>NC_084504.1:18612232-18952232 GCF_024500385.1 Phyllopteryx taeniolatus | reverse complement strand
CTGTAATTCTTTATTTTGTTTAGTTTGACAGTGAACTTAAACGGAGTGGCAATAAACAGCTTGAGACCTCTTGTAAAGAACTGTTCATCGGCTAAACAGCTGCTTGTTGTAAAACAAGTTAAGTTCACTTCCATCATACAGCGCTTGGATCTCAAATGTTTGCTCGAAAAAAAAATCATCCCAAAAAGAACTCTTATCTCAAAAAACTTGCTTCGGGTCACTCGTATGCCTAGGTACCACTGTATACAGTCTCATTTTGGACAAAGTACATCAGTGAAATACTAACGGGGCGACATAGGAGGGAGGTCAACATCTGCCCGACTGTAAGGGTCATGAGATGGAGTTAATCCTAGTGGTTCTGGTCAAATGGGTCAAACAGCCAGCAGTAATTGAATCCTGATAAAAAATGTGGCCAGAACAGCTAAAGATGAAAAGGAGATGGAAGAGCACTTAGGTCACTCAGCAACCTTACAGGTGAGACGGTCCTTGTTCCCATGAATAAGAGCCATGATACCATCTTTTATGTCCAGAAGCTAGAAAACCTCGTTGTTCCTCTAGACATCACCATCATGAAAACCTCCACAACAATCATAAGGGGAAGATCAGAAATGGGCCACAGAACAAAACAACTTCCCAACTGTCATACAAATATACACAGTGGTTGAACACTGTATTAAAACAATATAAATCTAAAATAAAGTAAAATCAGGCAGCATAAGAACACAGCTTGAACTTTGTAGTTGAGTTGTCGTTGAAGAAATAATAATAAAAAAATTTCGTTTGTTGCCAAGTTTCTCTAGCTGTTTTCCTGCTAGCCTTTAGCCATTATGCATCAGCTACATGCTATTTTTTGTTAGCATTTTGTTGCTGTTGGACAGAAACGCCGCATGTCTCAATATATTTTTTTCCCAAATTATTACTGTCTGTGCCTACGTCTTCTGTTATTTTTACACATTATTAACCAATTTAAAGAGTTGAAAATAGCTTGTGAACAAATCTAGTAACCCTCTTCGACACTTGAACTCTCTGATAAGTGTTTGTAAAACTACGCCTCTTCCTTACACTGCAGGAGCAGTGTGGCATTATGGCGAATAAAGACTGAAAATATGGATGGATTTTAGACAACAGTGAGATTAAATAGGTTAGATACATTTGAATAAGCCTGTTTTGTTGTTTTTGTTTTGCTATCTCTGGGGTTGAGGTCACAGAGGTGGTTAAAAAGCTCCTCGGTGGCAGGGCCCCAGGGGTGGATGAGATTCACCCAGAGTTCCTAAAGGTTCTGGATGTTGTGGGGCTGTCCTGATTGACGCGCCTCTGCAACATCGCGTGGACATCGGGGACAGTGCCTCTGGATTGGCAGACTGGGGTGGCGGTCCCCCTTTTTAAGAAGGGGGACCAGAGGGTTGGACTCTGATCTTTTTGACGGTCGTTTGTGAACTGTAAATTTCGGGAGATGATGTTAGAGATTTGTAGCGTACGTGTAGGCTACTTGATCAACACAAAAACTCTGAAAGCTTGGATCAATGCGGAAGTTCGATGGCTTTTCCAGGAGCGCGATCAAAGCATGAACTTGCGCAAAAACTGCCAACACACAGACAGCGCTGTATATACAGCACATACAAGCACTTGAACAGAAAGAGTTTAAAAGTGATGAGAAGTGTCCTTTTCATGGTTAGAATAAGAGTCAACTCATTAATTGTGATTACAGTTATAATAATTATTATTATTTTCTATGAATGACTATATCAATACGTTGTGCATTTGGGTAAAAGATACAGTTGACATTTTTTTTAAATTGCTGATCCTGTACTATTTGTGCATATGCATAGTTTGAGGGTGTTCCATATTTGTTCGCAGAGTACGAACAAAATCAAGTACAAACATATTGATAAATCACAGGTTCGTGTGTCAAACATGCATACGCACAAGTTAAGCACAAATGTGTATGCACCGTTAGTGAATGATGCCCATTGATATGATTATATGGAGGAGAGCATTATGCTTTTGTATGGGGACTTGAAATAGACGCAACCAATCACATTTCTGTGCATTGGAAGACAATGCTAATTTATAATGAACTTACAGTGTATTAAACTAAATGATTGTTGAGAAAAAGTATTGACAACATGCACGCAAAAGAGAACACTAATAAACCTCAGCATGTTCTTAAGTGCCTCACGTGGCACGGCTTGCTCACTACCTACAAACCTGCCTATTTTTAAATTCAGCCTGCCTCCCACACAGGAAGGGAGTTTGAAGTGGATTATAAATCTACACTTTGGAGGAGCCACATGGTCAAGGGAAAGTCACATGTTGATATAAAAGCCATAATGTGGGGCTAGAAACAACAGAACTAATAGACTCCCTCACGCTATATTACCCAAACACAGCAGTGAGCTATGAGGAGGCAGCAGTTCAAGAGGAATCACATTGGGAATAATAACTCAAGTTTCGATAACTATATAATCACACTATTTCAATGGTACATTTTGATTGCTCGTGCTCATATAGGTAACTCATGACAAATCAATATTATTGTTAAAAAAAAACAACAACATTTTAAATAAATAAAAAATAAAAATCACTTGAGCCTGAAGTTAGGAGTACTACTCTGATAAAGTCTAAAATTCAGTCTGTTTGTGCATCCCGAGGACTGCTGCGATGAAGCCATACCTAACATTAAGATTGGGGGGGTGAAGGAATTAGTATCAGCCTAAGGAACAATTTCTGCATTACTCTCAACACTGACGACTTCTTTCACCACAGCCGTGCTCATGTTAATCTTGTTAGTCACCCTGGATGCCATCTTGCTAGCTGAGGCTTCCGACACTTTCTTGTGGTTGCTTTATACACCTACTCACTGCCGTGAAAACGAATCCCTGCAAATGTAAATGCTCAAGCAGAGTAACTACCACGAACAGGTACTCAAGAGGCAACACATGGGAATATGAACTTTACATCCCGCCATGCTAAATGAGACCAGGCTATTTTTTTACATGTAGTTTGGCTGATCTGAACACATTCAAACAGGGCAAATTATAACATTTGCACTCATATCTGTAATTACCGTCAAGCAAGCAGCACACTATAAAGTCATATAAAGTCATAGCGCGCTGTTCCTATATGTAATTTTTTTTTTCTATCATTCATCCATCCATTTTCTGTGCTGCTTATCCTCACTATGGTGGCGGGCGTGCTGCAGCCTATCCCAGCTATCTTCGGGCGAGAGGCGGGGTACACCCTGAACTGATCACCAGCCAATGGCAGTGCACATAGAAACAACCAGCCATTCGCACTCACATTCACACCTACGGGCAATTTAGTCTTCAATCAACTTTGATTTGAACCCCGCCCACCATATACGTGTGTGTGTGTGTGTGTGTGTATATATTATATATATGGTAGACTTTACACCGATCTTATCGGCCTGATCGGTATCAGACAATAATTAGCATTTTATGCTATCGGCTATAATGCCATAATTCGCCGATCCGATCAATGATGTCATTGATCGGCTCCGCAAAAGACATTTACTCCGCGTCGCCATCGTGTACGGTATATTTGAATCCAAAAGCTAGTTTATTTTTAGCCTTGTCGCGTGTCTTTTGACGTAGTACTGTAAATATCTGACCGGCAATAGTTATTTAAAAAAAACAAACGTCGGCGGTGTGGGACAGACAACACATCTGAGAAAGACTACACGTGATACCTGGATCAGACTACAAGACAAATTTACTCTTTCACGATTCCAGTATGTCAGACTACTGCAATAAAATATTGATACAGATAAAAGCTGCCGTGTTTGAAGTTGTGAACGGTGTTCATGGTTTAGTTTTTCCCCCACTTCGTAAAATGTTTCAATACGCCGTCCAGCCGCTGCTGGCAAAGCAGTCAGGCTCACGGCTTACCCGGCTACGGCGAGCGGCTCATCGGGGAAGACATCGTGCAATTCACATTAGTTCACGCAAATAGATACTACTACATCAATGCACAAGCCGCTAATCCCACTTTGGTAGCTATGCCGAGCAGCGGCAGCACTGGCTCGAAGTAGGGCCATACTTAGCTAGCTAGTCACCTGTGGGCTCAAGGCAAACATAGTGACGGCCTCCCCCCAGCCATTTTATGTAATTTAGACCACTTTGTCCTGCTTTTGAAATCTGTTAAAATCATCTGACAGCTAAAGTTAGCCTAGTAATATTTACCGCCAAAGATTTATAATACTAATGTTTATCTTCAACTAAAATTTAATTTGAATTTGGGAACATTCTATATAAAGTTGAGGATTATCAAATAAGTGAGTCAATTTAACACTTTTACTGGAATTGATAACAACATTAATCAACATTTAATATAGTTTACCATTTCAACCGCTTTTATACTCACATCTTGGTGATGAAGTGTCACTCGTCTCACTCTATCGCTATACTCTGCTGACACTGACTGCAGTGCTACTGCTACTGGCAAGAACCATGACATTTTTACAAGGTATGAAGTTAAAGCAATAAGTCAATATTCTACTGTGATTGAAGGTTTTTCTTTTTACAATAGTAAAATAAAGATTTCATATCAATTCATCCTAACATTTAGGCCTGGCCTGCAGAAAATAGTTGTTTATTTGTTGGCTATATCCAATGTTGTGCTCCTCATATTATAGAATAATAATAATAATATAATACAAATAAATAATAAGAAGTGTTTGCTGAAGATAAATTTCCTCCTGAAAAATCGCATGCTAAATCACAATCGCTATATTTGTTTAAAAGAAACAAACAACCAAACAAAGAAACCTCACAATTAGAGTATTTTCCCAAATTGTTCAGCCCTACTCCTGATTGATGACTAGGTAGTTTTTATCGGTCCCACATTGTTAAAGCTTATCGGCTTCCCAGTGATGAGGACTGGCTAAGTGTGGCCTAAGGTTTAGCCACATAAAAACACGTGATTTTGTGGCTAACTACACACAAGTGTGGCGAGGAGATTTTTATACTGTTTTATAAGAGGTTTCATGACTCAGTGGAAACCCTGTGACTGTACATGTCCTCGTGTATAATGAGTCTAGTTTACTTATGGAGGCTTTCGAGTTAACTTATGGATTTATCGTAGTGCAGGGGTGAACCATGGTGCAGTGGTGGTGAAAGCTATACATCTGGTGTTTACTAGAGCAAGTGCGTTGAGGAGATGGAGATTTTCATTGGAGTAACCAGTTCATTGGGGCTGGAGAGCAGTATTTAGTCATATTTAATATATTGTCGCTATCTATTTTGATAATCGATTAATGCATATTTTGATAATCGTTTTCTTAAAATTATCCAAATCCTTGGCATTTGAGGCTCACAACAGTAAATATCCTCAGGTTTCTATAGCCCTCCATGAAAGAAGACTGATTACCTTTGTTTTTCATCTTTAAAAAAAAACATCATTTGCAAACATCTTACTTAATCAAGCTGTTTTGGATTTATGCTATGTATAATTAAATCTCTGTGCCATTTTTAAGAACTTACTAGCAGTTTGTTGCATGCATGGAAGATTTTAAATCATGTTGTAGACAAAATTACGATGTGAGTTTTGTTGTAAGCATTCTTGACACCCATTTCTATTTGGCCCTTCGAGCGGTTCAAGGTGTCAGGGCTGTTCACAGGCACTGTGTGTTTCACCAGCCAAGATGGCTTCCACATTTTTTCTATCATGATTAATTATGGTTTCTGATGGTAGTACAGTGAGAAAGTGTAAATTATTCCCACATTTTCTAGTGCCCTCCGCGCGGTCACTGTTGTGTAGGAAGATGCTATTGACGCCATTGATGGATGGCGACCAAAAGGCATCTACATGGGGTGGCAAACTCTAGTGATTATTAAGGGAGGAGGGGTGGATATGGTGGGCGGTTGTGTCATCTGAACATAGTCCAGACTGCCAGTTGACAGGGCCGGATTTTCCAGTATGGAAGAGTCTCTATTCAATGGGCGAAGCTCAGTGTTGGGAGACTAGAAGCGATGACTGCCCAAAGCTTGGAAGCTTGAAAGAAAATATTTCAAACAGACAAGCACCGTCTGTGTTCCAGTGTCACCAGCCCACCCGTCTGACAATCAGGGCCATGTCATCACTTGGGATATGACTAATTCAGGGAACACTTTGAGCTGATGCTACAAACACAAGCATGAGTCTTATTATTCACAATTTTAAAAAAAAAATAATAATAAAATAAAAAAACATTACTCAAATAATGAAACATAACTTGGAGGTCAAACCACCATCTTGCAAATCTTGTGAGACTTTAGCTCAGTTATCATCTACAGGTTGAACATGCGCTGACAAAGCTTTATTAAGTCGCCATATGGTTACAGTATCTCAAAACACCTTACTGGTCCTTTTCCATTAGTGTCTGTCAGGCGTCTCCAAAAAATAAGTAGTTAAGACTTCAGGAAGCATCCTTCGCCACAGCCGCCTCTCACGCTGTCCAACTGCCCTGTGTCAACCGTTGAGACCTTCAAGTTCCTGGGAATTACAGTCTCTTAGGACCTGAAGTGTGAGACCAACATCAACTCCATCCTCAAAAAGGCCCAGCAGAGGATGTACTTCCTCCGGCTTCTGAGGAAGCACAGCTTGCCACAGGAGCTGTTGAGGCAGTTCTACACAGCAGTCATCGAATCAGTCCTGTGTTCATCCATCACAGTCTGGTTTGGTGCTGCCACAAAAGAGGACAAACTCCAATGGGCAATCAAAACTGCTGAAAAAAAATAGTTGGTACCCCACTAGCTACCCTTGAGAACTTGCATGATGCCAGAACAAAGACAAGAGCATGCAAAATCCTCTTGGATTCTCCACATCCTGGTCACCACCTCGTCCAGCTCCTTTCCTCAGTTTGGCGCTATCAAACAATGCAAACCAAAACTAACACACATCCCAACAGCTTCTTCCCTCTTGTCGTTAACTTTTTAAACAGTTAACTTACGATTCCATTGTAACAGGCTGCCAATTTTGTCTTGAGATTGTTGTCAAATCTCTGTCGGGCCAATTATACATTATTCGTGCACTCACTGTAGCAGTCTCGGCACGCTGCACTATTTGCATATCTGTTGTTGACCAATACTGGCCACTCATGTGCTTGAGAAGTATCTGCGCCATTTGCACAATTGTCACTGTACCAGATTATTGTTCTATTAGTCATTTCAAACTGCTCTAAATTGCTAGAGAACTCTGCATCATTTGCAAAATTGTCTGGAAAAAAAAAATAAAGTAAAAAAACAAAAAAATTAGCATCACCACATTACCGGTAACATTTCATTGCTTAGTGACTCTCTGTACTGTGTTTTTATGTCTCAAAAATATTTTCTGTCATTTGGCTGTCTGTTGTCAAATGATGATTTTGAACAAATTGTGTTCAACTTTGAAAGTTCCACTGTACCAACAAAAAATAATCTACAACAGTGATTCCAAACCTGGATGCCATTGCAGCAGAGTGTGCCATGAGAGATCATCTGGGATATTTGTGGGAAATTATCCCATTTCACCTACTTTTTTAATTATGATTTTATACATTACAAATACATCTTTGTTCAAGTAGTTCAGCTTTATATTTAACTAAACCAGCGTTTACACAAAGTAAGTCAATTTGTGCATTAAAAAAAATATATAAAAACCACTTCAATGTTCATACTTTTTGTGACCTTTTTGTTTGGTGGTATGCTGTGAGATTTTTGTAATGTAAAATGGGTGCTTTGACTCAACAAAGGTTGGAATCATTGATGTAAGGAACACAAATAGCAAAGCTTGGGGATGTAAAAAAAACAAAAACAATAATATGCTTTAAATTCTTCACAATATCCCCAATATGTCTTTCCAAACGAATTGTGCATGGGGGACTGACAAGCTTTCGTGTTGGACAAGTGGCTCCAATACAAAAATCATCTGACAGATCATTTGTGCATGTTGATATATTTAGTGGTGTCACAGAGAACATTATGGAAAATGGCACTTATAATCACAATTTAAAAAAGTGTTATCAGGGGGTACAGGTTTATGGTTCAAGGGCGCGTCCATTCATAGAGAACAGGCTCAGGCTTTCTGCTTGACACACTGATAAAGACAGCAGAAATAAAACAGCTCCAGCTCCATCTTTGCCGCTCCCCAAGGGAATAATATATCACCCATCTGAATGTGGCACATATTGAATCATTTCCAGCGCCGATGATTCATTTGAATAAATCAGCCTCTCTTATTTTGCCAACTTGAACTGATAATGAAATAAGAAAAAAATAAATAAATGTAATGTGGTTAGATTTAAGGAAGGACAGGTGTTGGGAGTGTTCTAAGAGTGGTAATCCTAATCCCCTTTCAAGCAACAATTAATGACTACCGCAATAATCTTGGCATATATGTCATCGCAATTCCTTTTTGACTGTCAACCACAACCTACCTTTCTCACATAGACCGAATCCATGAGAATATGTTGCTGAAGGCAGACAGGATCTTATCCTGGATTTGCATAAATGTACAGCAATAATTCAAGAAATACATCGGACAGAGAGACTGTTGTGCCCCAATACGTAGAGTATTTTCTTTTCCTATATCCAATTTGAAATTGCGCTATTGACGAGCTCAATCATAAAAGCTTGGCCTGAAATGCACGATATGAATATGTGATGAAAAAACAAATCACAGTACAGATCAGATGCAAAGGATCAGCCTATCTGCAAATATATATAATAAAAAAAATATGTATATTGTGTAATGAAAGCAGTTATACTCACATTGAAGCAAAAAGACATCGCACGCACGCACACGCGCGTGCACGCACACACACACACGCGTGCACGCGCACACACAAAAATCCTGTTGAGCTGAGCACAGATAGCCTAGCAGGCCTCCAAGGCACAATTAGGATTTCACGGCAGGAAGAAATCTACATTCCTGCACACATGAAAAAAGTCCTTTCTCCCTCCTTACAACAATATCAACTTTTCACTTAAGGAAAAAACCTCAAGCGTCACTCGATAGGATTTAGACAAAGAAATTTAAAAAAAAAAATTTAATCTGCAGTTGTAAAAGAAAATGGGAGAGGAAAATCAAGTGCAAAACCACCCAGTTCCAATCAATTTCTTCTATTGGCTGTGACATGAAAAGAAGCAAGCACTCATGATTTGTTTGAAGTGCTGTGAGGAGCTGCTGTGAGGAGCTGCTGTGTTCAACAACATTTCATATATGGAAACACACAATCTAAGAAACACCCACCTGCCGAATATTCAGTCAAAGTACAGGTCAATTTCCTAAAAGTTGTAATTGGTGATGTTTTACAGGTTATGCTAATTCTGTAAATATATATGCTTAAGTTATGGTCTATGTCAATGTGAAATTGCAAGAGTCACAAGGAAGAAAAATGCGCTGACATTTTTTTTTTTTTAATTAATTCAGGCAGTTGATAGAAAATTATTTTTTATTATGTACAAGTGCAACATCCAAGGTTGAACATCTTTAAAATTGAAGCTTACTGCAACACGGGAAAGGGTGGATGCTCAGTACAATGAGTAATGCAGTTCATTAATCATTAGTAAGTAAGTATACAAATTCAATTGATGTATCAGACGTTAACATAATAGCATGTAGTTGAAAGAATAAAGGCTTGTGACTCGTATGCTCACCGTCGTCGCAGACAAATAGTACATTTCAACTGAACTGTGCTACTTTGAAGTTTTACAGTATTAGTATAAATTCATTTCTCTCAAGCTTCTCTTTATTAAAATGTTCAAGTATTACAGTTTGACCTTGGACTGAAATAACTCACTTTACATAAATTTGTATTTCACAAAACATATTAATAACATGTTTGTTTTTGTTACACTTATATCAGTTGTATGTGCCCTGCGATTGGCTGGCAACCAGTTCAGAGTGTACCCCGCCTCCTGCCCGATGATAGCTGGGATAGGCTCCAGCACTCCCGCGACCCTTGTGAGGCTAAGCGGCTCAGAAAATGCATGGATGTATGGATGTCAGTTAAAGGAGGCCAACTTGGGCTTTAGGAAAGTTCAGTAAAACATTTTCACCAATTTGAAACGTTTCATAAGTCAAGTAAAGAACATTGGCAGTCAATTGTTGTTACAACATGAAATGCCACCATCGAATCCAAAGACAGGTGGATTGCTCTGTCCTTTTTATTGCTGGACACATTAAGATTAATTATTTTTCTGTTATGTTAGTACAGTGTTGTGATTACGTCAGAGAACGAAGAAAAGTGACAGGTTACAATTCAGGAAAGATGAGGTAGTTTATTGTGAACAGAGGTGGGTAGGGCACATACTATTTACTTTTACTTGAGTATGTTTTGTTAAAAAGAAATGCTACTTTTACTCCATTAAGTTGAGCTACATTCCGCTCGCTACTTTTATTTGTATATATCTATTATTGCTTGCACGATCTATTTGTTTACGGTTCATCAGAGAGACTTGGGCCGTGGGCCCTATCACGTGACTGTTTCACCAATCCAACGTAACCACTGACAAAGTTTGTCTCGAGTTCACAAATCAAACAGAGCCAGGCAGTCACTTGACCACAAACAAATTCTCCGCTATCCCACACAGAAGCAACGTTTTCATAGTGATTAATTTACGTGAAGCATGGCAAAAACTACAGCGTGGGATTTGTAGTCAGAAGAGGCATAACACCTCTGGCCTCACATTCAATTTATGCATCTGTGTCTGCCTAAAAATGTCCACATTTCAGCCTCCAAGAACTCCACTTTGAATTTCAGAAAACACATTGTGGTCTTCTATGTAATCTCTGCATGGTGAGCCTACTGTGCTGTTTCACAATTGTAAACAAATGAAATTATTTTTAATTTTAATTTGTTGTGGTTGAGTTTGTCTTAATTTAGTTATTTTTATTGTTATTTTATTTTGTTATTTTATACATATTTAATGTATTATTGTTATAGTTAAAGTGATATTGTTGGGCAATATCTGAAGTAACATTTCTTTTTTATATTTTTGTCTTATGTTCTGATGGAAAAAAAAAATTATCACAACTCACCAGTTATTCAATCCTTGAGTAGTTTTTTTTTTTTTTTTTTTTAACTTAATATTTACTCAAAGAATTATTTTGCAAACTTTTTATTTTTACTTGAGCTATATTATTCTTAACTAACAGTATGCTCTTACTTGAGTACAATTTTTGGCTACTCTGTTTCCAGATGACTACAGTTCAATTGACGTGTTGTGTCACTGTCTAAAACAGATAACTGGATGAGCCAAAATGTTCTTCAATCTTAGCACAACAAAACCAAAATAATTGTTTTGGCAGTTAAGAAAAGAGGATTTTAGTTAGTAAATACCTGGAGTCACTCTTTAAAGTCCACAGACGAAGTCCGTAACCTTAGTATGTCGATAGACTCTGACCTGACTTTCAACAGCCATATATTTAAATAAAAATCACTTAAAACAGCCTTTTACCAGCTGAAGAACATCCAGAGTGAAGGCTTGCATGTGCCAAGCAGAGCAAGAGACGTTCATCCATGCATTTATCTCAAGTAAGCTTGACTTTGGTAATGGTCTTCTGACTGGACTCCCCAAAAGAGAATTTAACAGCTGCAGTTCATTCAGAATGCTGCAGCTCGGATGGTGACCAGAACAAAGAGATCAGAACATCCATCCATCCATTTTCTGAGCCGCTTCTCCTCACTAGGGTCGCGGGCGTGCTGGAGCCTATCCCAGCTATCATCGGGCAGGAGGTGCGGTGCACCCTGAACTGGTTGCCAGCCAATCACAGGGCACATACAAACAAACAAGCATTCACACTCACATTCACACCTACGGGCAATTTAGAGTTGTCAATTAACCTACCACGCATGTTCTTGGGATGTGGGAGGAAACCGGAGTGCCCGGGGAAAACCCACGCAGGCACGGGGAGAAAATGCAAACTCCACACAGGCGGGGCCGGGGATAGAACCCCGGTCCTCCGAACTGTGAGGCAGACGCTCTAACCAGTCGTCCACCGTGCCGCAGATCAGAACATATTACACCAATTCTTAAGTCACTAAACTGGCTCCCAGTCCGCTTTAGAATAGACTTTAAAGTTCTGCTACTGGACTATAAATCAGGTCGTGAATACATTAAAGACATGCTAACGGAATATAACCCCAGTAGGTCTCTGAGATCTGCCGACTCAGAGACCTACTGGGGTTATATTCTGTTAGCATGTCTTAATAATAGATAGATAGATAATAGATAATGAAGCAGCGAGTCCAAAGCAAACATAGTGAAGCACCTTTTAGCTGCTATGTTGCAGGCAAATGGAATAAGTTGCCAATAGAACTGAAGTCAGCCCCAAGTGTCAATGTCTAAGTCCAGGTTAAAAACTCCCCTCTCCTTTTTCCCCTCTCGCTTTTTAGAACATTTCCACTTTTAAACGATCTTTCCTGCACTGTACATTGTTTTAATTGCATTTACTCTCTTTGTTTTTAAATGTTTTTAAGCTGCTTTTCATATTTCTCTTTATTTCTAAACTGCTTTTCATCATGTAAAGCACATTGAGTTACCTTGTGTATGAAATGCGCTATATAAATACATTTCCTTTGCTAAACTGGTGGAGTAATGAATCTGCCCGTTAAAACCAATGTTGCCTATCAAGAATTCAAACAAACAAAATTCAGACTAATAACTCTGATTCTGTACTTTGTGTGAACTATTGCCAGGATTTATTGGAGCCACCATCATCTCCACTTTAACTCAGACAGACATGAAGCTAAATACCATGTCAGACTTCAGCCACAATGAATGTCTCCACATGTAAACTTAACTTCCACTGATGCAATGAGCCAACATATTATCCCGCAGGCACTTCCACAGAGCACAAGGACAAATAAGGACACAAGCTGGATTTGAATTTGACCAAGACCTTTGAGCTGCCCGCTCACTGAAATGGTGTTTTAAGAAGAACACATTGGAACTGTCACTGCGGATATGCAGATTTGTTTCACGGCAAAAGAAAAGGTTAAACACATCATCTAAAGTATCTGAGAAAGCCCTAATCACTAGCAATGGCATACAGCTACATCAAGTCATCGCTCATTATCGATAGCTCTCCTGACATATTCAGAAAGAAAGAAAGCATCCTGCAAACACCTACTCTGTGAGCTTTCGTTTCAGCTCCAAACCTCCACACCACAGTGTGGGCAGCGCTGGCAGAGCCGAACTTAAGAACACTGACTGCGTGCAACAGTTGGACTAATGACTGAACCAAAAAATATATATTATTAAAATAAAATGGCCTCACAGCAGGCTCAGCTCTGCGGTGGTGAAACAGATTGACTCGTGCCCACCTCTCTCTTATTCAACAGTACAAGATGTCCACAATGCCTTGAAGGTCTTAGTGCTATAAGGGGCGCTGAGCTCTCAGCTTCAGCCACTGCAGTGTCAAGAAAATCACTTTAATATGTTAAGAAGATTAAGATGGATAAATGTCGAGATACATGTTTTGAAAAGCTACCTAAATCTCTAGTGTTTTTATTTAGGGAGGGGTGTTATGCGAGTCAGTTGAGGTGATCAACAAACAAGCCCACCAAAATTCAACATGATTGGCTAGTTCAAATGGAAGCTTATTTAAGATTTTACTATTTAAGCTTCTTGAATCTAACACCATCCCACCTATTGCTTAATATTTCATAAACACGAGCCTTTGGGACAACAAAACCATGGTTAAACATACTGGTCACAGTTATGCTCAACAGCTGTCTTATCCTGTTTATGCTGATACTTTAATACAGCATAGCAGTATTTCTGTAGGTCACCATTTGCCTTGGGAGAATGTTAATCTGAAGCTGAAAGCATGTAGATACCACTGAATGCAGGAACAGGAGGTTAAAGTTTAAGGTCTCCCATTTGAAGCATCTTTATCATCATCTTCATTAAGTCCTTCTTGGTAATTAAAACAGGTATTTTGATAATGCAAGGTTTTCACTGATTTGAAAGTATTGCTCTGAAAGAAAATGAAGAGGGAGAATTGGAATCCATAATATAAAGGGATTGCCAAATACTCCGCATATTTTCACTGCTTCTCAACTATAGAACGAGCAATTTTATCATCGACTGTCCTTACATTAATCAATGGGGCTGATTGCTAGCACCACTTGCGATGTCGAAAACACCCACAGCTATTATACAAAAGACAAATAAACAAACAAAAATTTAAATGAAAGAACCTAAGTAGTGAGAATCATTTGCCCATGAAAAACTTTCCCCATGGAAGAAAAAAAGCGCCTAAAAATCTTATTTTATCTGCCAAATGTGTATTAACCTGTTTTTCCCCTTATACTCGCTCAGAGTTAAGACAATAAGAGCACTCTGGAGATGAAGGCAAAGGCATTATGGAGCGTTAAGCATAATGAGCAGCCCCGAAGCTGTTCTTAAAGAAGGTGAATCAGAGGATTGGGACACAAGTGTAACTAAACCCTGTGCCGGACCACAAAACATTTTGGGCAAAGTGCCACTAAGCCATGCATGTGTCTTAAAGTAAACTTCATATGATCACTTCACTTCAGGATTACGTGCTTCGAAGAGAAAAGAGGCTGTCAAGTGGAGAAAATAAATAAATTAACCTACTTTTAAGCATAAGCACCACAGTAATCCTTCCTAAAAGTTTTGTCTACATTTAGTTTTTAAATCAGTTAGTATGTAAACTATGAAAATAAAAGAGTTTAGATGAGGACTGAAATGTTCTTAAAAAGGGGGAAAAAAATACACAAGGAAGAAAATGCTTAAAATTACAAGGGCTGGAGTTTGATATTTTGGGTCACATCTCCTTACTGGGAAGATCATATTAAGGGAATGTCTTAACGTGCCAAGTGGAGCAGCACCACCGAGCAGAGTCGACAATGATGCCCTGGTAAATGTTACGTTTATGTACTTCTTTTAAATAGAAATTTAATCTTGCATGTTTATCCAAGCATCAGTTGCACTTCCAGTGCACATTATGAGTCTCTGTTTGAACAGAGCTTGGCGTCAATGTATAGGAATTGAAAACGTAAGACTTCCTGTGTGACTACTGAATAACAATCAGAAAGCACGGTTCACATTTATTTCCAGTAAAGACCTACTGTTTTCTCAAAGTCTTTGCTATCAACCTTTGTGAACTTTGTGGGAAAACTTTAATGCATTTCATCATGAGCATCACAAATAGACGAGTTCTTCCTTTGTTTGAAGTAGGGTTGCAAAAAACTCAATGTTATTTCTGATACAGTTTACATGCGAAGCAAAAAGATTTATGGTTACTATCACGTAAAAGCTACTGACTAATTGGCATCTAACTAATCATACATGCCAGTTTTCCCCTAACTGAATGAGGGGAGGGGAAGGGAAAAAAAAACTCCAATTAGAGTATGTAATGGACTACTGAAAAGGTCCATTTCATTGACATGTTAGTCCTCCTTTGTTTAGAGAGAGGACCTTTCTAGTTTGACATAGCTTCTTTCGCACCTTTTTCAAACAAACAGAGGATGTTTGTATATCCGCGATGTGTGGATATACTTATTGCTCCCCGGCTCGGCGATTGTACGTTGGGGTTCACCCCGGTGGACGAGAGGGTAGCCTCCCTCCGCCTTCGGGTGGGGGGACGGGTCCTGACTGTTGTTTGTGCCTATGCACCAAACAGCAGTTCAGAGTACCCACCCTTTTTGGAGTCGTTGGAGGGGGTGTTGGAGAGTGTTCCCGCTGGGGACTCCATCGTTCTGCTGGGGGACTTCAATGCTCACGTGGGCAATGACAGTGAGACCTGGAAGGGCGTGATTGGGAGGAACGCCCCCCCCCCCGATCAGAACCCAAGCGGTGTTCTGTTATTGGACTCCTGTGCTCATCACGGATTGTCCATAACGAACACCATGTTCAAGCATAAGGGTGTCCACACGTGCACTTGGCACCAGGACACCCTTGGTCGCAGTTCGATGATCGACTTTGTGGTCGTGTCATTGGACTTGCGGCCGTATGTCTTGGACACTCGGGTGAAGAGAGGGGTGTCCACTGATCACCACCTGGTGGTGAGTTGGCTACGATGGTGGGGAAGATGCCGGTCCGACGAGGCAGGCCCAAACGTATTGTGAGGGTCTGCTGAGAACGTCTGGCGGAATCCCCTGTCAGAAGGAGTTTCAACTCCCACCTCCGACAGAACTTTGCTCATGTTCCGGGAGAGGCGGCGGACATCGAGTCCGAGTGGGCCATGTTCCGCGCCTCTATTGCTGAGGCGGCCGACCTGAGCTGTGGCCGTAAGGTGGTGGGTGCCTGTCGTGGCGGAAATCCCCGATGGTGAGTGATGCCGTCAAGCTGAAGAAGGAGTCCTATCGGGCCTTTTTGGCCTGTGGGACTCCTGAGGCAGCTGATGGGTACTGGCTGGCCAAGCAGAATGCAGCTTTGGTGGTCGCTGAAGCAAAAACCTGGGCATGGGAGGAGTTCTGTGAGGCCATGGAGAAAGACTTCCGGATGGCTTCGAGGAAATTCTGGTCCACCATCCGGCGTCTCAGAAGGGGGAGTGCATGGGAGTTCGCCCAACCAAGTGTTTTGTGGACTTGGAGAAGGCGTTCGACCGTGTCCTTCGGTCCCCTGATACGGGCTGTTCGGTCCCTATACGACCCGAATCAGAGTTTGGTCCGCATATCCACCAGTAAGTCGGACTCGTTTCCAGTGAGGGTTGGACTCCGCCAAGGCTGTCCTTTGTCACCGATTCTGTTCATAACTTTTATGGACAGAATTTCTAGGTGCAGCCGAGGCGTAGAGGGGGTCCGGTTTGGTGGCCTCAGTATTGCATCTCTGCGTTTTGCAGATGATGTGGTTCTGTTGGCTTCATCAAGCCGTGACCTCCAACTCTCACTGGAGCAGTTCGCAGCTGAGTGTGAAGCGGCTGGGATGAGAATCAGCACCTCTAAATCTGAGACCATGGTCCTCGGTCGGAAAAGGGTGGGGTGCCCTCTCCAGGTCGGGGATGAGATCCTGCCCCAAGTGGAGGAGTATCTTGGGGTCTTGTTCACAAGTGAGGGAAGAATGGAACGGGAGATCGACAGGCGGATCGGTGCACCGTCTGCAGTGATGCGGACTTTGTATCGATCCGTTGTGGTGAAGAAGGCGCTAAGCCGAAAGGCGAAGCTCTCGATTTACCGGTCGATCTACGTTCCTACCCTCACCTATGGTCACGAGCTTTGGGTCATGACCGAAAGAACAAGATCCCGATTACAAGCGGCCGAAATGAGTTTCCTCCGCAGGGTGTCCGGGCTCTCCCTTAGAGATAGGGTGAGGAGCTCAGTCATCCGGGAGGATCTCAGAGTAGAGCCATTGCTGCTTCACATCGAGAGGAGCCAGATGAGGTGGCTGGGGCATCTTATTCGGATGCCTCCCGGACACCTCCCTGGTGAGGTGTTCCGGGCACGTCCCACCGGGAGGAGACCACGGGGACGACCCAGGACACGCTGGAGAGACTACAAATTTCGGCTGGCCTGGGAACGCCTCGGGATCCTCCCGGAAGAGCTGGATGAAGTGGCTGGGGAGAGGGAAGTGTGGGGGTCACTGCTAAAGCTACTGCCCCCGCGACCTGACCTCGGATAAGCGGTAGAAAGCGCCGACTGTAATTTGGTCACAATTGTCCGATTCAGTCACGTTCGGCCGTGTTGCTTGGTGTGCGGCGAGCCTTCAATGGATCACTTTACAATATAACAGTACATGATTCACTTGTTGACCCTTGCCGGTCATATTAATGTACCATGTCTAAAAATCTTGCATATTACCTAGCCTAGCTGAATAAAACCATAGTCCAATAAACTTGTGATCTTTGGGCTCTTCTCATCCCAACAAAGGGGCCTGTCAGGAATCCTGCATGAGTGGACTTGTCGGCTTTCCTGCCAATGACAGGGTCTGTGCGAGAGGAACCCCACCCTCGCGTCTCCGGCATGCCAACACGGGGGGAGGGGGAGTGGGCAGTACGGAGACGGCAGGCTGCCGTGGGCACTGCCAGGCTTAAAGCTGCCCTGTCGTCATCAGAGGCTTGCAAAAAAGAACGCAGAGATTCACCAAAACAAAAAAGACACACACAAATAAGAGGGAGATCGTTGCATTTAAATCCTCTCTCAACACCCCCACATGTTTTAGCAAAGCATAAAAATCATTCACAGAGAGTGAAAAGCAGCAAAGAAAGACACAGAGGGAAAAGCACTATTAGAAGCTCAAGAGATCATATTGAGGCAGCTCTAAACACACTTATGCTTTAAACTGTCATTACATCCATCCAAATGTCTACCAAAAGAAAGACAACATTTGGAAAGCCATTTTGGCTTTGATCCTCACTCAAACTCAGTGGTTCTCAAACTTTTTACACCAAATACTACCACAAAACCTACTTGGTTCTCCTAGAACCACCCATAATGACCAATATTAAAATACAAATCTACTGTACATAAAAGTAAAAAAAATGCACTGAACTGGATTTAAAAAAAAAATAAAAAATGTTCCCCATAATGATTGATGTACTTTTATCAGTTTGCAAGATAATTTGGGTTGGAAATGCCCAGGATGCCCTTTTTCAAGCTATTCTAGTTGGTCTTGTATGCATGAGAATTAAGATGGCTGGATTTCTTATTAACATAGGTTTTGCTCTGATTGGATCACTGTTATTCTGAATTAAATAATGGGAAACAGCTTTGCTTTTATTGTTATGCATAAAAAAGTAGAAAAAAAATATTTTGATGGGATGGGACTTTTAAAGCCATTGTAATATTATGGACAGTTTGAACATTTAAGTGATTTTTAATTTTTTTTTGCGTACCACTGGTGGTACTCATACCACACTGAGAATCACTGTTCTATGACATTCATTTATGACTTCACATTCTATTGTGATAGGAGCAAATGCATCCCATGTTAAACAAAGTTAATCCTTTGATGCTGGCTGAAATTAGGTCTAGTGAGTCACCCATGATTTGCTCACACATTGACAGTTTGACATTCAAAATACGTATAGTAAAGGCCTATTTTCACAAAAATTGTGGTCAAACTCCAAATGTTACGAATTTCAAAGCATTGTACTTTAGAGGTTCCATTGTCTTTAGACGTGTTTATAGGCCTAGTTCCAATTGCACTCCATTACAATTACTCAGCAGACAAGCCTCCCTTCTCAGCAATGAAGTGGGTGTTACAGTGGGTGGATTTGAGCCAGAGCAGCCACTATTCTATACCACTACCACAGGTTTTCAAGCCTGAGTGGCAGAGAATAGCAGTGGCACATTGAAAGAAAACGTGGTGGACTAACAGACCAACAATACAAGCAACAATAGCAGACCTTCAATTGCACCAATTTGCTCGAGTGTCAGGGAAATGGGGGAATTGCATTTCAGAGCGAATAAAATTTGTATTGATTTAATCTTACATGTAATGCGTTTTGCTGTCTGGCCATAACAGTGTCAGGCCAGACAGCATTATAGGACCATAGATCAAACAGTGTTTGGGCAATAGATCATGTTCTAACTGTGCTTAGCTGTTGAAGAGAAGAGTAGATCCTACATCCAGCTGGATTTCAATCAAAAAAATTTAATGTCAACTTCAATTGGGCACATTAACCCAATTGGTTGTAAAACAAAACAAGGATTAAAAGATTCTTCTAATCAACTGAAAAAGCTTTACTTTTTTCTAATGGGTACAGCAAGATTATTAGTCTTTTATATATATATATATATATATATATATATATATAGTCAAGTTTAACACATTAGTTTACCTTTCAGTTTTTCTGAACAACCAAGTCTTGTCAGAGTACATTTGTCCTCTGACTTGCATCCATTTTTCTATAGTGCTTGGATTAGGAGAGGTGGAGTACACGCTGGACCGGTCACCAGCCAATCACATATTGGCAAACAACCATTCACACTCAAATTCACACCTATGGACAATTTAGAGTCTTCAATTAACCTAAAGTGCATGTTTTTGGAATGTGGGATGAAGACCGGAGTAAATGAGTCGAGTAAAACCTGGGAAATCTCGACTGTGAGGCAGACGTTAACCACCGTGCTACCATTATCTAATTTTTATTTATTTTTTAAATTAAATTAAAAACAAGCAAGCATGATCTACAAAAGGGTTCACCAAGCTTTTTGAAAGAGAGTGTTACTTTTTGGGCACCGATTAATGCAAAGGCCAACCATTTAGACACACACTTCAGAAAAAAATGATATGTTATTATTAATGATATTCATCTATGTGAAGACATTGATCATGTTTGTGATTTCTCACAATAATTATCAACAATTATTTAACAAGATATGACAAAAATACATTTCAGTATGCAACAGCAGATAGTTGCTCAAAAGAGCAGCGCACTGCTCTTAGAACTATCTGTGCTAGTCAATTTATTCAAATAGTTGTAACCATATGTATAGGATACAACAAACAACCCAAAAACATTCAATTAAAACAAAAGGTAAATCACAGTTTGTACGTGTGACATCCTCATTGTATAAACTTCAAGTGGATATGACAATACTGTACAATGAGCCATTTTTCATTGCCGTGCTAACAATGAAGTGCTAGCACCACCTGCTGGTGCTGGATTGGAAAAGAAAGTAATTTCATGACAACAAATATGATTCATTAGTGCACTCTGGTGTTAAAAAAAGGACTTACACGTTTGACAATTCATGTCAGAAATTAAATACAGTGGGTAACGGAAAGTATTCAGACCCCCTTAAATTTTTTACTCTTTTTTTTATATTGCAGCCATTTGCTAAAATCATTTAAGTTCATTTATTTCCACATTAATGTATACACAGCACCCCATATTGACAGAGAAAAAACAGAATTGTTGAAATGTTTGCAAATTTATTAAAAAAGAAAAACTGAACTATCACACAGCCATAAGTATTCAGACCCTTTGCTCAGTATTTAGTAGAAGCACCCTTTTGAGCTAATACATCCATTAGTCTTTTTGGAAATGATGCAACAAGTTTTTCACACTTGGATTTGGGGATCCTCTGCCAGTCCTCCTTGCAGATCCTCTCCAGTTCTGTCAGGTTGGGCGGTGAACATTGGTGGACAGCCATTTTCAGGTCTTTCCAGAGATGCTCAATTGGGTTCAAGTCAGGGCTCTGGCTGCGGCATTCAAAAAAAGTCACGGAGTTGTTCTAAAGCCACTCCTTCTGTATTTTAGCTGTGTGCTTTGAATCATTGTCTTTTTTGAAGGTGAACTTTCGGCCCAGTCTGAGGTTCTGAGCACTCTGGAGAAGGTTTTCGTCCAGGATAGCCCTGTACTTAGCCGCATTCATCTTTCCTTTGGATGCAACCAGTCGTTCTGTCCCTGCAGCTGAAAAAAACACACACAGCATGATGCTACCACCACCATGCTTCACTGTTGGGACTGTATTGGACAGGTGATGACCAATGCCTGGTTTTCTCCACACATGCCACTTAGAATTAAGGCCAACAATTTCTATCTTGGCCTCATCAGACCAGAGAATCTTATTTCTCACCATCTTGGAGTCCTTCAGGTGTTTTTTAGCAAACTCCATGCAGGCTTTCATGTGTCTTACACTGAGGAGAGTCTTCTGTCGGGCCACTTTGCCATAAAGCCCCGACTGGTGGAGGGCTGCAGTGATGGTTGACTTTCTAGAACTTTCTCCCATCTGCTGACGGCATCTCTGGAGCTCAGCCACAGTGATTTTTGGGTTCTTCTTTACCTCTCTCACCAAGGCTCTTCTCCCCCAATTGCTCAGTTTGGCCAGCTCTGGGAAGGGTTGTGGTCGTCCCAAACATCTTCCATTTCAGGTTTAAGGAGGCCACTGTGCTCTTAGGAACCTTCAATGCAGCAGAATCGTTTTTTGTAACCATGGCCAGATCTGTGCCTTGCCACAATTCTGTATCTGAGCTCTTCAAGCAGTTCCTTTGACCTCATGATTCTCATTTGCTGTAAGGTCTTATATAGACAGGGGTGTGGCTTTCCTAATCAAGTCCAATCAGTATAATCAAACACAGCTGGACTTCAATGAAGGTGTAGAACCTTTTTAAGGATGATCAGAAGAAATGGACAGCACCCGAGTTAAATATATGAGTGTCCCAGCAAAGGGTCTGAATACTTATGGCTATGTGATATTTCAGTTTTTCTTTTTTAATAAATCAGCAAAATTTCAACAATTAAGTTTTTTTTTCTGTCAATATGGGGTGCTGTGTGTACATTGAGGAAAAAATGCACTTAAATGATTTTAGCAAATGGCTGCAATGTAACAAAGAGTGAACAATGTAAGGGTCTGCATACTTTCCATACCCACTGTACGTTAAATACGTAATTGACATGCTTTTAGGTTTTACCATCTAAATGGTTCTTCGGTGTTTACTTTTGCTTTTTGCTGCTGAAATGATCAAATATGCCTTTGTAAGACTTGTATAGGATAGTCTTATCTCGATCAAGTTGGTTGAAAATGCGAGATAATCTAGGACATGATAGATTGTGGTTATGGCTGTACACTCAGACATACTGAATATTCCTCACCTCATTCGCTGCAGAGTACTAAATACTTGGGAGCTCCCCACTCGGTGCTGAGCTTCTCTCGAAGTTTCATGTGATCCTTTGGAGCAATCAGGCACTTATCAACGTCCAGCTGTGGGTAGATTACCTCCAGGTCACCACTTAAATGAACAGAAAGTTACACTTAATAATCATAATCATTCAATGATGATTTTTATGGCATATATTATAGCAAACGTGATTTTCTGCTGTCTAATTTAAAAGCGTAGTCCTGCCAGTCACAACGCATAAACAGTAGTCAGTAACAGCAGGTACAAGGGCCAAAGCTAATAATTACTTATTAAAATAGGGACAATGCAATTAAACGGTTACGATACAAAGCAACTCATGAGCTGCAAAGTTTATAGGGAATGCTAATTTTGTTGTAGGCAGCTTTGTAAGACAAAAATTTATCTCTGTACTAAAGATCAAATAAATGTTATGTATAATGCGTTACCATGAGATAAAGACAGCCTGAACAAGGAGAATGGAAATAAAATGGGTTTTAATGTAATATGTTCATTATTGTGTTTGTAGTGAACTAGGGCTTAGACCAGGGGTGGGCAAACTTTTTGGCTCAGGGGCCACATTGACTTTTAAAATTTGACAGGCAGGTCAAGCCAAAACCAGATGCTTACATACAAAAAAATAAACAACAAAACAAAAAAAGGCATTGTAGTGTTAATACTTAGATTTACTTTTAATGGGAACAGTGTTGTTTTGTTGATCACCTTTTTTTTTGCCAGTGCATCAAAGTCTGGTTAGTTTTGTGGCAATTCACAGAACACATCTGAGGTGTTCATCACTCAGCTAGGATCTGTAAGAGGTTTTATTGGTGTTTATCACACTAAAAGTCTGTTCACGCACAGGTGTAGAGCCTAACACTTCCGGATTTTTGGAAATTTGCCTGCGCTTCATGAAGCATAAAACTCATCCAGTTTGAGAGTTAAACTTCTCTTTTAAGACCGTATCACATCGGAGATCAATGAGTTCCATCTGCTGCTCCCGTGGCGCTGTTTCCAGGTCTTGTGTGACTGAACCTTGGATGGCAGTTTCAGATAAAGGTGTTTTGCTGAGCCTGTAAGCTTGATTTTTAACCACTGAGCCGTAGCCATCAGTTCCTGCGTTGATTGGCTGCTAGCATAAGCAGCATGCTTGGTAGAAAAGTGACAGCTGATGTTATATTCCTCTAAAACCGCAATGGTTTCTTAACAAATTAGACATATAGCCGTTGACCGAACTTCAGTGAAAAGGTATTTAGTCCATTCTATATTAAACACTCAGCACCACTGTTGCCACTGTTACCTTGAAAAAGTAACTTAGTTACTGTACTGATTACTTGAGCTTAAAAGTAACTTAATTTACTGATTACTTAATTCCAAAAGTAACTAAATTAGAAAAAAGTAACTTTTTAGTTACTTTCAGCAGCTGCCAAGTGGCAGGAATATCACTTATCCACAGTACAAAAAAAAGCATTAGTTTAACTGTACCCATTACTTGGTAATGTACGCCACACAAGTTAGTTACATCAACATGAACCAATAACTTAAATATTAGTGTTAAAGCAGCAACTTAGTGCAGAATTGACATGACAACACAGTACAGTAAGTACCTAAACATAAACAAGCACACTATTTTCAGTACACTTCTCTAAAGACTCTTAACTGCTATAGATAGATGGATGCCAATTGTGGTCCATGAAGGCAACTGTGTGTGCGTGTGTTTGTCCGTGCGTGTACATAAACGTGAAAGTTGGTTGGCGGTTTGATATTGGGGGCATACAAACACACACGTGGTTGGCGATTTAATATTGGGGGCATACAAACACACACACACACACACACACAACCATTGCTCCCACCATTGTAATTTTGATGCGAAGAGCGAGAAAAGGTGACAAGATTACACAACTGTTTAACTAGCAAGCCTGTGGGTGATTGACGGTAAGTGAAGCACTTACTTACGTGACGTCAGCTGTGAAGCGCGTTAAACCAGCTCACAATCTGGACTACAATTGTTGAAAGTTCTCAATTTTCATTGTAAATATTATGTAAGATAAGTATTTTAAGTCCGCGGCACGGTGAGCAACTGGTTAGGACATTCGCCTCACAGTTCTGAGGACCGGGGTTCTAAACCCGGCCCCACCTGTGTGGAGTTTGCATATTCTCCCTGTGCCTGCGTGGGTTTTCTCCAGGTACCCCGGTTTCCTCCCACATCCCAAAAACATGCAGTGTAGGTTAATTGAAGAGTCTAAATTGCCCGTAGGTGTGAATGCGAGTGCGAATGGTTGTTTACTTATATGTGGCCTGCGACTGCCTGGCAACCAGTTGAGGGTGTACCCCGCCTCTCGCCCGAAGATAGCTGGGATAGGCTCCAGCACGTCCGCGACCCTAGTGAGGATAAGCGGAACAGAAGATGAATGAATGAATTGTAAGTCCTTCAGTGAGACAGTCGTTAACCTCCATGACCGAATTTATGACCGCGCACTTCGGTATGACCCACAATGCATTGCGCACTTAACACGCCAGTGAACCTGTATTCTTTATGTGCAAGTAAAAAAGTAACAACAATCAAATACACTTTTTATAAAGGAAAATAACAAAAATAGTGTGGTGATAGTGAAATCGTGCCTTTCTTTGCACTTTTATGGTATTGCACCATCACTGTGCATTGTAGACTCAACAATCACCTCCCAATCCCTTTCTTCCCCTTATTTAGAAATCAGCAGTCTTCTTGTACAGTTAAATGCTGATGAATCGCTGGAGTACGAGTTTTTGAGTGACCAGCAACAAATCATGACTTGCTGAGAAATGTTAATGACTCAAAATTAACTGTAGCCTGGTTACTCTCCTGGGGAAGGAAATGCATTACTTGTTACCGAAAATGGTGGAATTTGGGAGTAACACGTTACTGGTGTCAGTGCTCAGCACTCTGTCGACTTCTCTTTTCTTTGATCTACTTATGGTTAAAGAGCAGTAGCAGAGTAAAAACAGAACAGCCAAAGTTAAGTCAATGTATCACTGTACCTACTGCGCTACCTGGTGGAACCACTGGGCATTACAGGAGAACCTAGTGGAACCACCGGGCATTACAGCACAACTTGGTGGAACCACTCGGCATTACAGGACAAGGTCAAATAAATGTAGTCATGATTTTGATATGATTTGGGGGATTCTGTACCAATCTTTGGCGGGCCAGATTGAAATGATCAACGGGCCGGATGTGGCCCGCCGTAGTTTGCCCACCCCTAGCTTAGACTCTCTGCCTCACAGTTGTAAAGTTTGGGGTTCGAATCTCAGCTGCAGCCTTCCCGTGTCAAGTTTGCATGTCCTTGTGTGGGTTTTCTCCTGGCATTCCGGCTTCCTCCCACATTCCAAAAACATTGTTAGATTAGGTTCATTTAAATTGTCCATAAAATTAAATTGTCCATAAGTGTGACCGCAAGTGTCAATGCGTGTTTGTCTAGATGTCCCCCAGTGATTGGCTGGTGACCAGTCCAGGGTGTAGACCCCTTCTTGGCCCAAATAAGCTGGGATAGATTCCAGCACACCCGTGACCCTGATGAGGAAAAGTGGAGTGCTATTGACAATGTTCGGTCGAGCTGTCTCTAATATGTCGGTTACCTTATTTAGTGACATTTGAGAGGAAATCTATACATTAAGCTCTGGATGATTCTGAGTTGTTGACACAATAATGACACGTTGTTACATTAACAACTCCTTTACCGTGTCAATTGAAAATGAGTGCTATTTTCTTCGACTTACAAGCAAAAAGAAGCATCCACAGAGCTGAGGGTATCTGCTGAGGCCTCCACTTGGCGAGACCCCCACATGCAGCCACATAAGAGCAGGAAGAGTGGCAGCACCGTCTGTAGATGCCAAAACAGTACAGCATTCATTTGACATGTACTGAGAAGAGCACATTTGGAACTCGGGGACTTGAGGTGTTACCTGTTCAATACCGTTGTCGACCATTGCGATAAATGATCGTTGGAAGCAAACTATCTAAAGCCCTTAATCTTTGTTTTAGTGTGTGTCATTGCTTAGCTACCATGTGTAGCGCATTTATGTCATTTACAGCAGCTGTTTGTCATTGCGTGCCATCGTAAGTGGGCGCGCATCCGTTTGGGGGCAAAAACCACACACAGTTCGCTGATTATTTTCAATATTTAAACCGAAACGTTTCACCAGATAGACACAGCAACCACAATAATACCAACTCTTGGTAGAAAGCACCCATTTTACTTAGCCGAAACATTGCCTTTAGCTTGTTGACGGCACTAAAAATCCCGGAAGTTCGAATCCATCAATAACGTCTGAGCTTTACTCAGTCACCAGTATAGAACAGTATATCACCTTTCTTTTGACGACACGTTGAAACGTCATATTCTTCATAACTGTAATTTAAAAAGTGCGTCATAAATTTATACCATCGCAATGAAGTTGTTCGTTTTACAGCTTCCTCGTCGGAGAGGGGTTCTGGATGCGATGTAGGTTTCAAATATCTGCTGAACATTGCCTGTTATTAATAAAGTTAATTTAAAAACACGCGCGCGCGCGCACAGGTTTTAAGTGTCCACTGAACTTTATATTTTTGATTTTTATTTTATTTTTTTAAAGAAAGCTACTGTATGTTTTAAGTGTTCACTAAACTACTAAACTTTGCATATTATTAGTAGTTTACTTTATTTTTAAAGTTTTTTTTTAAATGTCTACTAAACTTTGTTGAAAGTTCATCTTAAAATGAAAAATATAAGTATTTACTAAACTTCGTTTATTATTAATATTTTTTTTTGTATTTTTTTTTTAATATATTTATTTTAGACTAATGACATACTGTAGGTTCAGGTTCTTTTCGTATTGATAATGACGTTTATTTAAAAACAAGAAAAACAGATTTTAATTGTAACTTAGTATAATTATGAATGAAGTTCATTTCAAAAGAGTTTCAAGTGTCTGTGTAATTTTGCATATTCTTAATAGTTTTGTTTAAAAAAAACACACGGGTTTTAAATGTTAAATGAATTTTGTACATTCGTAATAAAGTGTTTTTTAAAAGCACAGGCTTCAAATGTCCACTGAATCGTGTAGACCACAGGTGTCAAACTGGTGGCCCGGGGGCCAGATCCGGCCCACCACATCATTTTATGTGGTCCGCGAAAGCAAATCGAAATCGCTAATTGTGTTCTGGTTTAATACCATTGAGATATTTACAAGAGGCTGCACGGTGGATGACTGGTTAGTACATCTGCCTCACAGTTCTGAGGACCGGGGTTCAAATTCTGCCTGCGTGGGTTTTCTCCGGGCACTCTGGTTTCCCCCCAATCTCAAAAACATGCATGGTAGGTTGATTGAAGACTCTCAATTGCCCGTAGGTGTGAATGTGTACACGAATGGTTGTTTGTTTCCCATGTGCCCTGCGATTGGCTGGCGACCAGTTCAGGGTGTACCCCGCCTCTCGCCCGAAGATAGCTAGGATAGGCTCCAGCACGCCCGCGACCCTTGTGAAGATAAATCGGTACAGAAAATGGATGGATGGATATTTAAAAGCATTTTTTTGTTACCAATCCCCCTTAATAATTGAAAAACATGTTTTTATAGGCTTCTGATTTCAAAACTGGTTATTCATCAATGTGTTGTGTATACTGTAATTACAGTATATGAGGTAATCTTTCATTTATATGGGTCCACAGTCGTAGCGGCCCTCTGAGAGAAGTCATAACTGCGATGTGGCCAGTGACAAAAATGAGTTTGACACCCCTGGTGCAGACTATTATTAATCCATCCAATTTCTGAATCGCTCACTAGGGTCGCGGGCACTGTATTATAATTAAAGTTTATTTTTAAAAGACAGGTTTAAAATTTCCCCTGAACTTTGTATAATATGAATGAAAAAAAGACATAATTCAAAAGTCCACTGAACATTGTATATTAGGTAATTAATAAAGTTTATTTAAAAAAACAAAAACAAACAGGGTTCAAGTGTGGTGGGCTTTAAATAAAAAACTCTTCAAACACAAACTGCAAGTAATGCTCAATTTCTTTGTGTAAATTTATTTACATATTTTCAAGAACACATGCTTCAGAATTCCAGATCAACAAACAATACAAATAGCTTTTTGAGAAATAAAACCACCTGATGACTAAGGAAAACGTCACCAAGCCATTGAACACTGAGAAAACATTCAAGTTCTTTTTTTGTTTGTCTCTTTTTTTTCAGAATTTCCAAACAAGGCCTCTTAAACTGATTGTGCAGCATATACATATTTATATATTCCTGGTGCTGCTTAAGCTCCCTTTGGTTTGTGCTTCTCTGCAGCGGAAATATTAGCACCCGAATACATGGAAAAGGGCCCTAGAGTAAATTTTATCATCTTTTTTTATTTTTGATCTTACCTGATGTTGTCTACATATCTAATGATTCATATCATTTGAATACAACCTTGTGATACAAAGCAGTGCAAATTTCAAGTTTCAAAGCCAGATATGTCAATATGCATTGTAGAAAACTATCATGTTAAACTATGCAAGAGAGCATATCGCTTGCAATTATTTACAATTTTCAGGTCTGGTCTAATTTCCCATGGCCACTCTATTTATTTTTTATTTTTTAAATGATTAAACCTTAAATGGAATAACTAATTTTAGATCCCTGCTTCCATTGGATGGGTAACGCTGCAAACTTTTTTTAAAACTTAGTCTTGACCAGATTTTTAAATTTGCTTTCTGTTGTGAGCTGAAACAACGGTATGCAGGGTTCAGACAAGCACACTCAAACCGCATAACAATTGCATGACATTCACATTTTGAAATATGAACATTGATACCCACAAAGTAACACTACTTTACATTCAATACCATACACTGACACTGTACATTAAGGCATGAGGTGTCATCGATGTGAAACATCAGCATCAGATCAAACATCAGACTCTCTAAAAGCAATGCGTCGAGGCATAAAATGCATGTTTATGAATGAAACACACCACTGGGGGGGGGGGGGGGGGGGGGGGGGGGGGGAAATCATATCAATACCTATTATTCTGCTGATTAATTATTCATTAACAATGCAGAGTCACAAGTGGATTTCACATACAGTATACTGTTTCTGTTCAATGAAAAGCATGTATGCATTCGGTGAGATTTTTAAAAATTTATTTTATTCAAAACACAAAGTATCTTTTGTTGTTTGAAGATAGAAAATCCACTCTTTTTATTGTAAAACAGTGGTGGTGTGTTGTTTCATACTATCTGTCATTGGGATGAATTCAGAGCTACTCTCTGAAGCACTAGTCCTGCCACTTAGCAATATTTCTACACTTGAAATTATGGAAAGGCATTCATCTATTTAGGGATACCCTATTCATTAAGTGTAACAATAAATTCATACAAGCAGGAAATTGGTTTATATTTTAATTTGATTCATATCACTACCATATCAGGCTCATGCTGGGGCTCAAAATATTTCATAATAAAAATAACAACAAAATGTCTTAATGAGTCTATTGTGTACCCTTAATAAAAAAGTGTCTATGTTCCAGTGGAATTCTAATTTTAACATCTCTACGTTGCAGTTATACTACAGTATATAAAAGTAGTAGTAATGTAACTGGAGGCCAGCAAAATAAGTCATTGGGTCATTTTTCCGCAGCAGTAAGTAGCTGCACATAAACGATCAGTCAAGACTATGTTTCATGACATAATAATCAGTTATAGTATGCTGTTCTGCTCAATACAAGGTAACTGCACATTATTCTAAGGCAGTTAATCTAACATTCAATATACAATTTACAAATCTTCTTTGTTCGCTTAACATCTTGTTTGCAAAACGTTGTAATGCTGCAGTCCGACCAACAATCGCATACAACAGATGACAATCTTACACATATAGTGCAAGGTGTGAGAAATACAAATCACCAAAAATGAACAATACATCTTTGTTTAAATTAATTGGTTTGTTTCTCACTGTATTTTGTTTTTATTTTATTTTTTCTAATTAGCAGCTTTTGGTGACACCATACTGTCTTGTAATGTTCTACCGGGAGAATCTTGGGTGTGATGAGGTGTCCAGGAAGGGCTAGAGGTTTTGGAGACTATTAACCCATGAATTAACCATCAATAGCTCGCCTAATTGATCATTATCCCCATCCCTAGTGATAATAGTGATTTGATTGTTTTTGCTTGCATTTGACACAAAATACAGATAATTTGGTGTGTTTCTTAGGACACAGAATGCATTCATGTAAACGACAGCCCTTTTGTGGCCACAGACAAGATCACGACACATAATAAATACTGAGCGTCTCCAGACTCACTTTTTAGCTCTGCAAACATTCAAGAAAAATAACACCCGTGCTTTTAGTGCCACATTTAGACACAATTCTAGTTCACATGGTTGATGAGAGGGTGGTCCTGTTGTTGATGACAGACTGTACTCATTGTGTGATAGATTGTCCAAACACTTAAGGGCAAAGTGCTATTTCTCTGAGACTCAGGTTCTGTTTTGATTTGCTGGTTGTTGCAGCTGATAAGCAGCACTTGGTTATCAGTTCAGGTTAGATGAAGATCGTTATCATACAGATGGAAAGTTATGATATACTGTATATATTCTCTTTTAAACTATAGGTTGTCTGCCATCAGGGTTTTTGTGAGTGACACTTTATTCCTGTGTGCGTTGAGAACTTATTTGAATGTATGCATCAAAAAGACAAATTAAGTGGATCTCGAAAGCTTAATATTTGAATGCAAACAAAAAAAGAGGAAAACTTGCAATAAATAATTACTTGTACATCCTCATGTTGTCACAGACCTCCATTGTGGGCGTGGCCTCACGACTTGCTCAGATGACAGCAGATGAACCAGAAGAAGAAGAGTTTGAGTTGGGGGATGAAGGAAGGTTCCAGAAGAGCCACTTGCGTTTACACTGGCGCCTCTGGTACAGGTAGTCCTCCTTGTCGCGCTCCTTCCTTGCTCTTTGGTAGTGGTCGTCCTCCTTCAGGAACCACACTGGGGGCCAGCGATGCTTCTCAAAGTAGTCTTGGTTGTCTGCATTAGATAGGAAAAAAATACTACGATTGGATTCAGTCATTCTCGGGCATTAATCACTTTGTTGTTGTTTGTTTCTATGTGCCACTGCGATTGGCTGGCGACCGGTTCAGGGTATACCCCGCCTCCCGATAGCTGGGATAGGCTCCAGCAGCCCGCGACCCTAGTGAGGATAAGCGGTAAAGAAAATGGATATACATAAGTGTGGTGACCCAGTAGGGGAGCACCACATGACAGTCTGCCATCTTGAAACTACAGCCGCCTTAAGCGGACAAGCAGCACCGAACTCGGAATAACTATGCTGTTAGATTAAGACACCGGTGGAGATGATCAGTTTATTACCATACCCCATCAAATCTGCACTACTGCAGCAGCATAATGGCCACAGATGGAGTGCAGATATACAATGGAGACAGTTATACCATCGACGAGAAAGCGAAAAAGGCAACTTAAGCAGCGGAGCATTCAAAAGAGGATAAACATCGGGCTAGCCTTATCCAGGTGGAAGGAGCACATGAGATAAAAGGATTTCAAAAGGGTTGCTGAAGTTGCCATTTTTCTCCACAACAAGTAAGGGCTTGTAAACATGTCGTCATGCCACATTGCATCGCCATTTCGGGTGCTACGGGTCTCTTGTTTACAACTGAAGACGTGCTCAGTCGCCATGCTGCCTCACTGTTAACTTCATATTTTGTCATTTGAATTGAAGTATGGTGAGACGCTGCATTAGATGGAGCAGCACTTCGTCACATGATCGCAAAGGGAAAAAGATTGACAACGGACTACGTTTTTACAGCTTTCCTGCTTGGCAGCGGCAAGAAAGAGGGAATTCCTAGTAGTTTCAGATTACACCGGATGGCTTTGACGTCAGCTGTAAAATGAAAAAAAAATATCTAACCTTTGACAATATCACAATAATGACAAGTGTTTTCCTTACATTTTCATTACGGTAAATAAAAAAATATCTGCTTCCTGTTGTTTTTTACATGCAACAAAGCATGTGGGTGTGTCATTATCTCACAGCTGCCTTAATTGACAATCCTTCATTGGAGCTGGATTGCTGATTAATATGTGAGAACGCTAATATAGATTAACTGAACTTTTGAAACAGATGGTTAAAAAGCAAACACACATGCAACTTGATGAGCTCCACGTCCCTTCTTCCGAATGACGTGTTGGCATTGTTCGTCGGTCGGCTTCATGATGTCCTGCATCCACACGTTTGTAAACTGCTCATGAGATGCTCATGATTTATAATTCTTAAACTACTCCAATGTGTAGGCACACCACACACAAGGTACACAAATCCACTGCACACAATGGAGGCAGTAGGTCTGGCCGGTCTCTGCTCCACTCTGTTTTCAGGATTTCGTACAGATCCAAACCATTTATACTGCGTGTATTTTTTCCAGGTATCGGTCTCTGGCTTCGCAGTCTAGTTTTTCTTTGTAAAATCCCATCTGTTTCATGCTTTTTAACATGTTTTCAGTCCAAAAAATACACAGTCATTGTATAACGATATCCAACTGTTGTTGCAATATGTGTTTGGAAAACTGAGGCACTAGAGTGCACTGTTCATTTGGATGTAATACACAATTTCAAAGCTAGATGAGAGCTGTTCCTGTTTACACAAATCATAAGCAGTTTGTTTTGCATTTTGTTCCCTTACAGTACCCAATGTGTATCGAACTGTGAACAAAATACATACCAAACCCGGCGAACAGTGATGTTTGGTGTACCGTTGCCCCCTTAGTGATTATACAATTATGTGATTTCACCATTATATACCATAACTACCATCTGGCCCTCAATGAAATGTTTAACACCCCTAATTAAAGTTAAAGTTACATCTGTGATACTGCTTTATCAAGCATTGTAAAAGAGACCATAGCTTCCCTCTGCCAGGTGTTGACTGTAAATTAGAAGGTGTATTAGGTTCCTTCTGTGTGTGTCAAGTGTCAAAAGGATGGTACCTGCAGACTTGGCTTTCATGTCTCTGGGGAACTTGCGGCAAACACTGTTGTAGTTGGTGCAGATGTGGTGAAGGCACCAGCCAGTCAGCTGCTGGGCACCGTGGAACTATGTAGAAGATATACAGATGAAGATAGAGTATACTGTTGTTCTTCAATTCACAGAGATTGAGAAAGAGTATACTGTCGTTCTTCAATTCACAGGCAAATTCTTTATTATGTCTACTTCCACAAGAGATTTCTGACGCTGGTTTATGATGATTGAAGGATCAAAGTACCTGGGCCATGTCCAGATTCACCAAAACCTCTCCATCAATGTCAGCCCCCATCATTGCTGCCTCTGTCAGCACGGTTACTGTGTAGAGTTCTGCAAGAAATGTTAAAGCAAGTCATTTAAGCCAGCAACGGCACTCAATGTGAAATGAAATGTCAATTATTACACAATGTGGCAATAACTACATTGTGTATGTACAACATAAATGTATACCTGTAAGTGCAACCAAGTGGGGGAGGCAGAGACGATTGGCAAGAACAATAAGCTCCATTGCATCCAGGTCAGAACGAGAACAGAAGCGTCCCGTGTAAAGATACTCTAGCACAGCCCTCATACAGCTGCGAGTGGTGTTGGGAAAAAGCACCTTGGAGACATAAGTGAGACACATTCAGAGGTTTTTCAACTGAGCCATACACATAAATCCTCCCATTGTCTACCAGCCAACAACCAAACCACAGGAGCCAGAGTAATTCTATTACGACACATTTGCAAGCGGCTAATTCAATTATACTTTGTACACAGACCACAGCTGAGTGGTGTTCTACTTATTAAATTTGCTCCTGTAGTGCGCACCCTTCGATTCTGCAATTATTACATTCACATCATGGTGTTTAATGAGTGAAAATTATGTGCATAGTAGAATTAATGTTAATTTGCAAAAACAAGTGCAGGCCATTCTTGGATAGACAATAAATTGACTTTTCCATAACATAATTCTTAGTTCGTACCTCTTTGGTGCAACTCTCCACAAATGGTCCACCAAACATAGCTGCCATCCAGTCACAACTTGAGATGAGCAGAGGCTTGTGGGCCATTATGGTTCCATCATCTAACTTGAAAACTACATCTGCATGACAAAGATGAAACACTAATTATAACTTAAGGCACAAAAAACAAGTAGTCATGCTAGCAACAGGGCCAAGTCTTATCTTGCCAAAAATGTCACTTAACATGTAATGTCTGTGTTAAGATGTACACTGTGCATTTATATGACATATTGACTTATTTCTAGTGGCGCTCCGATCGATCGATCATGATTGGCCGATTTCCGTTGAAAACGCGATCGGCGCTCGTCTATCGATGCCTTTCATCGCCGATCACAAAAAGCGATCACCCGCGGCTCATACTTTGCAGCCTGCAGAATATGTGCGCAGTGTAGTGCAAGGCTGGGCAATTAATCCAAATTTGAGCATGCTTTAAACTGTTTATTGACACCCCAGTTGGAGTTTACTGTAAAACTAAATTCACAATAAAAATAATTACCCTCATCTTATATTGAAACACATGGCATCATTTTAGAAATCAACAGCTTATGCTAAAAGTTAATTGAAAACCCTATTGACTAGCTAGCTAGCTAATATTAGCATTTGGCCACGGGAGAGATTTACCTTCAAATATTGACTATTCACACACAAACGCTGTAGTAACACATACAAACAGTTAATATAACATTACTAACGGCCATATATTCTTCCTAATCTGTGAAAAATGAGTATATTTAAATTATAACGCGCCTTTCTTATACTTTTTTATTTAGTTTATAAAACAGTTGTTTTTTTTGTGGAACTAAATATTTCGATTAGATTTTTTCTTTGGTTTTTATATTTTTTGTTCTGCTTGACCCTATTCTGTTGTAACACTTGAATTTCACCTTTGGGGTTTAATTAAACATTGTCTTATCTAATCTTATCATGTAAGAATTGTGGTAAAAGTCATGTTTTCAGTGAAAACCTCCCTTTGAACATTACCTTGAAGCCTTGACCTGTTAAACACCTATGATGCCTACCAACATATATAGTATGTTGAATATGACTGATTTGTAAAGTGGATTGGGGACATTTTGAAGCTTCATAAATATGATATACTAACATGCCACAAATTATCATTCAAGGCAGGACTGAAAATAGATCTAATATAATAAACAGCAAAATGTAAATGCAAAAAAATTGACATCTTGAAAATAAAAGACCTTGAAGAATCCTGATTGTAAGTAAAAAAAAAAAAACAGTATGCCCTTTGAGCTTAAGATATTAATTAACATTTATGTTCTGACATTAGACAAAGTGCTTTTTGGTCATAAGATCATCATATGAAAACAATTACAGAAATGGAAAGTCATCAGCAAAGACTTTGATTTGATGTGTTAGTTGTTTTGATTTTGAATTTACTTTTGACCTCAATATTAGTAGTCTCCACCTGGGCAAGGTCAAAAGTTGATTTTATTCAAATATATACACCAATACATTTGGCATTTGAATTGATCACAACTGGACTGTTCAGGTTGTCTTAGAAAACAAGCCTCTCGTCCGACCTAACTCTTCAGGTCAAGACTCAGCTGACTACCTGCACACAAAAAGAGAAATAGCACTCTTTTGAAGAGAAAAATGTACATATGAGCATTCTGGACAGAGAAGGCAGATGGTTTGAAAGAGGAGGGACGGAGTGAGGGAGGCCATTTACATCAAGGTTGAGAAACCATCTCTGAACAGAGGGGGCGGTCTTCGACACCATCTATCTCCCACATACAATGCTGTCCTTTCATCCCTGCCTCCATAATAATAATAATAATCTTGCCTCCAACAAATAAAAAATAAGACAGAGCCACTTTGGGCTTTTAGATGCCTTTATTACCATTGTTACAACTGAATGGAATACTAAAGTGGGTGATTCCACCCAAACTATCTCTACCACTGTATCTGTCCACTATATCTTAACAACTGTCGTTTTACATCCTAAAAGAGTGACACCATTGTTAGTTGGGACGTGTCTCTACTTTAGAGTATAAATACTTGGGTCCTACACCATCCCTTCACACTAGAGTATGAACTAATGAAGCCGGATCGAATGAGAGGCGAAATGTCTTCAAAGACGAGTTGACTAGTCCAGTTGTGATCGATTCAATGCCCTGAGAATATAATGACCTTGATGAATGAGAATATTCACAGGCATATACACCTATACAGTGCCTTAAAAAAGGATTCATACCACTTGAACTTTTTCATATTTTGCCACCTTAAAACCACAAATGTTTTTATTTGATTTTTTTACCGACCAACACATAGTACCACATACAGTTTCCAAACTTTTAAGCAAATTAAAATCTGAAAAATGTGCTGAGCATTTGTATTCAGCCCTTCTACGTCAATAATTTGTAGAGGCACGTTTTGCTGCAATTACAACTGAAAGTCTTCTGGGGTGTGTCTTTACCAGTTTTGCACATCTATAAAACGACATTTTTGCTCGTTCTTCCATGCAAAATAGCTGAAACTCAGCCAGATTGGGTAGAGAGCGTCTGGGAACAGACATTTTCAAGTCTTGCCACACATGCTCAGTGGGATTTAGGTCTGGATTTTGACTGAGCCATTCTAACACATGAATATTCTTTGATCTAAACTATGCCATTGTAGCTCTGACTTTATCCATCCATTTTCTGTACCACTTATCCTCACTAGGGTCGCAGCTCTGACTTTATGTTTAGGGTCATTGTCTTGCTGGAAGATAAAATCTCCTTCTCAGTCTCAAGTCTTTTGCAGCCTCCAACAGGTTTTCTCCCACGATTGCCGTGTATTTAGCTCCATCCATTTTCTATCATCCATCAACTCTCACCAGCTTCCATGTCCTTCCTGAAGAAAAGCATCCTCACAGCATCATGTTGCCACCACCATGTTTCCCAGTGGAGATGGTTTATTCTGGGTGATGAGCAGTGTTAGTTTTCCGCCACACATAGCGCTTTGCATTTAGGCTGGAAAAAATTCAACTTTGTCTCAACTGACCAAAGCACCTTCTTCCACGTTTGGGGTGTCCTCTACACGGGTTGTGGCAAACTGTGAACAGGACTTATTATGGCTTTCTGTCAACAATTGCTTTCTTCTCGCCACTCTTCCATAAATGCCACATATGTGGAGTGCACGACTTACAGTTGTCCTATGGACAAATTTTCCCACCTGAGCTATGGATTTCTGCAGCTCTGAGAGTGACCATGGGCCTCTTGGTTGCTTCTCTGACCAGTGCTCTCCTCGTTCCCTCTGTCAGTTTAGGTGGACGGCCATGTCTTGGTGCCATACTTTTTCCATTGTTGGAGAATGGATTGAACTTTGCTCCTTGAGATGTTCAAAGCTTAGGATATTTTTTTTATATAACCTAACCCTCCTTTAAACTTTTCCACAACTTTATCCCTGACCTGTCTGAACTCGGTCTTCATGATACTGTTGTTCATTAGTGTTGTCTAACAAAACACTGCGGCCTTCAAAGAATAAGTGTATTTGTACTGACAGTAAATAATACACAGGCTCACTCTATTTACTAATTCGGTGACTTCTGAAAATCAGATTACAGGGCTAAATACAAATGCATACCACACTTTTTGAGAGTTACTGTATATACGCTTACAAATTTTGAAAACTGTACATAATTTTCATTCCACTTCCCAATTATGTGCTACTTTGTGTTGGTCTAACACGTAAAATCTCAACAAAATACATTCAGGTTTGTGAGTGGAAGATCACCAAATGTGAAAAAGTTCAACGGGTATGAAAACTTTTTCAAGGCACAGTATTTATAGAACAAATTTGTATCTACCAGAGAAGGTTCCTTTAGCCAAGCACTCTTTGACTCGGTTTGTTCGGCGTACATGGAAGGCTTTGGTGATTTCTTGGTTCATGAAGGCTTCATTGTTGAGTATGTTTGCCACCATCATGCGCAGATCAAACACCTCCAGCAATTCGGCGATGTGCGCAATATGCATGAGCTCTTTCTCATTCTCGTCCAGCTGGCCAGTGTACAGGTAGCGAAGCACCGCTCGAAAGGGTCCCAGCTGCATGGACTGGTCCATGTGTACTACAGTCATGGGCCTGGGGCTGTACGTTATGGGGTCATCCACAAGCTCCTCCTGGATGCTGACGAAAGCTCGGCTCCAGGAGGAAAGCAAGTGGCCCCGCCTGCCTCCCTCGGATTCTTTCAAAGTTCCGTCACTGGTGCAGGCTCTTAGGTTGGCCCTGTCCCCTTCGTCACTGCTCTCGCACACGTCAAAGCTGGCGGCACGCATCAGCAGCTCTCGGCCCGAGAGTGGACCGCGAGAGGGCCGTGCCGTCTCCTCATTTTGCGTTTCCATGATAAAGAGGTCGTAGAACTTTGAGGATGACGTCGATAAGTATATCTTGTGTGCAAAAATCTTTTGCCGCTCCTGGAGTACCAGGATGACATCAGCACAGTGTGGGTCCTCCAGAAGACCGACCGGGTGCTCTTCTGTGGTTGTCGGGGGAGGCGGCACAGTGATTATAGGCGGCGGGGGTTTTGGCGGCAGGAAGGGAGCCTGAAGAAGCGGCCGCTGTACATTCCGGAGATGAGACTTCCAGAACTGCAGGTGGCGGCGTGAAATAAGTGCAGCTCGGATAGCATTGTCAAAGACGTCCTTGACTCCAAATTGAGCAACAACACTGGTTTCGTAATACGGCACTCCCATCTCTTTTGCCACCTCCCGGCCTCTCTCTGGGGGAAGTATCTCATTGGATTTAATGGGTCTGTAAAGGAAAAATATGAATGACTAGGACTGTGCCACATTATGGTCCATGATAATACAGGTACTGTATAATATTTGACATGATGCAAAACTCGCCATAGGACTGGCACATACAAGTCTATCTCAGTGAATTTGAATATCGTCTAAAACCTTTGAAATTTCATTCAGAAGTAGACTGCAATAATTGACACACACAAAAATTCAAAAACAATTCACTACGCACTGGGGAATATTTCATGATTTTTTGGGGGGGGGGGGTTTAATTTTGTTGGTTTAAGCTTATAGCTAAAGAAAACCCCAAATTCACCTCCTAAAATAATTTGAACATTACATTACATTACATATCCAAATTATGTTTCCATAGAGAAATTAGGTAGAAATGGGCCTATTTTCCCATGTGTTAAATGAATCTATAATATGAGTTTCACATTGGCATGTTCTTATTTATGAAGTAATTCTTAATCTGCTTCCCAATTACCTTTGTGATTGTATCAAACTGAGAAATGTTGGAATTTACAGTCTTGGTTCTCTTACTCATTCACGAGACCTATTTTTGCTGTCCCTAATGTACGACTTGAAATGGGAAAAAGGTGTTTTAGTTTTAAATATGCAGCTTCTGCAGCGTGGAACCTGTTGCAGGAAGAGTTGGGCCTGAGGTAGCAGGTTTATTTAAATCTTTTTAAAAGCAAATTGAAGGGATTGGATGATGATGCAACAGATTTCACTGGATATGTTGAAGTGCCTTTTTATTTATTTTGTATTATTTATGTTTGTTTGTATGTTGTTTGTGCTCCATTACTACTTGTTGTCCTGGACCGGGACAATGTTCTAAAGGAATCTCAATGAGGCCTTCCTGGTTAAAAAATTTCAAATAAAAAAATTTAAATAAATAAAAAATATCAGCGCAATCTAAGTGGACGCTCTATTTGCTTTGGGGTGGTGCCGTGCCATCATGTCCATCATTAGATAGTCATAATGTCTCAGCCATTTTGCTCTTCAAATAGAAATCAGTCGAGAATTGCAGTGAAATTAATCATTATTCAAAGTCTTAAATGTTGTTGTAATAAGGATGCTTCATACCTGGCCAACGGCCTCCGTGCCCTGTTCACTGCCTCCAGGTCTGCATAGCGTAGGTCCAGCTGACAGCCCACCAGGATGACGGGAGCACGGGGGCAGAAGTGTTTAATCTCGGGGTACCACATGGTCTTTACATGGTACAGAGAGTTAGGGTTGGCAATGGAGAAGCACAGTACCACCACATCAGACCTGAATGAAAGGAAATAAATAACTAAAAACAGACTGCCTTGTGTAAATTGCTAATAAACAGATTTCCATTATCCTCACCTGCCATATGCAAAGCGTCTGTCCTTGTGGTGGTCTCCGAAAGTATCCCAGAGACGAAGGGAAACACTGACATCATCTACCACGTCTCTGGAGCGCTCCAAAACCTTGAAAAAATATCAGTTAGTCCACTGAATCATACATCCCTACTAATCAAGAGTGCGTCACCATAAAGGTGTATTTATTCAAATAGTCAAAACAATGTTACGGGTTAGCATTCTCACCTCTTGGCATACTCTGTACTGGTCTATAGCCCAGACTGTGGGCACATGTGTAGCCAGTAACTGGTACTGTGTGAGTGTGGCGTTGCAGGCCCTGGCGCAGATAAGGCGGGTCTTTCCAACGGCATTGTCTCCGACCACCACACATTTGATGGTTTCAACGTTAGGCCTCTCATAGTCCATATCAGAATCTGTCAAATGTGAGCTGTAAGAACAAAGACGAAAGCAGAACGGCGCATTAGTGCACAAGGAGTCCTTCAATTGAACGTCGATCGATGTGGATAGTAGACAGTAGGACTCCTCCTACACTCTGTGCAGTGAATGGTCTTGTGACCTCCCATTCACAAGTACTCTGTCCTTGACGCTGAAGTCACAACATAATTAAAGGGACAAGCATACAAAAATAGGAAGCAGTCTTTTACACTTAAAAAGGCTGTTGTCGACAAACCCAGAACTGCAAAGTCTCACAGATTGCACAATCTAATGAAATCCAGTACTAAAGTTTTATCAGAAATTCAGGCTTTACAATTGAAGTAGTACTGTAATAATGCCGGTTGACTCCCAAGTTGTTCCAATTCGAAAACAAGAAAATAGTAAAAGTAGTTCCAGAGTCAAACTGTCACCATAATAAAACCTATATTAACAATGCAGGTGATATTTTAAGTTACATTCTGAACTGCCATACAAGTGTTTAGACAACTGTATAATCTAAAATGAAATAAAACAGCTCTGTATTTGACGAATTTAACATGATTGGCCATTTAACGTACTGTCGGAAAGCAAAACCAGACCAAGGATGGTCAATTTAAATTCTGTGTACCGTTTGTTGGCAACTATTTTTGTTAACTTTTGGTCATGAGCCGTGTTGTGTTTGCGCAAAACATAACTTTTGGAATTATGCCCAAATATGTCAACCTTATTTTCAACAAACTATCACATACTGTATTTTCCAAAGTGTTTTGGACAGGGTGGGCCAAAACAAACCACGATCGCAAAGCTGTTTAATATCCTTTCAAATTCATCTTAAAACATTACCCTAAAAAACAAACAACCCAAACAGGCTAAACGTAGATCATCCATGACATACAAAGCTTGTCTCTGAGTTGATATGTATCACTTCAAGAGACTTCCTTGACACTTTTCTATTGAGACAGGGCTTTGTCATTATCTTAGGGTGTTTGAGAAAAAGCACAAAAACTGTGAATAGGTGAATCTTCCAGCGAACAGCCTTTGGTAGGTTCCTTAGAAAAAACAGGTGAATTCAGAAATAATTAAGTATGAATATGCGTACCCGTGGGCACCAATGAGTGGGCATCTTCATATTTTTTGTGGTCTGGTGAGTGAATACCTGACATTAAGCACATAATGGCATCAGATAGGGATAATATCCATACATTTTCTATACTGGTTACCCTCATTCGGATCACGGGTGAGCTGGAGTCTATCCCAGCTTACTTGCGTAGGAGGCGGGGTATACCCCGGACGGGTCTCCAACTGATCGCAAGGCAAATGCAGACAACAACCATTCACACTCGGACAGTTTTGAGTATTCAATTTACCTAAGACATGTTTTGGAATGTGGGAAGAAGTAGAACATACAAACTCCACACAGGAAGGCCTGAGCCTGGATTTGAACCCCCAACTTCAGAACTGTGTGGCAGATATACTAACCACTAATCCACTAATACACAATATAAATTGATTATTTGTGCATCTGGAAAATGGTGGCTGTTGAGCCAGGAGTGGTTACCAAGGTAACTGTAGCCTCTTCCTTTGTGTCACAGCTTCTATGAGACACTCATTTTTTAATTCAACCTGGAATTGTTTATTGGAGATTGTTGCCAGGCTACAATAGAGAGCGGTAGTAATTCATGTTTGCCAGCGCAGTATACAGACAGGCCTTGTTCCGATGAAAGAATGGGAGCGAGGGCCATTCAGGCTAGTCATTGTCAATGGTGCTATTTTTGTCTGAATCAGATCCGCTGCTAGTCTAGTTCTTAACAGCTAATGATCCTCCATTTCAACACCTTTCAAAAGACACTTATTACTTCTTCTCTGTGTACTATTGTACTCCACATTGTTGATCTTTTTCTCCAGAGGAAACAGCTGCATCTTCAGCCATTCATAAAAAAAACGGCCTTCATTCATTCACTTCACTGAAGGTGCTATCCCATAATAAGGCATCTATAGTTGACATGCCCTGGGCCTGTAGGACTCAATACAAGCAGCAGCATCATTTATATTCTGCTCTCTACAGACTTGAACTCCGTGTTCATTCAATCATAATACAAAAGACGGTGGGTGGGAATCTCGTTTACGACGTTAAAGACGATCGCATTTCCATCCCCGAGCACCGATCCTCTCTAGTCATGAACTGTGCTGGTGCTGCATTACGCATTACGTAACATCCACGTCACTGATTCTTGGCCGTGTTGGTAGTACATCGCAAGAAAATCATGAAAACACCGGTAAGAGATGAAAACAAACACATGCACCCCCCCTTCCTGCTTACCGTAACGCGAGGAAGTGTCGCATGGGGTTGGTGGAGGAACTAGACACAACAAAGCATGACTCCATCGGATGCTGCTTTGCACCTGGCGGCAACCCCTGTTGAACCTCATCTTCGGGGGCCAAGTGGACGCGGCTACGAAAACGGTCAACTTCGGAAGGATCGTAAATTAGAAGACTAGAATAATTCCGATTGGCAAGGGCGCCGCGAGCTCACTCACACTCACACTCACACGCCTGCCGGTACCGCGCGGAGCTGCAGCCGTGATCGTCGTGTGGATGGATCCACCTCCACGCACTGTGCCTCTGTGGCTAATAATAGGCAGGAGAGAGAGAGAGGGGGGGGGGGGGGGGGGGGGGGGGGTGTAGAGAAAGCCGTTCATTACGAAACAGTGATCCGCTTGAAAGTGCCATCAATCTCGGTCCACGGCTCCTCGGTGGCCTAGAAAGAGCAACACATGCTCTTTAATCTGTCTCTGCAGGGTGCTTTGGCACATCACATGCCAGGTCGCTGTGACGTAACGCCAGACTTAAACACTCGCGCAGTGGTTCACCACCGTTTTGCACCGATACCACTGAAATAAATAAATAAATACAAAGAAATAAGAATGCTTATCTAATGTCCATCCATCCGGTTTATATAACAAGGGTGTACAAAGTCCGGCACGAGGGCCATTTGCAGACCGCTGCACGCTATTTATTGGCCCGCTACAGACTGTATTCTAAAAATAAATGACAAAGATGGACTGCATCAGAAGGTTAAGAGAAAAAGTGGAAAGATATTACACTTTTTGTAAACTGTAACAATGTAGAATATTTCAAGCTATCACACTTTTTAGTTTCAATTAGTCACATTTTACATTTGCAGTTGTTAAAAAATTGAATGTTACAAGATATCCATATATATAATTTGTATTTATCATTTTTTGAAAAGCTCAATATTATAAGATATTGACTATATTTATTTAAAAATAAAGATTCAAAATATAGATACATTAAATGTTACAAGATTTTTAATACACGTTTTTATTACAGAATACACAATTTAAATATATTTAGAATGTTACAAGATATCACATTAGTACTTGTAACATTGTTGCTTTGTCATCGATAACACAAAGGTTGGACCTTTTTTCTTTCAGTAAAATTATAAGTAGGTATATTCGATTGGTTTTAGCATGTTTCACAAGCACAAGATGAAGTGACCCTCCTCTTCCTTCCATTTTCCTATATGTCGCCCTCAATGGAAAATGTTTGGACATCCCAACCATCCTGTTCAGGGTCATGAGAAACTGGAGCCTATCCCGCCGGACTTCGTACAAAAGGCTGTCCTCGCCCTGGACTGGTCGCCTTCAGTGACTCCATTAAAATGTGTTGCAGATTAGTTAAATAACAAAATGTACTAAATAAAAGTCTAAAAAGTAGTTCTTAATAATTCAGTGCAAATGTATTGTATTTAAAAGTTAAATACAATTAAACTGCACTTAGCTAGTGATTTGATCGCGTACCACAAGAGAGACCACACTTTGAAAAGTGCCTGCATAAAAATCTGTGAGTTCTTGGCAATACTGCCGTACATATTTACAAAAATATATACCATAATTTTTAAGAATATGAGTAACTGACATTACATACCTCTTTGAGAAGCCATCTGAACAAATTAAGTAAAATAGCTAATAAATGCCTCATTCTTGTTTGATTTACAATGGCAATATCATTGTCATAGAAGCTTCCATTTCAAGAAGCCATCTTTCATCTGCTGCATCTTTACCCAAGATCACTACTACAGCATACTGTGTATTGCATAAAATTTTTCAATAGCCATCCAATTCACATACAGAACAATGAAAGCTTATTTTTTAGGTGTATAGTAAAATACGTACTGTACTTGTAAATATATTTTTTTGTATTTCAGAATCACTGCTGCAATGTTCAGCCTGCACCACCAGGTGAGGCTGACACTTCAGTTTTCTTCAAACCTCTGCTATACCCACATGCAGTAAATAAATGGTTGAAAAATGGCCTTCAAATTTATGTTAGATTAGAAGCATAGCACAAAACACATCGCTTGATTAACTAATAGCATACATGGTAAATCAAATATTGTTAAGTAGGAACATGTAAAACTATACAAAGGTAATTAATTGAGGATATATATATATATATATATATATTTTTTAGTTTTTGTTTTTATTTATTTTTTTTGCTGGATGGAAGCAGACTGCCTTTCAAACTGAATAATGAAACAAGCCTGCATAAATCTACAATATATTATTACAAGTTATCTAATTGGATACCTCATGTGTTTACAAGTTATCATTTTTATACACGTGTCTGACCGCGAATAACAACAATTAGTGAATAAATGACACTCCTCATAAATGACACAATTCATAAATGTATTGGAAAAAACAACGAATAAGCGGGGGATTGGGTTAAAAAACAAACAGCAAAAAAACATGTGGGGGGTTCCCGAGAAAAACGAGGACTAGGTTCCTAAATAAAATATGCGAATGGGTGAATTTGCGAATGCCGAATGATAAATATGTGGGGGTCCACTGTACTTGCCGTGTAGCTTCGTCCACCTCTTTTTATTTGTAATTTGCTATCTAAAAGTATTTTTCTTTCGACCTTTTGTCATCGTTATTTTTTGTTTTCCTTACCTTGACTGTTGTGCTTCACATAGGTGTGCTTTTGGTTTAATAAAGACTGAGTATTTGTTCAACAGCAATCCATTATTATTTGTCAACCCTAAAAGAACACTCCAGCCAATGGATCACATAGACGCTGAAGAATTGCGCCGGTTTTGTCAAGCCAGGGAGTGTCCGTTGAGTGCACAACCACTCAATTCATGAGTTATTCATGAGTCAAGTTTTAGACTCTGTTAAGTTGATGCTTTAGGCCCACGTTCTGATCAGGTTCATGTTCAAAATTGCGGTTTGGTGTTGTGTTCCTCTGCTAATAGTTCGTCCTCAGTCACAAACTAACCATTTCTTTGCAAGCCAACCATCCCTCTTCCTCCATGCTATGATGGTGAGCTTGGTTCTTGTGGGAAATGCCTGGACCAGTGTTCACCAGTGTTTGGCCAACAACCACTCACCTATTCCCAAGACTACAAAGGTCATGTGTATTATGAGCCTACTATTGATAAAGCCGTGGCGTGGGTTATGGTGATTAGCAATCGTTGTGCCAGAAATCGTGTTTCATTGTCTGCCTTTATTGCTGAATTTAGGTTTTTTTTTTTTTTTGATTATTCAATTAAAGGCAGGGAGGTAGGTAGCCAGCTGCTTGATTTTTTTTTTTTTTTTTTTTTTAATGAGCGGAATATGAATGGTTGCAGATTTCTCTATTTCATTCCGCATTTTAGCTGCAGAGAGCTGATGACTGCTTTCTGGACCTTGCCATTGTAAAGACGCTTAAAGGTCTGTTTAATAAGCTCGATAAGCCTATGGAGGTGCGTCCCCGGTCACAAATCAACCATTTTTTCGTGAGCTTGTAGTTGGGGAAGAAAGAGAAAAGGGAAGCACAGAGCCCAGAACTGAATCTGGGGACTTCGACTGTTGGGACTATGATAGGAAAATCTCGGGAGTTGGTTGACATGATGATTAGGAGAAAGGTTTATATACTGTGTGACCAGGAGAGCAGGTGGAAAGGCATTAAGGCTAAACGTTCAGGGGCAGGGTTCAAATTATTTTGCCATGGTGTAGATGGGAAGAGAAATGGAGTAGGGGTTATTTTAAAGGAAGAGTTAGCTAAGAATGTCTTGGAGGTGAAAAGGGTATCAGATCGAGTGATGAGGCTGAAACTTGAAATTTAGGTTGTTATGTACAACCCCAATTCCAATGAAGTTCGGATGTTGTGTTAAACATAAATAAAAACAGAATACAATGATTTGAAAATAATGTTCAACCTATATTTAATTGAATACACTACAAAGAAAAGATATTTAATGTTCAAAACGATAAACTTGATTGTTTTTAGCAAATAATCATTAATTTGGAATTTTATGGCTGCAACACGTTCCAAAAAAGCTGGGACAGGGTCATGTTTACCACTGTGTTACATCACCTTTTCTTTTAACAACATTCAATAAACGTTTAGGAACTTAGCACACTAATTGTTGAAACTTTGTAGGTGGAATTTTTTCCCATTCTTGCTTGATGTACAGCTTGAGCTGTTCAACAGTCTGGTGTCTCCGTTGTCGTATTTTACGCTTCACAATGCGCCACACATTTTCAATGCGAGACAGGTCTGGACTGCAGGCAGGCCAGTCTAGTACCCCCACTCTTTTACTACGAAGCCACGCTGTTGTAATGTGCAGAATGTGGTTTGGCATTGTCTTGCTGAAATAAGCAGGGGTGTCCATGAAACAGACGTTGCTTGGATGGCAGCATATGTTTCTCCAAAACTTGTATGTACCTTTCAGCATTAATGGTGCCTTCACAGATGTGTAAGTTACCCATGCCATTGGCACTAACACAGCCCCATACCATCACAGATGCTGTCTTTTCTACTTTGCATCCATAACAGTCCGGATGGTTCTTTTCCTCTTTGGGCCGGAGGACACGACGTCCACAATTTCCAAAAACAATTTGAAATGTGGACTCGTCAGACCACAGAACACTTTTCCACTTTGCATCAGTCCATCTTAGATGAGCTCGGGCCCAGAGAAGCCGGTGGCGTTTCTGGGTGTTGTTGATAAATGGCTTTTGCTTTGCATAGTAGAGTTTCAAGTTGCACTTAAGGATATAGCGCCAAACTGCATTTACTGACATTGGTTTTCTGAAGTGTTCCTGAGCCCATGTGGTGTGGTTAAACATTGATGTCGGTTTTTGATGCAGTCGCGCCAGAGGGATCGAAGGTCACGGGCATTCAATGTTGGTTTTCGGCCTTGCCGCTAACATGCAGTGATTTCTCCAAATTCTCTGAACCTTTTGATGATATTATGGACCGTAGATGATGAAATCCCAAAATTCCATGCAATTGTACGTTGAGGAGCATTGTCCTTAAACTGTTCGACTATTTTCTCATGCACTTGTTCACAAAGAGGTGAACCTCGCCCCATCTTTGCTTGTGAACGACTGAGTAATTCAGGGAATTTCCTTTTATACCCAATCATGGCACCCACCTGTTCCCAATTAGCCCGTTCACCTGTGGGATGTTCCAAACAGGTGTTTGATGAGCATTACTCAACTTTCTCAGTCTTTTTTGCCACCTGTCCCAGCTTTTTTGGAACGTGTTGCAGCCATAAAATTCTAAGTTAATGATTATTTGCTAAAACCAATAAAGTTGATCAGTTTGAACATTAAATATCTTGTCTTCGTAGTGTATTCAATTAAATATGGGTTGAACATTAATTACAAATCAGTGTATTCTGTTTTTATTTATGTTTAACACAACGTCCCAAGGCGGCACGGTGGCCGACTGGTTAGAGCGTCAGCCTCACAGGTTAATCCCGGTTTCAATCCCCGGCCCCGCCTGTGTGGAGTTTGCATGTTCTCCCCGTGCCTGCGTGGGTTTTCTCCGGGCACTCCGGTTTCCTCCCACATCCCAAAAACATGCATTAATTGGAGATTTTAAATTGCCCGTAGGCATGACTGTGAGTGCGAATGGTTGTTTGTTTCTATGTGCCCTGCGATTGGCTGGTAACCAGTTCAGGGTGTACCCCGCCTCCTGCCCGATGATAGCTGGGATAGGCTCCAGCACGCCCGCGACCCTAGTGAGGAGAAGCGGCTCAGAAAATGGATGGATGGACAACGTCCCAACTTCATTGGAATTGGGGTTGTATAATGTTATTAGTGGGTATGCCCCACAGGTAGGATGTGATCTAGAGGTGAAAGAGAAATTCTGGAAGGAGCGAGATGAAGTGGTTCTGAGCATCCCAGACAGAGAGAGAGATCGGTGCAGATTGTAATGGACATGTTGTTGAAGGAAACAGAGGTGATGAAGAAGTGATGGGAAATGAACTTGGAGGGACAGATGGTGGTAGTCTTTGCAAAAAGGATGGAAATGGCTGTAGTGAACACTTTCTTCCAGAAGAGGCAGGAACATTGGATGACCCTCAAGAGGTGAGGTAGAGGCATGCAGGTGGATTACATTTTGTGCAGACAATGTAATCTGAAGGTCACTGACTGTAAGGTCTGTAGGAGAGAGTGTGACTAGACAGCATAGGATGGTGGTGTGTAAGATGACTGTGGTGGTGGGAAGGAAGATTCAGAAGACAAAGGCAGAACAGAGAACGATGTGGTGGAAGCTGAGAAAGGAAGAGTGTTGTGCAATTTTTCAAGACGAGGTGAGACCGGCAAACGCCAGACAAGAGGCATATGATGTCATGTATGCCAGGTTGGACACTAAAGTAGGAGAATAGGATTTATACAGGTTGGCCAGACAGAGGGATAGAGATGGGAAGGATGTGCAGCAGTTTAGGGTGATTAAGGATAGAGATGGAAATGTGTTGACTGGTGCCAGTAGTGTGCTGGATAGATGGAAAGAATACTTTGAGGAGCTGATGAATGAGGAAAATGAGAGAGAAGGAAAAGTGTGGTGGACCAGGTAGTGGCAATGATTAGGAAAAAGGGAAAGCTATAAAGGGGCGGCACGGTGGACGACTGGTTAGAGCGTCAGCCTCACAGTTCTGAGGTGCGGGGTTCACTCCCCGTCCCCACCTGTGTGGAGTTTGCATGTTCTCCCCGTGCCTGCATGGGTTTTCTCCGGGCACTCCGGTTTCCTCCCACATCCTAAAAACATGCATTAATTGGAGACTCTAAATTGCCTGTAGGCATGACTGTGAGTGTGAATGGTTGTTTGTTTCTATGTGCCCTGCGATTGGCTGGCAACCAGTTCAGGGTGTACCCCGCCTCCTGCCCAATGACAGCTGGGATAGGCTCCAGCACGCCCGCGACCCTAGTGAGGAGAAGCGGCTCAGAAAATGGATGGATGGATGGAAAGCTATAAAGGCACCAAAGAGGATGAAAAATGGAAAGGCAGCTGATCCTGATGACATACCTGTGGAGGTATGGGAGCATCTTGGAGAGGTAGCTGTGGAGTTTTTGACCAGCTTGTTCAACAGAATTCTAGCGGGTGAGAAGATGCCTGAGGAATGGAGCAAAAGTCTGCTTTTTAAGAACAAGGGTGATCTGCGGAGCTTTGGGAACTATAGAGGAATAAAGTTGATCAGCCACAAAATTAAGTTATGGGAAAGAGTAGTGGAGCAACAGTATGGTTTCATGCCTAGAAAGGGTACCACAGATGCATTATTTGCCTTGAGGATGTTGATGGAAGAGTTCAGAGAAGGACAGAAGGAGCTACATTGTGTCTTTGTAGATCTAGAGAAAGACTATGACAGAGTACCCAGAGAGGAACTGTGGTACTGCATGTGGAAGTCTGGAGTGGCAGAGAAGTATGTTAGAATAATACAGGACATGTATGAGGGCAGCAGAACCGTGGTGAGGTGTGCTGTATGTGTGACAGAGGAATTTAAGGTGAGGTGGGACTGCCTCAGGTATCAGCCCTGAGCCCCTTCCTGTTTGCAGTGTGATAGATAGGCTGACAGATGAGGATAGACTGGAATCCCCATGGACCATGATGTTCTGCAGTGAAAGCAGGGAGCAGGTGGGGGAACAGTTAGAAAGGTGGAGGCATGCACTGGAAAGGAGAGGAATGAAGATAAGCCCAAGTAAGACAGAATATACATCCATGAATGAGAGGGTTGGATGGGGAAGATTGAGGCTACAGGGAGAAGAGATAGCAAGGGTGGAGGAATTTAAATACTTGGGGTCAACAGTCCAGAGCAATGGTGAGTGTGGTAAGGAAGTGAAGAAACGGGTCCAAGCAGGTTGGAACGAGTGGAGGAAGCTGTCAGGTGTGTTATGTGACAGAAGAGTCTCTGCTCGGATGAAGGGCAAAGTTTATAAGACATTGGTGAGGCCAGCCATGATATACGGATTAGAGACAGTGGCACTGAAGAGACAACAGGAAGCAGACCTGGAGGTGGCGGAAATAAAGATGTTAAGGTTCTCTCTAGGAGTGAGCAGGTTGGAGAGGATTAGAAATGAGCTCATCAGAGGGACATCCAAAATTAGATGTTTTGGAGACAAAGTTAGAGAGAACAGACTTCGATTGTTTGGACACGTCCAGAGGAGAGATAGTGAGTATATTGGTAGAAGGATGATGAGGATGGAGCTGCCAGGCAAGAGAGCTCGAGGAAGACCAAAGAGGTTGATGGATGTGGTGAGGGAAGACATGAGGGCAGTTGGCGTGAGAGAGGAGGATGCAGGAGATAGGCTTACATGGAAAAGGATGACACGTTGTGGCGACCCCTGACAGGACAAGCCGAAAGAAAAAGAAGACTCATAAGAGTGATTCTCTTGTTATCTGGGAACCATTATGAAACGAGATGTTTTTTCATCATGCAATGCCGGTTGGCCCCTATAGTCTTGGTGTTAATTTGGTTGAAGATGCATAACCCATACATCAACTGGGATATGTAAAAAATTTAAGATTGGAGTACCTTCTGTCATTTTAATTGCTTATGTGCTGCTGTCCTAGTCTGATGGTTCCAGTTACTCCATTAAATTAATTCATTAATTCATCCAATATACCAAGTGGAATATCATGATCTGAAAGCTGTATTTAGTAAATATAGAGCCCTGTCTCTACTCCGCAATTGAGTTAATTCTCAATGCTTCCTTACCCATTGCAAAATTGTTTTCGTTTCAAGACTGAAGCATGGTCTCATTCGTCTTTCTTCATTTCCTGTTGGAGCCAGTTTCTTTTTAATGGACAAGACTGATAAGTCTCTGCAACAGTATGTTGATTACCATGGACTTAATGATGTAACTATGAAAAACAAGTACCCGATATTCCTCATGGATTTTGCGTTTGTCCTGTTAAACTCACCGACTATATGTACAAAACTCAATTTGCTTACTTTTTGGTAAGAATCTAGGAGGGTGAGTGGAAAAAACGCATTTAATAGACATTTGGGACACTTCAAGCACCTCGTCATGCCATTTGCTTTAACCAAAGCACCTGCAGTCTTCCAAAACCTTATTAATTATGTCCTCCACGACAAGATAAGCTCTTTTGTGTACCTTTTCTATTTTTTTCTTGCAATATTCAGGAACACTGCCAGCAGATCCGGTGTTCTGTCATCAGACTAGACTGTCCAATTCTTCTGCACATGCGCAAGCTGAGCTACCTACTGTACCTAGCTACCTACCTGCGTGTAATCATGAGTATTTGAGAGTTTGATTTCTTTATTACAAAATGTATAAGTAGTCCATTTTGATGGGAAAATCTCATTTTCAATTAGTAAAATGGCGCTGGACAGTTCCCGTCGAAAGCGCATGCACAAAAGCATTGGAAGTGCAGTTTGACAAGGCCTCATGTCTCGACAGAACACCGGCTCGTGCTATTGACTCTTTGTCAAAGACGAGAAATGCCATGCGTGTTAATTTACCGCGGTTCATTGTGAGGAAGGGTACACTTTAAGTTGATCCAGCCAATATCCACGCTGTTGTCGACTGGCCCTCACCTACATCAGCAAAGCACACGTAGCGGTTCCTGGGTTTTGTCAATTTCTACAGCCGATTTATCCGCAATTTCAGCAGCAAAGCAGAAACTCTGACTATCTATCAAGAAACTGTTTTAATAGACCCCCAAAGTAGAGAAGGTGTTTGTGTATTAAAAACATATGTTTACTGTTTTACCCATCATTACTCATCCTAACCCTGAGTTACCTTTTATTGTAGAGGTGGACGCATCGGATTCGGGAGTGGAAGACGTTATGCCACAGCGCTCTCCCTTTGACCAGGGGCTCAACCCCTGGACTTTCTTCTCACGTCGCCTCAGTCTCGCTGAATGCAACTACAACGTTGGTAACAGAGAACTGCTAGCCTTTGTCCTTCCACTACAGGAATCAATGCCTTGGCTAGAGGGGTCAGCGGAATCACTCCAAGTCTTCACAGATCACAAGAACCTGGCCTACATCCACTCCACAAGCCTTGTTTATGACTAGGTTTAAATTCATCATTACTTACCGACCTGGGTCACAGAACGTTTGGCCCAAAGCCCGGTCCAGGATTCACCGCCCTTCATCTGACGATCCCACCCTGGAGACAATAGTTTCTGTGGCCTGAGTTTTGGGAGCACTGCAGTGGGAAGTGGAGACGAGGATGGCTGACATGATTCAAGACGGGCTGGTTACAGTGGAGTGTCTTGAGGACATGTTGTTTGTACCCAGGGAATTGAGGACTGAAGTGCTGTGGTGGGGACATAAATACAAAGTGGCCTGTCATCCAGAAGTTAGCCGGACAAAAAATTCCTTATACCTCAAAGATTCTGGCCTCAACAAGGATATCCGGAAATTCATCTGAGCCTGCTCGGTTTGTGCCAGAAATAAGTCCTTTTGACATTCATCTGCTGGTCACCTGCTTCCTTTGCCCATCCTATCTTGCCACTGGTCGCATTTCGCATTGAACTTCAATACTGATCTTCCATCATTTCTTGGCAACACAGTCATGCTTAGTGTGGTGGACTGATTGTCGAAAACGGACCATTTCATGTCTCTGTCCAAGTTGCCTTTGTCGTTGGAGATGGCAAACCTATTAATCAGACGTGTTCTATATACTTGGAATTTTATCCGTTTTATCTTGTTTCGGATAGGGCTCCCAATATACATTCTAGGTCTGGAGGGCCTTCTGGAGGGCTATGGCGGTCGCAGCACCGTCCACACACCAATGGCCAGACTGAGTGGACTAACCAGGACCTGGAGGTCACTCTCTGTTGCGTTTGTCATCAGCATCCTTTGTCTTGGTGGAATATGCCCACAATACCCTCGCAGGATTCCAGCTCCAGCATACCTTCCTGGTCAGGAAGTACTACTCTCCTCCAAGGATGTTCATCTGGCAGGGAGTTCAAGGACGTTAGAGCCATGCTTCATCGGCCCCTTCAAAACTGACTCTGTAATTAATCGCTGCTGTTGCTGCTCAAACCTTTTTCCACAAGTTGGCTCAACCGGTGCCTCCTTCTCCTCCATGCTTGGTTGATGATGAGCCAGTGTACACATTGAGGTACATTTTAGAATCCAGAAGGAGGGTCAAGGGGGTTCAATACCTGGACGACTGGGTCCGGTATGTTCCAAGGGAACGTCAGTGGATTCCCCAATCCTGGATCCTGGAACTGTCCATCCTTCGGCAGCTCCACTCATTAACACCCTTGTAATCCAGGTGGCCTGCCAGGGATGTCCACTGAGGTGGGGTTTTGTCATGTTCTGTGCTTCTGCCTGCTGGAGATGTCATTTTCCTCTGTTCACAGTCTCACGAGGTTCATTGGTGGGTGGAGCCTCCTAGCCGCAACTGTTTGCAATTGTCCTCATTTGATAATGAGGTCTGGCTCCAAGGGAAGGAAAGTGCTCAAGTATTGTCTTTCATGCTGCTTTGTTTGTCGTCATAGCACTTGTCCGACCTTGCTTGTTACCTGTTGGATTTCCATCTCATTGTTCCAAAAGTACTTAAGGTTTGTGTTTGATATTAATTCTGTGATTGTTTTGTTTCTTATGAGTGTTGGTAAGTTTAACTTTTTGTTCTTTAGCCAGGACTTTCCTTCCACTCTGGCTTCTTCCACCTCTTTTTGTTTGTAATTTGCATTCTATGTGTCTTTGGTTTTTTTTTCGTGGCGACATTTTGTTGTCTGTGTTTTTCGTTTGAGTTACCCTAACTGTTGTGCTTCATACACTTGTGCTCTTTTGGTTAAATAAAGCCTAATTGTTCAACTTTTAGTTGTCTGTACAGTGATCTATCCTTAACAGTTTGCCAGCCATAAGAATTATGTACCTTTTGTCATCGAGTGGAAGAGCATATACTTGTTCTGCCTGTCACTATGCATCGCTGGCATAGATAGTGGAATAAAGATACATTATTTGTATTAAAAACAAAATACAACAAAAAAACAAAACAGACCAATTAAGTGAAATTGGTGGTTTCCCCACAGCACACCTTATGATCTCTCAGGCACACTAATGTGCCACGGCACACTAGTTTGGAATCACTGGGTTAGCGTGTTCTGACTTGCATACGAAAACGAGTTATGTCAGTGTCATAAGAAAGGAACACTAACATAAATTTAAAACGACCATACATTGTACATGGTGTTTCAAGGAACCCACATTAAATTTAAGAGAAAAAAAAATTAACTAACTTCTGTTGAGGGAGAAGGATCTGGAGCAAAAAAAAAAATCACGTAAGAAGCTAAAGAAAGACTCTTATGTACCATACTCTACTTGTATGAATAAATCAGCATGTGACATAAAAGTATCAGATGACATCTTGTTGGGCCCAGTGACTGAAGTGAAAGTACTATGATTTAGTACAAGTTGACATAAATATTGTGGTGTGGTGTGGGAATCTTTCTCTCATTGCGGATGCCTGTGGAAGTAGCCACTTAAATATTCACAAAGTGAAGCGTGTGCACTGATTTTCCACGCTTTATGTGTCATTGTGCAACGCAAGGGACTCCTTTACTTTTGCTGTTGTGTAATTATTGACATCTGGCTTTAACACTAAAGTGAACTCTGTGCTGGAGTCCACACAGGCGGAGGTCTTACGAGGCATTCGGAGTGCTGCAGAACTATTGCTGTCTCAGTGTCAATGGCTGCTTATATAGACTCCACAGCTCCTTTCTCTCTGGACGTGTACCATGTCTCTGAGGAACTGGGGTTCATTCTACCAGAGCCTCTGGTAGGTTTAAATGCCTGTGGTGTTTTTTCCCCACTTTGACATGCTGCATTGTGTGCAAGTAGCCATAAAGAAATAGCTAATTGTAAGCAAAGGGTGTCTGGAAGATAGAAAATGATATCCAAGAGAAAATAGACATTTTGAGAAAATTTCCTGTTAGATAAGACTCAAAATTGTGCGCATAGCAGCTAGAGAACTGAACTCGTGCGTAGTGGTATTGACTGAGACAAATTGACCGGGAGAAGCTGAGTTCTGTCATCATTTCTGTTTGTTTTGTCTTGAACTTTATTCCAAACGGCAACGTGTTTACAAAATCACTTTTGTATCATTTTTTTTTCCAGCACATCTCAGATCAACCTGTGGAACAACTGATTGTGTTTTTTCCGCTTATTAACTGTTCTAACACTGTCATCCAACCACCTTGTTTTAACAAAATTACATTTTTCCATATGCATCCCCAAAGCACGAACTTCCTCCTTACTACCAACCATGGATGGACATTGCCCAGCGAGTCCCAGAGCTTGTTCTTGCACATGAGTTGCGAGCTCATATTAACAAGGTGAGCGGGCTCCATGAAATGACAAAGCCACTTCATCAAGTTTATTAAGTCGTGGCTCATTTCAGTTGCACGTTCTGTGCAGATGCCTCTACTGAGCATCAAGTTCCTGCAGAGGCATAGGGAACTGCGACTGGCCCACCTGGCTCTCGGCGTCATGACCATGGGATATGTTTGGCAGGAGGGTGAGACCAACACTGTAGAGGTATTTTTCTCTCTCTCCTTCTGTACACCCACCCCCTGCCCCCCTTTTTTTTGTGTCTTTTATTTTACCGGAGATGAGTTGTTAATGGGAGGGTGGAGTTTGTGCAAATATTTGGGACAAATAATTAAACATATTTAATGTTGGAAGATGCCTGATGTAGTCTGATGTAAAAATCCCAATTCCAGTGAAGTTGGGACGTTGTGTTAAACATGAATAAAAACAGAATACAATGATTTTCAAATCATGTTCAACCTGTATTTAATTGAATACACTACAAAGACAAGATATTTAATGTTCAAACTGATCAACTTGATTACTTTTAGCAAATAATCATTAACTTAGAATTTTTATGGCTTTATTTTTATAACAGCCACAACAGCCAGGGAAATCCGCATTTCCTTGGCAATCACATCATGTTGTTTGGGGTTCGATAAAAAAAAAAAAAAAAAAAATAGAGTACATGTGGCGCCTCAAAACATTATTTCCCAGTAAGATTCCAGTTTTTCCGTTGCAGCGAGTTGGTATGTGTACGAGGGTAAATCGACACGTGCCAGTGTGAGTTGCCGATTGCAGTTTGTTTGTGATTGTCCACTAAAGTTACGTTTGGCCGTGTTGCTCGGTGTGCAGCAGTCCTAAATTGACCTGGAAATATTCCGCCTTTTGAGGCAGGACGGATCCTGTGTGTCGAAAATGCCTGAAAGGCAGAACAGCAGTATTAAGTTTGACAACTGAGACTCACTTAAGCAATTGTCGCTGTCGTGGATACACCAGACACTGGTGGAGACTTCATCACAGATCAAATTATGTAAAGGTGGGACGCCGCGTTACCGTAAAAGCACTTTCATCAATCACCCATTTCAGTGGATTATGTCTAAAAGGCAAGGCTGATAAATGGATGGATGGATCTGTTACAGCTCTGATTAAAAAATGTAACAGAGGCTTATACGTTATGGCTACAAGAAGGCTGACACATATTCTCTGTGCATAATCTCCCTCCAAGATGCTGCCGCACACTTTGGCTGTTCCATACTGGGAGCTGTCCCAACGCTTAGGACTTCCTCCAATTCTCACCCATGCTGATGCGGTGCTGGCGAACTGGCGGAAGAAGGATCCAGAGGGGTGAAGCCAAATAACTTCTGAGCACGTTTTTTGTTACATCTTTTAAAAACTCTCATCTCTCAATGTTGTTCCTTCATACCCATTTTTTGCATTTCCTGTAACAGGCCTTTAGACATAGAGTGAGTACATTTTTAAATCCTCACATGATTTATAATTGTAATCAAGAGTATGCTAGGCCAACTAAAGCTTGATTTCAATCATGCAGGAACTTGGAACTGGTGGTCAGTATCCCTGGCGGTGAAAGTGTGCGGGGCTTCTTCATTGTCACTCTAATGGTGGAGCGAGCAGCAATTCCTGCTCTGAGGGTGAAGATGTAGTCAGTGTTTAAGTTTGAAAGTTATGATAAAATATATGGACAAAAGGATTGGGACATTTGATATACGGGAAGAAAATGAACACAAATAATGAGTTAGTCCCCCTCTTTGTAGTGTCCACTCTTCTGGAAAGACTTTACCAGATTTTGGCGTGTCTGTCAGATCTCAGAAAACCTTTGGGCGGATCAGACATCATCCCAAATATGGTGGTTTGAGGTTAAGGCTGTCAAGTTCTTCCACAAAGTTGAAAGCATAGACTTGACTGAAATGTATTGGTAAGATGAAGAATTAGGATGCCTCAATCAGTTTATCCATTAAGTTTCAATACTTCTGTCCATATAGTATAGTAAAAGTATAACTGTAACTACAACAGGCTAAACAATTTTGACGAAGTATCGTCACTATGTTCCAGAGCATTCCTAAAGTGATCAATGGTGTGAGATGTGGGGATACTAAAGCTGTGGCCAAAGCCCTAGAAGACATCAGCCAATCTATAGACGGCATGGCAGAGTCCCTCAGACTAATGCAAGGTACCTTCTTTAATTCTAAAGCATCACTCTTTTGGCTCCTTAACCAACATGTTCATTTCATTGCTATATTCTCTCTCTCATGTAGCGCATGTGGATCCATCTGTCTTCTATGGCATCATGAGGATATTCTTGTCTGGGTATTGCAATGTTTTGTTGCATACTATTTGGGGTGACAGTGGATATTAAAAGTCTATACACCCCAGTTCAAAAGCCAGGTTTTGATATAATAAAATGAGACAAGATAATTTTAGACCTATTTCCACCATTAATGTGATCTGTAACCTGTAAAACTCAATTGAGAAAAAAAAAACACATTTTCAAGATGGGAGATAAAAACAAACAACTGAGATGATGTTGTTGCACAAGTGTGCACACCCTCTTACAACTAGGTATAAGTCTGTGTTCAGAAGTAAAAAAACACATTTAAACTAATGTTAAATGTGAGTCCGCAAACACCTTCCACCATTTAAAGTGCCTTTGACTAATCCCATATAAGGTTCAGATGTTTTAGTAGGGTTTTTCAGATGTTTTCTTTGCTTTCTGTAAGAAGCCTAAAGGTTTTGTGCTAGCACTGGCTGCCATAATTTCCTCCACCTTGACTAAGGCCCAGTTGCAGCTGAAAACAAAACAGTCCCAATGCATGATACTGTCACCACCGTGCTTTTGGTGATGAGCAGTGTTGTGTTTGCACCAAACATATATTTTGGAATCTACCTTTGTTGTATCAGAACCATAACACATTTTCCACATACATTTGGAAAATTTAAAATATGTTTTTGCAAGTCCCAAACCACTGCCCTGACATATAAGGAAGACAGAAGATCGTTGTCACAGGGACTAAACAGATAGTACTTGCCAGAAATTCTTGCAACACTTTCAATGATGCTGCCGGCCTCTTGGCAGCCTCCCTGACCAGTTTTCTTCTCATCTTTTCATCAATTTCGGAGGGATATCTCGTTTTTGCTGATGTCCCTGTTGTGCCATATTTTCTCCACGTTGATGACTGTGTTCCATCATTTATTTAATGACTGGGAAATTCTTTTGTACCCTTCCCCTGACTGATACCTTTGAACAATGAGATCCCTCCGATGCTGTGGAAGCTCTCTGCGGACCATGGCTTGTGCTGTAAGATGTGGCTACACAAATGTCAGGAAAAGCAGACTAGAACAACTGAACTTTATTTGGGGTGAATCAGAGGCACTTTGAATGGTGGCAGGTGTGGGAGTGCACACTTGTGCAATCACTTTATCTCAGTTATTTCAAAAAGATCTGATTTTTTTCTCATTAATGGTGGAAAAGCTTTTTAAATTCTTTATGTTGGTCTCCTTTTTTTCATATCACAACCTGGAATCAGAGGTGTGTAGACATTTTATATCCACTGAATATGGGATATGTTTCCATAGGTGGAAAGACAACCCATGTATGCCAAACGGTCTGGTTTATGAAGGTGTCCAGACAGAACCAATGGAGTATTCTGGAGGCAGTGCTGCACAAAGCAGCCTGTTGCATTGCTTTGATGAACTTCTGGGAGTTAAACATGAAGCCAAAAGTGGTTAGAGTTTTATTATTTATTCTTTGATTTATTTTAGGCCCTCTTTTGTGATGAAACTTTCATCATGCAGGTGCCTTTCTAACATGCATGAGGAACTACATGTTACCTGGTCACAAACAACTCATTGGGGACATCTCATTGCAACCCTCCCTGAGGACTTTTGTGCAGCAGCAGGAGAGTGAGCAGCTAACCGTGGCCTTTCAGGAATGTGTCACCAAACTGTTGGCTTTGCGCAGCTATCATATCACCGTCGTTACTCACTTCATCACAATCCCCGCCGCTAAAGCCCGCCAACTACGGAAACAGAGCAGGGACGAAGAGGCGGGGATGATCAGCAAGGCCCCTGCTACGCTGGAGGAACGGGGTACAGGTGGCACTGGCATCATGAGCTTCTTAAAGACTGTGAGGAATCAAACAAGAGACACCCTGCTGCCCAAGACAAGCAAAGAGATGAAACACAAAAGCTGATGCAGTGTCAGCTACATCTCATAAAACAAGCAGTAAATCACAAGTGATTACTCAGCCCATGATTTTATATGTCATTAAAAAGATTACTTTTGGCAAAGTAGGAGGCCCTTTTGCTTGGCGCACTTCAAGTTTTGTTTTTCCTGTAAACAAGCCTCAGTCGAATAGACTTGAGTGATACCCCTTATTTAGTCCAAACCATAATTCAAACCATTCCTGTTGCTTTCTATTAAATTCAACCACTAACCCCTCCTTTCATTTGAACTGTAATCCAAAATCCATTGTCTTGTCCAGATCTATGAAGCTGGATACCAGAAAATTCACAGAGTAGGTAATTACTGAACCCAAAACTTCTTGGAAAGTTATTTACAGATTTAGTTCAAATGGAGTTTAGAAGGACTGAAGATGTTTACTATTTAATTATACTTGGGACATAAAGGGCAAAATTGAAGTCATGCTTTAGCTAATGGAGTGAATACAGTACTACAGAGGTGGCTTGAGATATAAGTGACCCGACTTATGAGTTTTTCGAGATACGAGCTGTTGCTTGGCCGTTTTTTGTTGTTGTTGTTTTGCGCTTTATGGTGCCAGTGTCAGATTGAATTAGTAAATATTCGTTTAAAAGAAGGCTTCAACTGTTAGTGCCACTGTCAGTTTAATTGTCAAACTGAACGTAAAACAGAGAATTTATGCATGTATTTTAAACATCCACATAGCCGTAAGTCCACTAGCTTAAGGCTAATGCTAGCATAGGCAATGATTAGCGTCAATGTGGCTGTTATAACCCTTGAAGCAACGGATATTTGAACACAAATGGTGCAGAAACGCATTTAGACAGACAATATAACAGTACTTGAAGTCATATACTCTATTCTTTATCCTCTGTGAAGAACGACGATATGAATTCCACTCGAGTTCTAGGCAGGAAACTCCCCACTGCAATATGATTGGCTGCTCCATCCAGGCAGGAAAGTAAGTGTGAACTAAGTATGAATTGGCCTTTATACCCCAGGTGGTCAAGGCGCTCACAATAGAATTAGCAGCATAATGTGCATTGGATTGAATGAGAAAGTGTGACTAAAACGTTAAATTTTACTAAATTATGTACTGTATTTTGTATAAGTATAGTTTTATGGAGTTATATTTTTCTCATTAAAAAACATTTTGCCTAAATTTTTGTTGCTGTTTTATGGGGGCCTGGAACTGTTAACCGGCATTTCCATTGATTTTAAAGGGGAAATATTATTTGAGATGTGAGTGTTTTGAGTTACGAGTGTGGTCAAGGAACAAATTAAACTCGTATCTCAAGGCACCACTTGAAATCAATTTCCATTCATCCATTTTCTGTACAACTTCTTTAGAGTCACGGGTGAACTGGAACCTCTCGCAGCTGACTAAGGGGGAGACACACACTGGACTGGTCGCCAGCCAATCGCAGGGGAGAGTTTTCAATGAAGCCAACGTGTGTTTTTGAAATGTGGGAGGAAGCTGATTTGTTTTTATTTCACAATACGACTCTTTAAATGCCATCATCATAATTGGAACAAGAGAACAATTTCCGCAGCTGGCAATTCCCCAACAGAACACTCATTACTTGTGTTTTAATGACACAGCAATAATGTATTCATGGTCATCACATATGGCTATTTATAGACGTTATGCGATACCAGATATCCCGACACTAAAATATCCGCACACTAGAAACTTTCCATCTCATAAAATAATCAGCCTTTGTTACGTCTTCATTTAACGGCACATCTTTGCAGTGGGATCGTCATGTTGAGGCACAATGCACAGTGCGGTGCTGAGATGCATCACTTATCATAATGGTTACCTCGGCACTCCTGTCATCCCTCAGCCCTCATGATACTTCCTGATACTGAGAGTGTGGAAAACCCAAAAGCATGAAGGGATGGATTGTGTCATGCATGGCTCACGCTGTGTAATCTTCACCTTTCCTGGCTCCTCTCCAGCGGTGTTTCATTACAAAAACGCCCATGCGAGATGCGGCAATTACATATGACAATTTAGACATCCTGGGTGATTGATTTATCGCGCCCTCTCGTGACTTAGCAGGGAAGACAACGAAAGAGCAGACTTAGAGTAGAGACAAAGGAACTGTTTCACATTGAGAATTAAAGAATTATAGTTCGTCAAATAGGATGAAGTCAAAATAAGAAGTAAAATAGAATGCAATAAGCCTTAATTAGTCCCACAATGATGCTTCCAGTGGCAGGCCATGCATTTGTTTGGGACTTACCCAACTTAATCCACCTCTTAATCACATCGCAATTATAGCAACCATCAATACTACGCAAAAGCACAATATAATAGCATGCAAATGTGGCACTTACAACATATGGAGCAGTTAAGAATCAATATTTACCTAATGACATGACAACAAAAATTTAAAATTGTAAGTGAAATACATCATACTAAGCAGATATGCTGAATATTAAATGTATGTTGAACACTACAGATGGTTTTGTTAGTGAAACTTGGCTGTAACAGATTTTGCTCTGACCAATCAGAGAACAGAAAAATGCAGACTTTATTATGGGCAAAGTAGTTGGAGGCAGGCGGCACGGTGTACGACTGGAAAGCACGTTTGCCTCACAGTTCTGAGGACCTGAATTCAAATGTCGCCTCACCTGTGTGGAGTTTGCATTTTCTCCCTGTGCCTGCTTGGGTTTTCCCCAGGTACTCTGGTTTCCTCCCACATCCCAAAAACATGCATGGTAGGTTAATTGAAAACTCTAAATTCTCCATAGGTGTGAATGTGAGTGTGAATGGTTGTTTGTTTATATGTGCCCTGCAATTGGCTGGCGACCAGTTCAGGGTATACCCCGGCTCTTGCCCGAAGATAGCTGGGATAGGCTCCAGCATGCTCGCAACCCTAGTGAGGATAAACGGTACAGAAAATGAATGGATGGATGGATAGTTTGAGGCAAATTTGAATTCTGATTGGTTGAAGAAACAGTCCTATTGCTAATTAATATACTTTAAGTTACATCAGCCAGCACGACTGATTTCAAAGGCCCTGGGAAGACTTGATTGACATGACAACACATAGTGGCTGGACTCTGATTGGACAACAACAACAACAACAAAAAATAAAATAAATAAAAAAGAGTGACGCCGGAACAGGGCAGACAACCCAGGAAATTGCTTAGGGCCCAAATATGAAGGGGGGCCCCTAAAAGACAGCTGACATTGGCCACTATCAATGACAAAACAATGGCACTGCTTTAGACACTGCAACGACAGTGTCGGGAATCCCCTGCAGAGGGTTCCTTGATCGCTGTTGTTGGCTGGTAGCTATAGGGGCCCCGGAGAGAAGACTTTATTGACCATATCAACGACACAACTGGAATCCCCTGTAGAGGGTCCCTCACTTGCTGTTGCTGGCTGGTGGCTAATAGGGTCCTCTGAGAAACAGTTAATATTGGTCCATATCAACGACATAGAGCGACTCGGAAACCCCGGTAAACACTGCAGTGACAAATTGGGATTTAGAAAACTCCCAAATGGCCTACTCGTAGGCTTGTTTATTTTAAGAAGACTTTATTTGTGTTGGCGGGACGACTGATTAGAGCGTCTGCCTCACAGTTCTGAGGACCAGGGTTCAAATCCCAGCCCCGCCTGTGTTGAGTTTGCATGTTCTCCCCGTGCCTGCGTGGGTTTTCTCCGGGCACTCCGGTGTTCTCCCACATCTCAAAAACATGCGCGGTAGGTTAATTAAAGACTCTAAATTGCCCGTAGGTGTGAATGTGTGTGCGAATGGTTGTTTGTTTATGTTTATGTGCCCTGCGATTGGTTGGCAACCATTTCAGGGTGTACTCCGCCTCCTGCCCGTAGATAGCTGGGATAGACTCCAGCACTCCCGTGACCCTCGTGAGGGTAAGCGGCTCAGAAAATGGATGGATTTATTTGTGTTAATAATTTAATAAACAATGTCTTTGTTTAGCCATCGCCTTGTTTTTTTTTCCTTCTTGGCTTGGGCCCCCAGGAGGTCTAGAAACGCCCCTGCAAAAAAATTAAACATTCGCATACACATACTGGAAGCAGTGCAGCCAAGTGAAATGCTACGAAATGAAGGGAATAGACTGTAAATGAATACATGAATACAATTTCATGGAACAAAAATAAGAATTTAGGGTAAATTGTAAATGTCAGGCATAAGAAGCAGACCTACTACTGATGTCTCAAAAATTCCTATTTTACTGCAGTAAAGTGGCCAGTAGCAGCATACAAAAACAACAATTTACAAGAATCAAAGAATAATATCTACGTGCATATTTTCATCAGGAAAAAGAGAAGCAGCAGTGTATGTGACAACTGTACATAAACAAATGCTAACCGTATTTGCAGCTGTTGGCAAGCAATACATTAATAAAAAGATACTATACAGGAAGTCCTCGATTTACGAACGAGTTCCGTTCCTACGCTGGAAACGTAACACGACTTTCCGCGTAAGTCGGATTTCACCGTTAAAAGTCGAAATTTACGGCGAAATACTTCTGTTACGGGTATTGTCCCACGTGATGGCGACAGCAAGCTCAGTGTGTGTGGGCGTGTACGTCGATGTGTGAGTGAGACGGGACTGCGAAGGAGGAAGGCGTGCGCGCCGGTGTGAGTGTATGTACAGTAGCAAGTGTAGTGACGGCGACCAGGGAAGAGTAGCGATTAGCGGAGGACCCGTTGACGTTGAATCTGCAGAGGAGCTATTAAAGCTATTAAAGCAGCATAATCGGTGCTTCGTGCCTTTATTGTTGCCGGCACCCAGCTCAGCTGTGCAACGAGAGAAGGGAGTTAACCCCTGCGTCTCCCGACCACGGTCAGGTGACCGTAGTAGGAAAGGTTAACACTTTGTATAAAGAAACTAAAATAAAAAAAATAAGATGCTGTACTTACCATTACTGCTGAGAGTGTGAAAAAGGGAGGGCTTAAAAGGCAAAGATACTCCCGCCGCACAAACACAGACAAGCACTATGCACTAGCTAAGCAGAAACACTATGGTACTGTGACAAAATGGCGGACGAAGCACGGGAGTCGTAAAGTTGAAATGTCGTAGGTCGAATGCGTCGTAACTCGAGGACGTCCTGTATATACAAAGATGAATGTGAGCAGTAGTAATAGCAGCATTGCATGTAGCAATAAATTACGTTTACACGACTAAAGCGCCGAAAAGCAGTCAGAAAATTCAAAGTGACTTGACTCTCACTCTGTCTTTAATAGGAAGGAACTCATATAAAAGGTCGAGGGAGGACTATATTATGTTCAAACAGAAATTATTTCCCTCTTCGGAAAAAAGAGATAATCTATTCCAGGAGTTGAAATTTCAACATCTTAAACTTTCAAATACTAGGTTTTAAGTAACATTGTATCGCAAGTAATTGTCATGTAAGTCCAAAAATAAGTCACAGAAGTGATTGGTAACAATACAATTGATAGCAAAGTTTGTTACTATTTTCATCTTTGGCTTCTCATCTGATGATACCCTTGTGAAAAGTTTTTCAAAACAAATGCAGAAAATGCTAAAGTACACAATAGGAGGTGAGGGAATTTATCATCTTGTCCCAGCCCACACAATTTATTATTACTGAAATTTCACTTGTGGATTCTTGTTGGACTTCATATATTCATATACAGTATTATCATAAGTACTTTGTACATATACGGGGTCCTCGGTTTATAATTGTCCCAACACTTGGAGTTTACCCCCATTGCAAAAAATAAAAGCTTCAAACTGACAACATTTAGTGTTATATTAACACTAAACTACAAACAGGTGCTGTTCTGCATAGGGTAACAAGGTAACAGGTCAGCGCAAGGCTGAGGGTGTGTGCTCACAATGAGTTGACCGTGGGTGCGTGACAAACGATTGATAATTCGTAAGTCACTACTTGTTTTTCCTCGGGTGGTGTTTTCTTGTATATCAAATTAGAGGCACACGATGGGGTCAGAAGCAGCGGATTTTTTCACAGATAATATTTATCACGCACAACTGTCAAGTCATGATGACTGTTGCAACAAATATGATTAAAAGTGGGTTTTGGGAAAATTGCAAACTTCCATTGAATTCCAAGTTGACAAACAGTTTGATTCAAAGTGTCCATTGTATGTTTGTACTTTGCCATTATATGTCGTTTTTGCCATATAGTCAAAACATTTGGGGGATTAAGGCACAAATCTTTCTAGTAACCCCCAAATAAATCAATTATCTATAAATTACAGTGTATTTTTTCTCTAATGAAACCATACCGAAGTGCGATCAGAACAGACTACTAGGACATGCGTCACAACCTGAGAAACAGTCTGTATAAATGTCCCTGAGGTTAGAGGGTGAGAGGTGATCAGAAACTGACGCAGATATGGAGAAAATTGGATGCCAGTATTTTCTCATGTCACAGTTATCTGATTGGATCCTTTTTCCACTGCCAAAGCAAATAATCCCTTTCCTTATTGCCTGACTTGGGAGGACTCCCTGACAACCCGGCAGTAAACAAAGACCATCTCCAAGGATGTCTTCATTGTGTAGCCGGGGCTGGGCAGCTGCTAACTTTTAACCTCGCCATCACAAAAGCGGCTGGTTTCAATGTAGGACATGACACATGTGCAAATGCATGTGCAAACTTGCCTTGCACACATCAAGCCACTGAATTGTTTACTGTAATGATAATTGTGTGAGAGCTATTACAAAACACAGGTGTCAATATTATCATTTTTTAAAAAAAAATGAATATTCCCTGATTGTAATAATTCACTCTTGATAGCAGTCATCAAAGAGTCACCGATTTTCTTGAAGTTGACTCAAATATCCTTAATCCATCAAACCAAGCAGGCATTATGTTCTTTTGAATATCTGCTCTTTGCTGGTTGACCACAAGAAATCCTGGAGTCTCATTTCAAAAACTGAATTTATATTGTTGCTGCTTCTCATCTATCCATTCATCCATCCATCCATCCATCCATCCATTTTCTTCCGCTTATCCGAGGTCGGGTCGTGGGGGTAGTAGCTTTAGCAGGGATGCCTAGACTTCCCTCTCGCCAGCCACTTCATCCAGCTCTTCCGGGGGGATCCCGAGGTGTTCCCAGGCCAGCCGGGAGACGTAGTGTCCTGGATCATCCCCGGGGTCTCCTCCCGGTAGGACGTGTCCAGAACACCTCAGCAGATTCATTCGAATCAGATGCCGCAGCCACCTCATCTGGCTCCTCTCAATGTGGAGGAGCAGCGTCTCTACTCTGAGCCCCTCCCGGATGACCGAGCTTCTCACCCTATCTCTAAGGGAGAGCCCGGACACCCTGCGGAGGAAACTCATTTCGGCCCCTTGTATCCGGGATCATGTTCTTTCGGTCACGATTCACAGCTCGTGACCATAGGTTAGGGTAGGAACGTAGATCGACCGGTAAATAGAGAGCTTCGTCTTTTGGCTTAGCTCCTTCTTCACCACAACGGACCAATACAAAGTCTGCGTTACAGCAGATGCTGCACCGATCCGCCTGTCGATCTCCTGTTCCACTCTTTCCTCTCTCGTGAACAAGAGCCCAAGAAACTCGAACTCGACCCACTTGGGGCTGGATTTCATCCCTGCACAGGAGAAGGCATGCCACCCTTTCCCGACTGAGGACCATGGTCTCAGATTTGGAGGTGCTGATTTTCATCCCAGCCGCTTGACACTCCGGTGAGAACCGCTCGAGTGCGAGTTGGAGATCATGGCTTGATGAAGCCAACAGAACCACATAATCTGCAAAAAGCAGAGATGCAATACTAAGGCCGCCATACCTGACCCCGTCTATGCCTCGGCTGTGCCTAGAAATTCTGTCCATAAAAGTTATAAACAGAATCGGTGACAAAGGGCAGCCTTGGCGGAGTCCAACGCTCACTGGAAACGAGTCCGATTTACTGCCGGCAATACGGACCAAACTCTGACACTGGTCGTACAGAGACCGAACAGCCGATATCATACTCCTGAAACACCCCCCACAGGACTCCCCGAGAGAAACGGTTGAACGCCTTCTCCAAGTCCATAAAACATATGTAGACTGCTTGGGCGAACTCCCATGCACCCTCAAGGACCCTGCCGAGGGTGAAGAGCTGGTCCACTATTCCACGGCCAGGAGTAAAACCACACTGGTCCTCCTGAATCTGAGATTCGACTTCCCGACGGACCCTCCTTTCCAGCACCCCTGAATAGACCTTACCAGGGAGGCTGAGGAGTGTGAACCCCCTGTAGTTGGAACACACTCTCCGGTCCCCCTTCTTAAAAAGCAGGACCTCCACCCCAGTCTGCCAATCCACATCACTGTCCCCGATGTCCACGCGATGTTGCAGAGGAGTGTCAACTAGGACAGCCCCACAACATCCAGAGCTTTTAGGAATTCCGGGTGAATCTCATCCACCCACAGGGCCTTGCCACCGAGGAGCTTTTTAACCACCTCGGTGACCTCAACCACAGCGATAGGAGAGCCCGCCTCAGAGACCCCAGACTCTGCTTCCTCATGGGAAGGCATGTCGGTGGAATTGAAGCGGTCTTCGAAGTATTCTCCCCACCAACTCACAACGTCCCGGTTCGAGATCAGCAGTGCCCCATCCCCACTATACCCAGTGTTGATGGTGCAGTACTTCTGAAAGTAATTCTCCATGGCCTCAACGAATTCCCCCCATTCCCAGGTTTTTTACCTCAGCGACCACCAAAGCTCCATTCTGCTTGGGCACCCACCAACGGGTTCGGAGATTGGCCCCACGACAGGCACCGACCACCTTATGGCCACAACTCCGGTTGGCCGCCTCAGCAATGAAGGCGCGGAACATGGTCCACTCAATGTCCCCCGCCTCACCCGGGAGGTGGATGAAGTCCTGCCAGAGGTGGGAGTTGAAACTCCTTCTGACCGGGGATTGTGCCAGACGTTCCCAGCAGACCCTCACAATACGTTTGGGCCTGCCAGGTCAGACCGGGATCTTTCCCCACCATCGGAGCCAACACACCACCAGGTGGAGGTCAGTTTTCAGCTCTACCCCACTCTTCACCTGAGTGTCCAAAACATGCGGCCCCAAGTTCGTGAACACGACCACAAAGTTGATCATCGAACTGCGACCTAGGGTGTCCTGGTGCCAAGTGCACGTGTGGATACCCTTATGCTTGAACATGGTGTTGGTTATGGACAATCCATGCTGAGCATAGAAGTCATAGAAATAACAGAACACCACTCGGGTTCTGATCGGGGGCGGTGTTCCTCCCAATCACACCCTTCCAGGTCTGACTGTCATTGCCCACGTGAGCATTTAAGTTTCCCAGGAGAACGATGGAGTCCCCAGCGGGAGCGCTCTCCAACCCCCCCACCCCCAAGGACTCCAAAAAGGGTGGGTACTCTGAACTGCTGTTTGGTGCATAGGCACAAACAACAGTCAGGACCCATCCCCCCACCCGAAGGTGGAGGGAAGCTACCCTCTCGCCCACCGCAGTAAACCACAATGTACAGGTGCCGAGCCGGGGGGTAATAAATATACCCACACCTGTTCGGTGCCTCTCACCGTGGGCAACTCCAGAGTGGCAGAGAGTCCAAGCCCTCTCAAGAGGACTGGTACCAGAGCCCAAGCCGGGTGTGGAGGCGAGCCCAACCATACTAGTCGGAACTTCTCAACCTCACACACCAGCTCGGGCTCCTTCCTTGCCAGAGGTGACATTTCCACATCCCTAGAGCCAGCTTCTATAGTCAAGGATCGGATCGCCAAGGCACCTGCCTTCACCCACCACCCAGCTCACATTGCACCCGACCCCTAGGGCCACCAGGCACTTGGCTTTGAGCCCCACCTCCAGGCCTGGCTCCAGAGGGGGGCCCCGGTGACCCGCGTCCGGGCAAGGGAAAACATTTTCCTGTATTGTCAAACATCATAGGGGTCTTTGGAGCCGTGCTTTGGTCTCTGGTCCCTCACCTAGGACCTGTTTTCCAGGGACATAAAGCCCCAGCCAACTTAGCTACTCGGTCATTGGGACACACAAACCCCTCCACCACGATAGGGTGACGGCTCAAGGAGGGGTGCTGTTTATCGTGTGCCAAGCAAAACTGGCACATTTACTCATGCTGCGAATGAGCGGCACTGGCAGCCCCTCCAGTGAGATTGTCTTTGGCCTGCACAGCACTGACAGAGCTGGGAAATATGGGCCATACTGTATGTAGGCTACAGAAGGTCAATCTGGGCATCATTTGGACTTCAGCCTCTTTGTCAAGGACTGCACACCCATGGATTCACAGGTGTCATTTAGTCATTTGGGGGCCCAAGGCAAACCCAGTCATGGAGTCCACATCCATTCACTGCAAAGATTTGGAATATTAAAACATTATATTTCCTGAGCTCGATAAAGGTTTTAAAATCATACCTGAGGATTATCATCTAAGAAGTGAATCATCTCAACATTACTTACCATTTAATATAGTTTACCAATTTGGCCTCTTTAATATTTGTGCTGAAAAAAGTCACTCGTGACTCTCCACTTCATCCTTCTCGGCTGACACTGACAGCAGTGTACTGCAAATGGCATGAGCATCTGGCTCTTGCTCTTGTCAGTTACGCACAGTCGGTGTCACCGTAAAAAAGGTTGAAACCTTTGGTAGTTTTGAATAAAACTGCTTCCTCTCACCTTCTCCTCCTTACCGTTTCAGTGGGATACCTCAGCTTCATTTTTATCACAACGTGCCATCAAGGTTGTTTTGCTAATTGCAACCCTGAATCCAGTCTGCACATACGCAAGAAGAAGATGGTCTATTGCAAGAGAAGGGAGGGGGGACACTGGAAACGTTTATATATTACTGGTAAGTATTTTGATGGTCTTTTTTAAGCACGTCAATTAAGACTAAAACAAAAATGATTGCTTTAAACCCAAGAAAACCTTATTAAAGGTCCCCTTCCATCAACATTTTCCCACTGTTGTATGCAAAACAAAGGTCAAAATGAGTCTGTAACCAGGTTTAAGTTTGACATCTACAGTATGTGGTTTGTCGAGTGAATGCAATAGCCTTTTAGCACCAAACCGCTTGCAAATGCCAGGGTTTGAAATCACTGTCATTAAGACGTAGTTTCATCAAATAATATTCAAGGACCTGCCCACTTTGTGGTTGGTACACGCCCACTCATCTTAAGGAACATGTAATGCGTTGCAGCTTTGTAACACCTGCAAACTCAGAGGAGTTAAGGAATAAATGGCTTCAGTTTATTTTTGGAAAAATTCCTAAGCATTTCAGAACCAGATATGTGCTGTGTTCGCGCCCATTTCGTGAAGGATGACTTTGTAAACACATACACTGGAATTGCATTTCTGGGTTTTGAGCGGTGTGAATTCTGCGCCACAATGATAGTAAAACCCGACACGGCCATCTAAAGATGCCCAGATATCGCCAATGGCCAGTCAGAGTGAAGCTGTTTTCCATATTTAAATTAGGGGAGAGGGATCAGCCATTCAATCAGAGCCAAGCTCATTTACATATCCAATACTAATGAAAAATCTGTCTGTTTCAACTGCCAGGTGTGAAAGGCCAACTAGAATAGCTTGAAAAAGGGCATCCTGGGCATTGTCATCACAAATTATCTTGCAAACTCGATAAAAGGATCTAGAATTTTTGATTTTTTTTTTGATTGCATGGGACCTATAACCTGTTTGCATGGGACCTTTAACCTGTTTTTATAAGACATTTGGGGCCCCCAGGCATTTGCCTGTCTTAGCCTAATGGTGAGACCGCCCATGCCTCTAGACTCATTGTCTTTGACCTGCACAGCACCTGGAGAGTTGGGAAATATAGGCCATATGTACAGTACAGAAGGCGACTGTGGGCCTCATCTGGACTTCAGCATCTTTGTCAAGGACTGCACAGCCATGGGTCAGGCGCATTGTCATAATTTATTTAATGGCAGGTTGGAGTATCACACCCAAGTTAAAATGTTTCCGATAGAGTTCACGCTAGATAAACCTTTTTTTTCTCTCTCTCCAGCAGTGTCTAACAGAGAGCATTTTGTATGAAACAAAAGTACATTCATCATTTCGGCGGGCCTTAATAATCAGTGTGCTTATTCTGGCTCCCTTGGGACTTTTTGCCGTTTGAGTAAAAGGAGTTGAAAAGCAGACAGGACAGTTGACCTCAGGGGTCGCAGTTCCTATGGATATAATGTTCCCAACAGCTCTCTAATGGCATGATCACCTCCAGGGCGGTGTGACTCATCCTTCCTCCACTGGTGTCCATTTGGACACTTTCCACTGAAGAACCTCGAAACGTTCTGTCTTTCACTGAAACCACATTACAAGGCCATCTCAGTGCCAGCGTTTCCTTGTACATCACTTATGTGGTCTGTTAGAGCACGTTAAAAGGCCTTTTGTGTTGTCATCCTGCAGCAATTTTATCACCTCCTGCCCAAAATCCCGTCTGACACCGCATGCCCACATGAAAGAAGAGCGAAACCTGTCATGCTCACAGCTTGAAAGGGATGCCTTTTTCCAGGTGTAGAATTACTGTTGTTGCCAGTGTTGATGAACCAGATCAGATGATGTCAGTGACGCCACGGCTGCTGCATAACGTACGTCACTTTGGAGCTTTAAAATCTCCCCGGAACTTTTGGATATTTTCAAATCTAGATATAGTATCATGTGGAGTTTGCATGCTCCACGGATTCTCCCAGCTTCGCATCTGATGGACTGTTGCTCCGGGCATTCCTGTGAGCTGAAGGGTGTAGCTGGATACGCGACGAGATTGCTGATTGTTGAAATTGTTCTTTTCCAAACGTTTTGATGAGTCACTAAGTGACGTTTTCAACGGCTGAATAGAGGACCAAGATTTAATCATACAAGGAAACAGATTGAAAGGAATAGTTACAGGCACAAAGATTTACAGGACATTTTTCTTAATTTTTATTGTTTAAGACAATTAAACAGTTGATCGATTCATTGAATGTTAATTTTCGCGATAGTAGAAAAATAAATTTTGTGAAATGTTCAAACAAACAAAAGTGTATAGATGTCTTTTTGTCTATTCAGGTCTGTTCTCATAAGAATTTAGTGTGATTCCATGATGCAGTGTGCTGGAATTAAATACTTTTTATTTATCTATTAAATGCTGGCCGGCACGGTCCACGACTGGTTAGCGCATCTGCCTCACAGTTCTGGGGACCGGGGTTTTGATCTTGGTCCCGCCTGTGTGGAGTTTGCATGTTCTCCCCGTGCCTGGGTGGGTTTTCTCTGGGCACTCCGGTTTCCTCCCACATCCCAAAAACATGCTTGGTAGGTTGATTGAACACTCTAAATTGCCCGTTGGTGTGAATGTGAGTGCGGATGGTTGTTTGTTTCTACGTGCCCTGCGATTGGCTGGCGACCGGTTCAGGGTGAACCCGAAGATAGCTGGGATAGGCTCCAGCAGCCCGCGACCATAGTGAGGATAAGCGGTAAAAGAAAATGGATGGATGGATGTTAAATGTTCTCCTTCTTCTGAATTTTATTTAAGAATATGCCAAACCCTAACCCAATTAGAAAATATGGTCAAGCCATTTTGGGAGAGTTAAATTTGCATATTTTTCAGTTCGGGGAATTTGATTATTTCATTATCCAGCCATCCATTCGCTGTACCGCTTATCCTCACTAGGATCAAAGGTGTGCTAGCGCCTATCTCAGCTGACTTTGGCCGAGAGGCGGGATACACCCTGAACTGGGCCTCAGCCAATCGCAGGGCACATATATACAAAACCATTCACACTCGCATTCAAAACTTTAGACAATTTAGTTTTCAATTAACCTACCATGTATGTTTTTGGAATGTTTAAGGAAACCGGAGTATCCAGTGAAAACTCACACAAAAAGGTCTTTGTAGAGCAATAGTGGCACCTAATTGTTGGAATGAAGATGTGTTAGTATAAGATCAGTATGAACTGTTGTACACTATGTTCAACATGGCATCTGCTTAGTAAAAATGTAACTGTGTCAGTCATTAATTCTTAATCGTATGGCTTAATTATATGACCAGATCATATAACCAAAAATAATTTTTATTTCCGCTTTGATGATTATCATCACACTTTTTGGCATTTCCTCTTTGTTGGCATAAGATAATAACACAAAATAAAGAAAAAAGCAAAACAGACTGTAGAATCCTTTATTGAAGTTGTTGGGTTTTGGTGTATCATTTCATAACGGTTTGGTTTAACTCCAAATTGTGTTATTTTGTGGGCATTTGGCTATACAGTATTCTTATTGACCAAAAAGCAAAATTATTTGAAAAAATATACTAAACTCTACATTAATTAGACAATACATAAATTTTTGTGCTAGACATATTTTTCAGTGCAAGACAGCCTATTATTTTGTGGGATTATAGTTATTATTTTTATTATTATTTTTATTTCCTTTTCTTCTTTTTTTTTTTTTTAGGAACACCGAGTTAACTGAGCAACCATACCGCTTTTACGTAGCAATAGTTTTTATTTGGGAGTCGATGGTTATCATGCCACTTTACCGTTTTGTCCGTCATTGGTACCTTTTGTGGCAGCGCCACATAAAACACAGAGTTCATCCTTTAGATGCTCAATATGTTTTTATTGGATTTTGAGGTACATTTTTCCAGAGCATTTTGGTTGAACTCAAGCATGGTTGTATGTATATTATTATTATTATTACAATTATTTTTTATATAAATCAGTCATATCTGTTTTAATCCATGCTGCTGGAAGCAAAGAAGAGAATAAAACATTAGCCTCGCTACGTGCAGTTAGTCAACACAAATTGCTAAACCAGGTCCTGGACCGGGAGTGTTGTATCTCTCTCTCTTTAAACTGCTGAATAATTGTGATGTTTGGCTGATTAGGTCTTTTATATATTATTATATTTTCCAAATATTTTTATTTGATTAAATTTAATGTGCCGGCACAGTGGGCGACTGGTTAGCACATCTGCCCACAGTTCTGAGGACCGGGGTTCCAATCCGGCCTCGCCTGTGTGGAGTTTACATTTTCTCCCCCATGCCTGCGTGGGTTTCTCCAGGTACTCTGGTTTCCAAAAACATAGATGGTAGGTTAATTCAAGAGTCTAAATTGCCCGTTGGTGTGAATGTGAGTTCAATGGTTGTTTGATTATATGTGTCCTGTGATTGGCTGGCGACCAGTTCAGGGTGCACCCCGCCTCTCGCCCAGACTTAGCTGGGATAGGCTCCGGCACGCCTGCAAACCTAGTGAGGAAAAGTAGTATGGGAAATGAATGAATGAAATTTCACGTCTTATTCAGTGTAACGTGGTGACTGGTCGGGCAACACCCTAGCGCCCTCTATTAGCAAGCCACCAAAGGTTGACCTCTAAATTGCTCTATTTGGAGGGTATTTGACTGGATTCGCATTGACCAAAATGCTCTTACACCTCAACCTTCTCAGCGGTTGTCCAAGAGACGTGAGTCAAGCATACCTTTAAATCAGATTTTGACAGCGGCCAGAAGAATACGTGACATTCAGAATGCTTTCGTCACAGGATTAGCTGGAGCCCACAAGCGTCATAGCCTTTTGTCTTAAAGGTTAGCACAACTCTGAGCTGTGCGACTGCGAGCGCGGCACAACCTCTCACCACTGTTGACGCACAACTAGCACAGCCAGGTGCAAAGCAGACAAATGTGAGGTTCCCCCCCACCAACACACACATGCAAATGAAAAGACGCACGCCATGCCCAAATGGATGCACGTGCATGCACATGCACAGACAGGTCCACATTCCCTTCCTAACTGTCACCGTGTTGACTCCCACTTTCCCCACTTGGCTTTCCTTTTATGTCACACATGTATTGTTCTCCTCCCTTTCATACTGCTGATTGACTTCCTCCTCTCCTGATTTGTTGCTAATGTCACCTTAGCCCACTTGGCGACCACACACTCATTTTATCAACAGCTTCTCATCCGGGTCACAAAAGTACATAGAAGTTCTCCACACTCCAGCATAGATGCCCATCATTCATTTTCACTTAAATTGTACACTTACTTGCGTGTGTTTTTCATGCTTCAAACCACATTGCATGATAAGGAAGATGTGAACGAGCTCAGGGTAGATTACATAGAAGTTGTTTGAAAATGAAAACCATGAGATTAAATCAGCACCGGGATGCTTACATCTTAGTATTCAAATATAAATGCTCCCTTCAAGTTCTGAGAGGCGATACATACGGTACATACACTCAGGCTCCCAAACAATGTACAAATGTCTGCGGTGACATTTTTATGGCATGCAGTCACTGCGAATCTTATTCCCAGCACAGTATAGTAATTGTTGGAGATATAGTCTGGTTTATTTTTCGGGTAGGAGATAAAGCTCATGAATCCACACAGGCCGTTGCTGACTCATGTTAGAAAAAAGGGGGCTTCCTTTCCCGAGTGCAGTTACCAAGAGATGGAATGAAAATCCTGCAATGGTCTGCTAATCCCGAACTTCCCAGGGAAAACATTGCACTTCCTCCCAGGCGAGATCCGGACTTGTTCGCATGCCGAGCGGAGGCAGGCTGAGGGTGGGCTGCCACAGTAAGGGGGACAAACTGGAGACAGATGGGGTCAAGCAGATGGAAGGAGCGCTCAGGTGCAGCTGACATGCATTGGACGAGCACAACACAAGAAATGTGCACTTATCTGTACTGTTATTGGCAGAAAGATGATGTTTTCATTTTCAACACATTACATGATTGTGGTGTACCAGTGATTTTCAGAGTATGGCAAAATAGACCAATGGTTCTAAAATTTTTTACACAAAGCATCACCATAATGACCAAAATTAAAATGCAGTAGCATAGTAGGCCCAAGTTTTCATCAAAAACAAGACAGAGGTTTTTATTTTTAAAAAGTATATGTAATGTTATTGTAAGTCTCTGTAACATTATGCACAGTTTGAACATTAACACTGTGTTTTCATATGGGAAAATATAAAATTGTACTTAATTCCAGATGAGGTGGTCTCGGCATCTCTCTAGGATGCTTTCTGGACTTATTGTTTAGGTATTCTGGGCATGGCCCACTTGAAGGATGCCCCAGGACATAGTGGAGAGACTATGGGTTCTATTATTGTGACAAGCGTAAATCTGTCCCGGCGGGTAGCATAAATCTGCGCAGAGACAGGTTAGACTGGGTGATGGTAATTTTGCAGATGAGCGCAAGCTGGCGTATTAAAAAAGACGCAGGTCAGCGCCGGTGTGGGAGTAAACACAGCCGATTTCAATCATGCCCAATTAAAGTGCCTCCTCTTGTTCCCTTTAAATGTGGCGCAATGACAGTCTGGCATGGAGACATCTCTGTGCAGAAGAGGATGATGCGTAATTGTAGCAACCCATGCATGAGGGGAGCATTGTCACTGCTCTCGGCTAGTGTGGCAACAGACCAAGGTGAGGGGTCCATCCATCCATCTTCTTCCGCTTATCCGAGGTCAGGTCACGGGGGCAGTAGCTTTAGCAGGGGAGCGCAGACTTCCCTCTCCACAGCCACTTCCTCCAGCTTTTCTGAGGGGATCCCGAGGCATTCCCAGGCAAGCCGAGAGGCGTAGTCTCTCCAGTGTATCCCGGGTCGTCCCCGGGGTCTCCTCCCGTTGGGACGTGCCCAGAACACCTCACCAGGGAGGCGTCTTGGAGACATCCTAAACATATGCCGGAGGCACCTCATCTGGCTCCTCTCAATGCGGAGGAGCAGCGGCTCTACTCTGAGGCCCTCCCGGATGACCGAGCTTCTCACCCTATCTCTAAGGGAGAGCCTGGACACCCTGCGGAGGAAACTCATTTCAGCCGCTTGTATCCGGGATCTTGTTCTTTTGGTCACGAGCTGTGGGTCGTAGGTGAGGGTAGGAACGTAGATTGACCAGTAAATAGAGAGCTTCGCCTTTTGGCTTTGCTCCTTCTTCACCACAACGGACCGATACAAAGTCTGCATCACTGCAGACGCTGCACCGATCCACCTGTCGATCTCTCGTTCCATTCTTTCCTCACTCGTGAACAAGTCCCCAAGATATTTGAACTCCTCCACTTGGGGAAGGATCTCAACCCTGACCTGGATAGGTCACTCCACCTTTTTCTGATTGAGGACCATGGTCTCAGATTTAGAGGTGCTGATTCTCATCACAGCCACTTCACATTCAGCTGTGAACCGCTCCAGTGAGAGTTGGAGATCATGGCCTGATGAAGCCAACAGAACCACATCAACTGCAAAAAGCAAAGATGCAATACTGAGGCCAACAAACGGGACCCCCTCTATGCCTCGACTGCGCCTAGAAATTCTGTCCATAAAAGTTATGAACAGAATCGGTGACAAAGGGGAGCCTTGGCGGAGTCCAACCCTCACCGGAAATGAGTCCGACTTACTGCCGGCAATGCGGACCAAACTCTGACACCGGTCGTACAGGGACCGAACAGCCCGTATCAGGGGGTTCGGTACCCCTTACTCCCGAAGACCCCCCACAGGACTCCCCAAGGGACACGGTCGAACGCCTTCGCCAAGTCCACAAAACACATGTAGACTGGTTGGGCAAACTCCCATGCACCCTCGAGGACCCTGCCGCGGGTGAAGAGCTGGTCCACTGTTCCAGGGCCAGGACGAAAACCAGACTGCTCCTCCTGAATCTGAGATTCGACTTCCCGACGGACCCTCCTCTCCACCACCCCTGAATAGACTTTACCAGGGAGGCTGAGGAGTGTGATTCCCTGTAGTAGGAACACACCCTCCGGTCCCCCTTTTTAAAAAGGGGCACCACCACCCCAGTCTGTCAATCCACAGGCACTGTCCCCGATGTCCATGTGATGTTGCAGAGGCGTGTAAACCAGGACAGCCCTACAATATCCAGAGCCTTTAGGAACTCCAGGCGAATCTCATCCACCCCTGGGACCTTGCCACCGAGGAGCTTTTTAACCACCTCGGTGACCTCCACCCTAGAGATAGGAGAGCCCACCTCAGAGATCCCAGACTCTGCTTCCTCATGGGAAAGTGTGTCGGTGGAATTGAGGTGGTCTTCAAAGTATTCTCCCCACCGACTCACAACGTCCCGAGTCAAGGTCAGCAGCGCCCCATCCCCACTATACAAAGTGTTGATGGTGCATTGCTTCCCCCTCCTGAGACGCAGGATGGTGGACCAGAATTTCCTCGAAGCCGTCTGGAAGTCGTTCTCCATGGCCTCACCGAAGTCCTCCCATGCCTGAGTTTTTGCCTCAGCGACCACCAAAGCTGCATTCTGCTTGGCCAGCGGGTACCCATCAGCTGTCTCAGGAGTCCCGCAGGCCAAAAAGGCTCGATAGGACTTCTTCAGCTTGACGGCATCCTTCAATGATGGTGTCCACCAACGGGGTTTGGGGATTGCCGCCACGACAGGCACCGACTACCTTACGGCCACAGCTGTGGTCGGCCGCCCCGGCAATACAGGCGCGTAACATGGTCCACTCGGACTCAGTGTCCCCCGTTCTGCCGGAGGTGGGAGTTGAAACTCCTTCTGACAGGGGATTCTGCCAGACGTTCCCAGCAGACCCTCACAATACGTTTGGGCCTGCCAGGTCGGACCGCCATTTCCCCCCACCATCGGAGCCAACTCACCACCAGGTGGTGATCAGTTGACAGGTCCGCCCCTCTCTTGTCCAATGACACGGCCACAAAGTCGATCATCAAACGGCGACCTAGGGTGTCCTGGTGCCAAGTGCACATGTGGACACCTTTATGCTTTATGCGTTATGCTTAAACTGTTGGAATATCTGATGGTTTTAGTTTGCATTTGATTGATTGTGCCTACCTGAGGGAAAGGAGCTGGAAGAGGTGGTGACCAGGATGTGGAGGGTCCAATAGGATTTTGCATGCTCTTGTCTTAGTTCTTCTGGCAGCGTGCAAGTCCTCAAGGGTGGGTCAGGGCGTACAGATGATTTTTCCGGCAGTCCTGATTGTCTGTTGCAGTCTGAGTTTGTCCTTTTTTGTGGTGGCATCAAACCAGACTGATTCGATGACTGGTGTGTAGAACTGACTCAACAGCCCCTGTGGCAGTCCCCAGGGAAGGCTGGGCTTCTCTGCTTAGGTTGCTGCCCCCGCGACCACACCACTGATAAGCATAAGAAAATGGATGGGTGGATGGATGGATGAATGGATGGTTGGATGCATTGCACATAAGTAAAATAAAAATTGTACCTAAATAAATGTCTGGAAACAAACAGTTCTAAAAGATAAGAATACATGCAACTATAAGTACAATTGAAGTGTACTTAGGCAGTGATACTTTCACGTACCATGAATGCTGTACATTCATTAACACATTGTTAATAACTGTGCCAAGACTTATTTATTAAAATTATTATTTATTTATTAAAAGATTATTATCTTTTTGAAGACTCTTCAATACACTTTTGTATTGGATCTCATTTGTTTTAAGAACAGAATAGTTTCTCAGAGTTTTTGTACAGCAAACTTTCCGACCTTCTGCCCCTGTTTTAATAATGCCCTTTGCTGCCCACACAATGCTCTTTCTACTCTCTGCTCCCAAGACACTGGGTCCTGAAAAACTGTATTCATAAAACAAACTATTACAGTTTGCTCTGCCAAAGCACGTCCAGCAAAGCCAAAGACAACGACATTTAGATGAAGGACCTTATACTTTGTGCCATGTAATTTTACAAAATTGAGGAAGGTAATATTGTTCTTATTCGCAGTGAGCTTCAAGCAAGACACACAAGTAACGTGTGCCAAATGTACTTATACAGTGTTTTCATGGATAAAATTAGTTTAACAGAACCAAGACATTGTTCATTGCAAAAATCAGGAAAGCCAAAAAATATTGTTCCAGATTTTAGTTTCTCAGCCTCTATATGCAAAAGTTTTGGAACTGAGAGCTATCGCAACACAGTTAGTGTAGGACATACCAAAAGTATTTTTCATAGTGGTTAATGATATCCATCCACCCATTTTCGAGACCACTTACGCTACTTCCTGACTCTGCTGCTTCTATACATATATGTATGCCCTCCTGTCATTAGCTTTGATTTGCTAGTGATTAGTGTACCTCGCTGTGAATATTGTCACCCATTTATGTCATTGTATTCTCAGGGCATTGAATCGATCGCAACTGGGCTGTTCTGATTGTTATTGAGATGTTTTGTCTCACATCTGAGCGGGTTTCATCAGCTCATGCACCAAGGCTAGATAGCACAGCTTCAGCCGGAGTGTTGGTGTGAAAACCAAAGTATTAGCCTCTAAGTAAGAGGTGCGTTCCAACCAAGAATAGTGTCTCTTGGGATGCCAAACGACAGTCTTTAAGATACATTGAAGAAAAGCCTCTGCCAGCCAATGACAGTCGTTTGGGTGAAATTACCCACGTTAATTTATCATTCCTTCGTAATAATTGTAATGGAAAATGTCGGATTTTATATTGTACAACTGATTTCAGTGTGTTTTTGTACCTTAAATAGTGAATCACAACAGTTGGTTTATTTAGAATATACTGTACAAGAAGTGACTCCAGTCTGTTGGCTCATGAACAATATTGAAAAGTAGAGGTGTGAAGCCGACTGCATTCATTTCCATGAGAGGATAGAAGAGGAGCCAATTCCAACTAATGAGCCAAAATCGGACTACACCCTGGATTGGTCATCACACAATAACATGGCACACAGAGTTCACACTGTCACGAAGGAGGAGGTGCAGTCAAGTGAGTGAACCAAATCACTCTCAGTGACATTACCTGTGAATATTCTCATTCTCATTGAATCAATCGCAACTGGACTGTTGTGTTTGTCTTAGAAGACGTTTCGCCTCTCATCTGAGAAGGCTTCATCAGTTCATGCCATAAAGCTTAGTTAGGACGCACTAGGCAGTGTTTGTGTGGAAAACTCAACTATTTATGCTCCAACTTAGAGGCATGCCCCACGCCACGCATGGAATCATTCTTTTGGAATGCTAAAAAGGGAGGAGAGCCATTAAGCCGCCTGGCCGAGAGGCCATTGTCCGTCCACCAGAGTCTTTGGGTGGAAACTCCCTCACTGATATTCAATTCAGTTGTGAAGTCGTCATGGATTTATGGTCAAGGAGGCCGTGCTGTTTGTTGGAGTCAGAATAATTTATTTTCTTTGGAATGGACAAAATGACGGCATTGGAAGTAAGAGATAAGTGATGTCGTAAGCCCCCTCCTCTTTTGATTGAAGGGTTTTCCACCTTTGTGTACAGTATCTGGCCTCTCTCACCCCTCTTTCAAACCATCTGTCTTCCCTGGCTTCTCTTGGAGGTGCAGGTGGACAGCTGAGTCTTCACCTGAGGAGTTTGGTCAAGACTCAGCTGTCTACTTGCACCTCCAAGAGAAACAGCACTCTTGTGAGGACAAAAATGTGCATATTCTGGACAGGGAAGATCAATGAAGGAGTTTCCGCCCAACAACTCTGGTGGACGGACAATGGCTTCTCGGCCAGGCGGCTTAACGGCTCTCCCTCCCTTTTTTGAATTTTAAAAGAATGATTCCATCTACGTGGTGTGAGGCATACATCTAAGTTGGAGCATAAATAGTTGAGTTGGGTCGTGCGTCCTAACTAAGCCTTGTTGCATGAACTGATGAAGCCTTCTCGGATGAGAGGTAAAACGACTTCTCGGACAAACAGAACAGTCCAGTTGTTCTCAGTAACATTGTTAATGATACATTTAATTATTCATATATAAATTAAATGACAGTCAATTTGTACTTTTACTATGGTCGAGCAATCCTGATTTGGATCATTACCACATTGTAGACAACAACTTGTTTGCTGATGAAAACGTAAAAGTAAATTTTGTTGTAGTGGAGACTGTTCTTAACCATAATAATTACTCAACATCACTGGTTGCGTCTAAACAAGTTGAACCAATAGACCTTTACATTTGGATTCAAGCCACACAGTTTTTCAATAAACCAGGCAACAGCTTTTTCCCAAACATATGTTGACTCTTCTGTTGACGACTTGGACTGAGGAACAGATCAATGCTCATCTTCCAGCATGAACAAATTTTTCCAATGAAGCAAAACACCTAAATCTTCAACGACATTTTGTCCTAGTGCAGCCAAAGTGAACAAGTTTGTTTTAGCTCCAATGTGATGATTTTTTTTCTTTCAATACACTCTTGCCATGTGTAGACGATTATCAGGACTTTTTGTTTACTTCTTAAAATAGAATACAGTTTATTATGTACAACATTGGTTGTTCGTGTGTTATCTTTTGGGTCCTTTTTGTTCGTCTAACCATCTATGAGCATCTGAGATGCAGCCAAGCACAAATCTTAAATGGTTTTATGTATAGGAATTTTGTATACAGGATGTTCCAAAAGTCATATACTTCATTTTCTCTATTTCTTTTTAAGGTATCATCCGGACTGACCTGAGACCAAGAGAATTTTACAACTTAGGCTTTGCATTGTTTGTAAGCATATTCATATCAATTGACATTGGCCCAATGTTGCTGGTGTATTTTCAAGGAACACATGAAACTGTCTGGGTGACACTAAAACTTTGAATTGTGGTGTATATATATTAGCAATGAATCCCAATGATGTCCACTATTTTGTAACTATTGTAAACAAATAGTTTCCTATCACTTTGTTCCCAGATGGATTTGTAAAACTAACTGTTCGGAGGACCAAACCATCTGGTGATGTGATGTGGCAGAACACCATGCAACAACATGTTTTCAATCGTCGAGTACATGGCAGGATACTGTGGTGAAGATAATTGATGAACACATTACTGAGAGGAATATAATCAACTTGAAAATCAAATTTATTGTTATATCCTGCATGCTAATTGTGAGTAGATGGGCAAAAAAAAAAGCAGTTGTATTTGTAGCAGCAGTCAATTACTTCTTGTCATCATCCAGTGACAAGCCTTGCCTCTCTCTCTCTCTTTCTCTCTCTCTCTTTTATGTCCAAAAAAGTCACTAAGTCATACAGCTACTGGTGCCAGTTAGCTTTGAAAAGTGCTGTTAATCCCCTCCATGGTGTTGAAACGACTCAGGACAGAAAGCTCATAACAAATCACTCCGGCTTCATACCAAGTTTCGGTACACAGACAGGACACTTCAATGACTTGGGTTCAAAGAGACCACTGCATATAACGGAAAATGCGACTGTTTCTTTGAACATTTAAATTAAATCCATTCCAACATGCCAGAGCTGTTCCAAGAAAAGACTTGATTTATTAAGAAAATTAAACAACAGCAGCTGTGCAATGGGTCAAGCTCCACTGTGGATATCAGGGCAGGATGCTCTGGCTCTTTAGTCTTCACCTGCTACACTGTTACTAAGCAACTTCAAACAAATTAATCAGAAGGCACTTGAATGAAAAAGTCTCCAGAGGATAAGGTTGTCCATTTTATTACTGTCTTCCCCTTGTGTCTGGAATGTCATCTTATAGTAATGAATGTAAAGCAGTTTGGGCCAAGTCGGTGAAGTAGCTGTTTTGACTGGGGATCCAGCAGATTTCTCACTGCTAGCGTACCATAGGTTGTCTTTAAAAAAAAAAAAAAACTTTTGCACAAATCATACACATCCATCTCATAATCCTCTCACATTCTGGATTATGCACTTCCTGATAGGAGCCATGAGAACATCAGACAATTCATGAGATAATGGATAGACCCTGAGGAGCCCGTCTGGGTTTAATATATTCAGTACTTGTCAAGCGAGTGACAGCATGTTTTAGATTAAGACAGGAGAGAAAAAGGTGACGAAATGTATGAGAATGACACAATTTACCATTTTTAGATACACCATCTCCAAAACACAGATCCGATTTGATCAAAGCGGATTAAAGGATACATAATGTGGATTCTTGCCTCCTTACCGCTACTCGACATCAAAGTTGGGGCTTCTGAAAAGGAGAACAATCTAGTAAAAACATCTTATCTGCCCAGTCTTACCCAAAAGCATATCTTTAATATTCTACTACTGTAACTGAGTGGTTCATCGCCTGTCTTCGGCGCAGTCAGCGTGGGTTCAGTTCCCACATAGTGACCACGTAAATGTTGGGGTGAACGGTTGTTTGTCTCTATATGTGCCGTGCAATTAAAGGGTGGCATGTCCAAGGTGTAGTCCACCTTTAGCCCAAAGTCAGCTGGGGTAGGCGCTAGCTCACCTGCAACCCTGACTAGAATAAGCGGTGTAAAAAATGGATGGCTGGATACTCTACAACTAATGTGAATCCACTGTTCCAAGTATATGTACACATCTCTGCGGAAACATTATCAAGCTCATTATTTTGATTGGGCCACACAAAACCAGTCCTGTGATCCAACATTTATAAATGAATGAGATGAAACATATAGGCCTGCCGCAAACGAAGCAACGCAACTAAATCTGACTGAAGTCATACTGTCATACTGTAATCACTTATTGTGTCACAATAATGAAAAATAAAAATAAAAAAACTGACAAGAAGTAAAGGAGGGAATGCGGATATTTGAGAGGCTGTTGGCAATGATTGCCCCGTCATTGACTACTCATGGAATTTGGTGACAGAGACTCTCCACGCTTGCTTTTTAGCCACAGGCGCATATAAAATTACAAATATAGCTAGTATTCTTTAAAAACTTTATAAGAGACAGAGAGAGAGAGAGCAAGAGAGAGAGAGAGCAAGAGAGAGAGAGAGAGAGAGACTATATACTGTCTATACTGTTGGAGGTATGGTGGCCGACTGGTTAGCAGTGCCTGTGTGGAGTTTGCATGCTCTCCCCGTGCCTGTGTGGGTTTTCTCCAGGAACTCCGGTTTCCTCCCACATCTCAAAAGCATGCACGGTAGGTTAATTGAAGACTAAATTGTCCGTAGCTGTGAAGGTGAGTGTGAATGCTTGTTTGTCTATATCTGCCCTGCGATTGGCTGGCAACCAGTTCAGTGTGTACCCCACCTCTTGCCCAAAGTCGCTGGGATAGGCTCCAGTACACCCGCAACCCTAGTGAGGATAAGCGATACAGAGAATGGATGAATGGATAGATGTACACACTGCATTGGTCAGGCTTGACTGCAGACGTTGGTACCTGGAAACGTAATTTGTGTTGTGAAAGTTCATGTGATACAACATAGCATTTTTGATTGGCTACTGCATCTGCAACGTTGCGATGTTGTACACCTGCATTTCAAATTTCAAATCACATCAAAACTACATGACAGACACGGACACTCATGAAAACCATTTGCAGAACCCCACACATTGCACAACAGTCGCCTTCAGTCGCGCCACTCAATGTGCCAATGTGCGGCAGGCCTTAGTGTTTTGATGGAAACGATATGTTTCCAAAAACGCTCTCCAAAATACAACAACAACAACACAGGTTTTATCTGTTTTTATTTGAATACAATCTCATGTAAAGGCCCCTAAGACCTTGGAGATAAGCCGCACGATAAAACCATCTTCGTTCATCAGGGACTCAGAACGCTCGACTCATTCTTTGCCACGGAACCATTGAATGGACTCATATTGAACATGGAGTCATTGAATATTAGCGTCAAATGGAAGGCTTTTAAAAACCCCATGGGAAAAGAGTACAAGCAAAAGCGTCTGCGGCACTAAGGCAGCTGATAGTGTCTCTCCCGCGGATTGGAAAATGGAGCAGGCCCTGTCCTGCGCCGCTGGTGGGAACGTCTGTCAACAAGTCACAGCTCAGTCACATTAACTGCCAGTTTTCCCACAATCTGGCCTTTATTAGAAGAGCTAATGGCATCCCTAGAATCAGGTAGATCTGAACTGCCCCACAGGGAGAACACTGAACACAGCCTAATTCATTCAGGACGGCCTAAAAATATCTCACAGAGTGTGACATGATGCCAAGCAAAGCACTTGGCTCTCGGATATCACAAAGGATGTTGTTGATGTTAAACGAACAGAAGGTGGAGCAACATTCTCCAGCCGACCTCAAGACTGTTTCATAACGAGTGCCGGTTAAAGTGCTCTAGTCTTTACAATATAATGATTGCTTCAGAGTGTGCTCCAAGTCTGAAGCGGTGATCCGGAGCTGCAAGGTGGGTTGGAGAGTCTTTAGAGGCTCAAGTGGGACTCTGAAACTCATTTGTGCTGTGAGAGATATAATGCAACCCCAAGTCCTCCTTGGTTTGGAAACGTATCTGTGACTCAACAAGAGGTTTTGCGCTCATAATCCGGAGGAAAGCACCATTCCCCATTGCTTTGTATGGCTTCCACCTTATTCATGTTGAGTCACCGGATGTTTCCCACAAATACCTCATTGTGGTTTTCTTGGAAGCAACGATTGACCAAGATAAAGTAAACGTGCTGCGTTGCGCCCACATTTACATGCTGTCAAGTACTGAATGTTAACACGTTGCTGCGCATCAAACCACAGTAAAATGACTTATTTACTAGCAACATCATGGTTATATTGAAGGCATAACTTCGTAATTATTAACATACTCTGTGAATTAAGGTAAAAGGTCGGGAAAGTTAATGCAATAATTATATGCAGGGGTCTCATCGGGGATTTAAGAAAAAATACTTTTGGCCCCACTATTTCAATATATCAAATTCAAAATATTCCATCCATTTTCATAGCACTTGTCCTCATGAGGGTCGCGGGTGAGCTGGAGCCAATTGAAGCTGACTTTGGCCAAGAGGCAGGGTACATCCTGGACTGATCGCCAGCCATTCGCAGGACACATATACAGTGCTCTGAAAAAGTATTGACCCCCTTCGCAAATGCTTGTATTTTTGCATAGTTTTCCCACTTTAGTGTTTAAGATCATCAAACAAATGTAAATATTAGACGATAACCCAAGTGAAAATAAAACTTAATGCAATTTTTAAATGGTGATTTTATTTATTAAGAAAAGAAATACATATTCAAAGCTTTGTAAAAAAATTATTTTTTTTAAATCCCCCCCAGGATAAATCATGAATGAACTGTGGCTAATCACATTTTTTGGTTCATTTTTACTCACCACACCCAAGACCTGACCAATAGAATGAACCTGTTTGATAAAATGAAGTCGCCCAAATGTTCTAAATAAAAAAGTGCAAACAAAAAAAAAAAAAAAAAAAAAAAAAAAAAGAAAGAGAAAATAAATGCAATGATTCAAATAAATTCAAGAACAGATGAGAAATTGACATCTATCCATCTGGAAACTGTTACAAAGTCATTTCTAAAGCTTTAGGATTCCAGCAAAGCACGGTGAGAGCCATTATGTTCAAATGGAGAAAACATGGAACAGTGGTGGACTTTCCCAGGAGTGAACATCCCAACTCCAAACAGGAAGGTCAGAGCGAAGATTCAAACCTCTAACCCCAGAACTGTGAGGCCGACGTGCTAACCACCATTACACTGTACTGTGCAACCTACCCGTTTACTGTACATGTTCTTCATTACAAATGCACAAATAAATGAAAAAAAAATTTATCACATTGAGAATACGCTACTCTAAGCATGCTTAAAAAATTATGAATGACCATCTACTGTATTTCTGAAATCAACTAAAATAACACAAAAAGTAAGAACATTTCTTTGTTGTCAAAATACTTCTTGGCAAAAAATTGTATGCCACTGGAAATATTATTTATTACCCTTTAAAATGTTGCCTCATTTGTAAGGATTACGCATTTGTGGGATGAGCAGCAGAGCTGAGAATGTGGGTTGCGCCCATAAAAGATTTGTCAAATCTATGCCAATACCAAACAACTTGTTTTGCTGTTGCCATTGACTTTTGTTTGAGCTTCTGGTTCCCCAACCTTTGACGTGGGCCCTGTTACAGTGTCTGCTCCAATAATCGGGATGCCATATTTGACTGATCTGGATGGGGCCCGTGGGATAGGGCAACTTCAAGATGGTGTTCTGCAGAAAACCAAGTTTTGGCATTGTGTGGAGTCAGCCCAAGTGCCATCTCCAACTGACGACCAAGTTCCATATAACAGGGGATTCTAGAGACAAGCTGCGAAGTGAGAGTCCCAAATAGACGACACCCCAAAAGACCATTTCCTCACCTTGTTGGCCCATAGGTACCATCGGCTGTCTTCTCCAGACTTGCAGTCCACTTTTGGAGAACTATATGGCCGACAGCTGTCTGCCCAGCCACAGATAATCCGGAATAGACTGTACACAGCCAATCTCCGGTTTGACTGGGCTGCCAGGAGGCCTACCATGACTGCCCTTCAGACCCATTTGCGCTGGTGTCGGTAACACAAGCACTGGAGCCTAAACGTGGAAGAAAGTTATGTTCAGCAATGAGTCCACATTTTGTCCTATGTTTAGAACCAATATGACTTTATGATAGGATCATTAACAACCTTCCATTTTCTATTCAGATTCAAATTGCAGTGGAACCTGTGACACTAGTTAACCTCTTGGAATTCTTTAACTTTTTTGAACATTTTTCCCCATAGAGAATAATCCATCCATTCATTTTGTATAGCCTCATCAGGGTTGCAAGTAACTGGATCTGACTTCTGGCGAAAGGCAGACTACAGCCTGAACTGGTCGCCAGACAATCATCCACTGCATAACTGTATAAACAAACAACCACTCACACCCACATTCACATTTATGGTGAATTTATTCTTAATTTTCAATGAACCAATTAACATATTTTTGAATGTGAGAGGAAACTGGAGTAACCCGCGAAAACCTAGGCAAGCACAGGAGCACATGCAAACTCCACACAGAGATGGTCCAACGGACACAATATGTCTATTATCATGTGTCTCAGGAGTTTGCGGTTCACCGATACAAAATTGAGATAATTTTGGAAGACAAAATGTTGCACTGTCTTCTCATGTTTCTTGCGGTTATTAGTCCTCCTCTGCGCTCACTGCCTGTGCAACTGTCAATTTGAGCCTTTGTTATCCTTTATCTATGAGGGAATCCTCCGCCCTTTAAATGGCCTCGGAGCCACCAGGGACTCTGACTTCTCCCCATACAAGGGTTCACTTTTCAGCATTGAGTAAACAGGCGATACGGGCTAATATTATGTGTACAAAGATTGTGTTTCCAACAAGTACAGAAAGGTAGCTGTGCATCCTGGGAAGACTGAGACCAGGAGACTCTGGAATGCTGACGAATCCCAGAATGAGCGAGGATTGAACTGCTTCCCAAATACATGGGAATCAAGTGGAACGTGTCGTTCAGGTAGAGGGAGGTAAGTCGTTTGAAGTGTTTGTGATGGATACACAGCATCCTGGAGAAGCACCTCGCATGCTTGTGTGAATGCACGTGTGAACAGGCAGCGTAGAGGAAAAAACACCGGATAAAGTGCACAGTTATGGCAACGGGAGGAAATGAGGTCAAGTGAACAGGAAGGTGCCTAACTTCCCGTTTGAGTTGTGAATAATAGCTATTAAAGATTTGGAGTGCCGGAGAGGCCAATGGTTCACGACTCCATGTTCACTAAATTGATGAACTAACATGAGCTAAAGGGGATAATCTGAGGTAATACGATTCAGAACATTTCTTGGGAAAATATATGCCTCTAAATTCATACAAAACTTCATGCTACACTTCAATGTAATTCAAGAGACCTCACCGCAGTCAAATCAAAGATTTATTATTAAATTGTTTCAGAATCAGAAAACATCAGGGTCCATTAAGCACTGTTTATAGAAAAAAACTATTCGGTCACCAGGTCACCTACATCTATCTATCTTCTTTAAATTCTTCCATACCAAATTCATTTAAGCATAGTTTTGTAGACTTTGGCTGTGCACTGAGACACAGTTGTGCTGAAACAGGAAAGGGCCTTCTCAAAATTGTTTTTACAAAGTTGTAAAATTAAATTGTTCAAGATTTCTTGGAAAGGTTAAGACTCAAGATTCAGAAGCAACTAAAAAGATAATATGCACGTTTACTCTGCATGTTAGTTTGTTAGGTACAGGGCAGGATTATTCAAAAACCAGCACGAGCCAAGAAAGAACCCATGAAATCACAGGTTTCCTTTTCATTCAAAATATGTCACCTATGGCTTTATGATAGAGAACAGGATAAGGTGAGTATCCAGGAAATGTCTGCGCCTTTAACTTTACTTAAAGTGATGGCATTTTCTGAAAATGTCCTCTAATGAAAAATCCGTGAATCTTCTTAATTAATTCACTGCCAGCCATTATCAAGGCAAGGCTGCCCTTATTACCAGCCGTTTTAGAGAATATTTCAGAATATTGTGTTCTGTGACAATACAGTATATGCAACAAACCATCAACGGTAGAAGAAGAGTCTGTTCTTTGACCAGAAATCAATTTGTTTCTATCTTTTTCCGTTATTTAGTAATTTGCCGTAAAACGGGGTGGTTTCACAAAAAACATTAGTTTCTGATCAAAAAGAACAATTGACTTTGTTGCTAATATTTTGTACTTTTGTTACACCTCAAACTATAAAACAATGCAAAAAAGACTGAGAAAGGGCAAGATGAGGGCAAAATGAATTATACACAGCTATACAACTGTGGTCCGTGCCGTGAGCGACGCTGACTCACCGCATGGCACATCATTGGCTTTTTTACATGGTGATCGTCATTCACTCCATGAACTGTCATCTTTTCTCATGAGTACCTAGTACCTACTGCAGCACATACTCTTTTTATACCACAGACATACATACTCTGTTAGAATGTCAGGTGCCTAAACTTGTCCGACTTCCAACATGTTGGCATTTCTCTCCCTCAAAATCGACGTGACAAGCCGAGATTCACCCCCTAATCTGTCTCAACTCAAAAACTGTGTTAGTCTAAAATCCAAAGCGATGCAACGGCGCTATCTATTGTTAGTCATTAAAGTGGTTTATAATCCTGAATTTCACAATTGTTGACTGAAAATGTGTAGTGTGAGCAGTAAAGCTTGAGTTGATGAAAAAATGCCACAGACATGTTGGAGACACCTCGTAACCTGTGTCTTAAATTGTGAAACAACGTTACATTTACTGAAGAAAATGGTTTTAAAAAATATCACTGAAGTGAGGGTTCAGTTCCGACTCACTGTATGACATAATAGAGAGGCGATTGTTTTGTGTTGCGTTGAACCTTGCGCCTTTCTCTCCAGTCATGACAAGCTGCCTTACGCTGTTCCAACTCTTATAATAGTACAGATTTCGTCAAACCAAACTGCATAGAGAGATCACAAACACAAACACCATTCTCATGTTAAACTGTTACGCCCTTCTTTTTTTCAAGAAGAATACAAATAGGGTTCCTAAAAATGCTATCGCTAGCGGTTTTCAGTGAGGGGTAATTTAGAGCAAAAACCAAAGATCAATACAATGTGTGAAGCACAGAGTGAATGATGGTTATGCGGCACGAGAAAAAGCTCAACCGAGCCTTGCTCGTCATGTCAAGACTGTTCATGAACTGAAGAATAGCGTGTGAACTGAAAGATTTTTTTTCATAAACCCAATTGTTTGTGAACCGGAATATAGTTCAAGCTATGATCTAAAACACTTTAATATAATTTCAAACTCATTTTATGACGTTAAATTAAATGGCTTTCCGATTATTTGAATTTTAAAAAAGTGTGAAGATGCTGGCATGTATATAGTATTTTTGCAAGCCATAGAAATACTAATTACTACTTACCTGTTAACCATTTTCTTATGTTTTTTTTTGACTCAGTAATACTCTCTTTTTTCAGTATATCGCAAATGACTCTTTATTTTAAGTTCAGCACTTATGAAAATTGTTTGTCATTAATGAAAAAGGGTGAATTAGAAAAAATTCTCCTATTTCCTGAGATTGATAGACCTTAAAATCCGTCTTGAGGATTATTATCAACAAGTGAATTAGCCCAATGCTTTTACTTCAATTGATAGGAACAAGTGTCACAATTTATTATAATTTACCATTTCAGACTCATACACACATCTTCGTGATGAAAAGCATCACTAGTGTCTCTCTACATTTCATCGCCACTGCATCCTTCTCGGCTGACACTGACAGCAGTGCTACTGCAACTGGCAACTTGCTATTGTCGGTTACGCACATTCAGTGTCAAAGTGAAAAAAAAATTGTAACCTTCGGTAGTTTTGGTAAAACCTGTTTTCCTCTCACCTTCTCCTCTTCTCTGCTCCACTGCAATAACTTGACTTCAATGTCCTCACAACCGCACAGACAATTTAGTTTTTCCTGAATTGAGTCTGTACATGCACAGTCGGAAGATGGACTAGTCCATAGCATGAGAAGTTGGGGTTGGTACACAAAATGATCATGATAGATTAAGCATTTTGAAGACGTGATCGATCAGTTTGCATGAGATGTTTGGGGGCCTCTGGAAATCTGGGCACCTCGGGCAAATATCTGTACTTGCCTAATGGTAAGCCCACCCTGGCCATTTTAGGACGTTAGGTTACAGTAGGAGCACAAAATTATGCGTCTCAAACAGTTTTTCAGCAAATAGTTTGCATTATATTCCATAAAACATTTCTGAGTATGTAATTCACAAATTGGTTTTGGCAAAGACTTTTGACTGATAGGGTAGATGTCTCAGAAAACTAATGGCTGCTGCCTATGACCCCCAGGTTTGGTTTGACTGGGCCTTCCTCTACTGTTTCTTTTTTAAAATCCATCTTTAGTTTTGATCTTAAAACTTTCCAGCGTGCACAAATTAAGTGCATACAACGCTGTACAATGAATAACAGCGGGCTTCAAATTCAGAAGAATAGCTTTCCAGGAAGGTTAACTTTACAAACCACTGGCACCACACATAGCGATGGGGGAACAGAAAATGATTGCCAGACTTTTGCACCCAATTAAAGGTATTAAAACAGAGAAAGAAAATAAAGCAAAAAAAATATTCACTGGGATAAGTAATTACTCTACAATGTAGACTCGTTTTTGAGCCAGATCATGACTGTATTATCATGCTTTCTCGAGCTTCTTTTGTTAGCTCTGATGCACTCTTTTGTGTGGAATTCTAATATGAAAAAGCACACTGAGGAGGAGTCACCCACAGAGGAGGAGGTGTTGGTGGGTAATACAAATCCAATTCCAATGAAGTTGGACGTTGTGTTAAACAAATACAAACAGAATACAATGATTTGCAAATCATCAACCTATATTTAATTGAATACACTACAAAGACAATATATTTAATGTTCAAACTGATAAACCTTATTGCTAAATTCCTTGCAGTTGTACGTTGAGGAACATTGTCCTTAAACTGTTCGACTATTTTCTCACACACTCTCTCTCGCCCTATCTTTGCTTGTGAATGACTGAGCAATTCAGGGAAGCTTCTTTTATACCCAATCATGGCACCCACCTGTTCCCAATTAGCCTGTTCACCTGTGGGATGTTCCAAACAGGTGTTTGATGAGCATTCCTCAACTTTCTCAGTCTTTTTTGCCACCTGTCCCAGCTGTTTTGGAATGTGTTGCAGCCATAAAATTCCAAGCTAATGATTATTTGCTAAAAACAATAAAGTTTATCAGTTGGAACATTAAATATCTTGCCTTTGTCGTGTATTCAATTAAATATAGGTTGAACATGATTTGCAAATCCTTGTATTCTGTTTGTATTTATGTTTAACACAATGTCCCAACTTCACTGGAATTGGAATCAGTATGAAATTCAAGTATTCAAATTCAAATTACAATGGGCCAAGTGGGGAGACATGAGAGATGCAAACAGAGCAAAAAGATGTGACTAAGCTCACGTTTGGCGCAATGGCAGCTGTGTGCCTTCTAACAGGTGGCTCTTTAGAGTTTACAAACATGCGCCATGAAGCTGCCATCAAGTGACTTTGCCCTGAGTCATCTTCACCCGCACACAGGCCGTGCATGTGCAATTGTGCACTTGCATCAGTGTGCATGCAAACTTCAGTACAGTACAGCATTCAACCTTCACAACTGCACAGTGTACATGTTTACTGCTCTATGCTGGCATACATGTGAAATTTAAGTTAACCACTTCAACATTAATATGTTAAAGTCTCTGTAAAGTAAAAATAAATACAGTATGTGCTCTAAATATGACACGCCACAGAGAAGAGTGTTGTTCAAAACCATGCCAAATTTTAATGATTTAAAATAAATAAATAAACGGCAATTATATAAAATGAGGCTTCAAAGGCTTCAAAATCAAGCCGTTCTCTCTACTCGCAAAACGCTGTGGGTGTGTTCACTGTGTTGAAACCATCTCAGATGTCAACGGTGAGTCAAATACCACAACAACGACCTGGGAAAAGTAATGATTCTTTGTCTAGCATATTTATTATGCCTACACTGCCTACACATAAAGTACCTACATGTTTGAGCCACATAACTCTGCTTGTGTCCCGAATATAGCCCACCCGGTCATCGCGGGGCCACGACAACAAGGCGCTGTAAAGCGGCCACGCCACAGCACGAAGCCCTGGCCAACACAATGGCTGTCAAGTCTGATTCTCCCACCCCTCCTCCCTCTTCCCCCTTTCTCACTGTGATGTGTGCACACTCACTGCAGACAACGAGGCGCTCCAAAGCGGCCATGTCCGCAGACTATCCGTAGAGATGTATTTTTGGGGTGTAGGTATAGTATAGCTAACTAGCTAACTGCACGTCACAATTGCAGTCAAATCACCTGTTCAGAGTTGCCTATAATAGCCATAACCTTTTAACTATTTTTACTTGTTATTGTTGTCTTGTATGCTTTGTAAAGTGACTATTTTGAAAAGTGCTATATTTAAATATAATTTTTTAACTTAATATTATTGTTATATTTACAGAGTCTCGCTTCTTTTCCCAGCACTCTATGCTCTGCTCTCATGAGTAGAAGCCGCTGTTGTTGTAAAACCAGGGTTCCGCCCCTGGTCGTTGTGGCACTGAATGCAGGGTTCGTCATTGGCCTAGCAGTATATGGGCCAAGGAAAACTCACTCACTTGCATGACACAGGGCCAGCCCTTCAAAACAGGCTAATTTCAGTAAGACAATAAATAGGATGTGTAAACTTGGCTTTAGTTCTAGTTCTTGGTATTTTTCGGAAAGGATGTCACAGACATTAAAACCATTTTAAATTGTGGGGGGGGAAAAATGCACAATATATGTCCAGGTGACATTTCAGATGCAAGTCAAATTTTCTGGAAAACTATGCTTCTAAAGAGCCACATAAGACTGCTGCAAACCGTTAGTTCAGTGAGTATCTAAAGCAGGGGTGGCCAACTAGTCAGAGACTAAGAGCCACTTTTTTTTCCTGTGTTACTGCAAAGAGCCACATACACGGGTACACATGAACATCATCTTTTAATCATGTATGCACGCATACACAGACCTCTGCTCAGCCAGATCTAATGAAAATAACCACACCAACATGATAATATCAGTCATTTCCAACAGTTAACATTGTGTGCACTGTCTCACACACACAAACTCTCAGTTCAAGCAAGTCCACAAACAATAATAGAATAATTTCCAATAACATCTTTCTCTTACTATGCTGCTTAGTGAGACTTCTGGCATTCCTTATCTTGAACAATCCTCTTCAAATCTGGCTTGTATTCTGCTGTTGCCACTCTAAGCAATTCTTTCAAATGAGTGTCAGTCAGAACAGATCGATGCTTTGATTTCACATGTTTCAGGGTAGAAAACACAAGACTCGCAGACGTACGTTGACCCAAACATGGACAGTATCTTAAGCGCAGCTCGTTTGATGTTGGGGTATTTTTCAATTGGCACACTTTTCCAGAACTCAACGGTCCCTTCCCTTAAAACAGCTTTCAGTTGATCCTCCTCACAAAGGTCGATCATCTCCAACTCAGCCGCAGCCTCATCTGTGACGAGCGGGGCTTTCAAACAGTCTGGCTTCCAAGCCAGCTGATCTGATGCAAGCGTTACGGTCTCCGAGTGTTTTGTAAATTTTTTGAAAAACTGCACCTGCTTTTCTGCCTTGCTTTTCCAAGCGACCAACTTGTTCTTGCGAAGTTCAGTCCCTTTTGGAAATTCCTGTTCGATGTTAGGGTGGAGTGAGCTGAAGTGACGCTGAAGATTTGAAGCTTTGAAATGCGCTAATGCTGCGTGACATATAAGGCAGATCGGCTTGCCATTACGTTTAACAAAAAAATATAAACTCTCCCACTCTGGCAAAAACGTCCTGTGTTCTTCTTCATATTTTCGTTTGGCTGTGCTTTTTTTCCCTGCCATTTCAAGAGGTAACTTGACGGAAATTGTTTACAACACAAATGATGTCACACCAAAGATTCTCTCATCGCTCGTTTGACGTCACTCAAACAGGCTTACATGGTCAGTGTGCCATCTAGCTGTAGGGGGAGTGAATGACAGCGCCAGCCAAGCATTGTTGACGCATGTCATGTGACAGCTCCTGAAGAGCCGCATGAAACTAGTTAAAGAGCCGCATGAGGCTCGCGAGCCGCGGGTTGGCCAGCCCAGATCTAAAGGATCAACTGCAAAACTGTACTTTGCTTTTCTTGAGCTATTCCCCCCCCCCCCCCCACACACACACAGTATATTGGTCATGGTAAAGAAGAATAGTGAGATGATAACCAGAGAACCAAAATCTGAAATAATCCAGATATTGGTTACGGTGACATAAGAAAGGGTCCAGCTGCTCAGTGCAATGTCCATCCATCCATTTCCTGTACCGCTTATCCTCACTTGGGTCGCAAGCGTGCTGGAGCCTATCCCAGCTATCTACGGGCGAGAGGCAGGGTACACCCTGAACTGGTCTCCAGCCAATCGCAGACAGTTTTCAGATATTCTCTCTAATTTTGCAAAGTAAACAGCATAGCCCAATTTTGTGATCCAATATCTTGTACTGGCTCCTCCCACATTCTAAAAACATGAATGTTGTCCCCACAATTTTCCAGTTCAGTCATGTTCAGCCGCATTGCTGTGTGCTGTATGGCGGGCAAAAGGTTAATTGAAGGCTCTAAATTGTCCATAGGTAATCCTGCGATTAGCTGGCGATCAGTCCAAATTTTGTCCCACCTCTCACCCAAAGTCTGCTGGGATAGGTTCCTGCCTTCAGCCTACCTGCGACCCTGATAATGACAAATTGCTGTAGAGAAAGGATGGCTGGATTAAGGGTTGGCATAGGGAACAGAGTCATACAGGTTCAAATACTGCAAATATTGCAGGCGCGAGGTCATTTAGCTTGTCATTAACTGACAAGCCAGGAATTGTTTGTGTGTAGAACACGGAGAGAAGGGCATGTCAATGAAAACAAAATGCGTACTATTTCTCCAAACACGCTGGTTATCATCCCAGATGGAACTATGCTTCCCAGGACCTAAGCTGTTTACAAGCTCATGAATTTCTTAATGGAAAATATTCACCTCCAACAAAGTCGCCACCAGTGTTGTTGGATGTCTAACAGAGCACGCGCGCACACACACACACCTACACGCACATGCACACACACACACACACACACACACACACCTCATTTTCCACATAAAACCAGTGTCTCTAAACAGTGTAGTTTTCAATTGCAACCCATTGAATTGTGACATGTCCTTCTCGGTCAAGGCGGAGTGGTGGAAAAAAAAAGAGACAGAAATAGAAAATGTAGTTTCCTTTGTTGCTTTTCTTTCTTTTCTGTCTTTTTTTTATTTTTTTTACCTGTATAACAATGCCAGGAGATAAATACATTCATAATAATTTTTAAAAATGTGTTCTGGGCATCAGTTATTTAAAAATTGCAACTATGCAAAATGAGAGAAGACATAAACCCTTAATATACCGTATACACCTTTAAACAACTTTCTACTTAGTGCTTGAGTACTTGAATGAAATAATCATGACATTGACTTATAAAAACACATTTGTTTACCATCCATCCAGCCATCCATTTTCTGAGCCGCTTCTCCTCACTAGGGTCGCGGGCGTGCTGGAGCCCATCCCAGCTATCATCGGGCAGGAGGCGGGGCACACCCTGAACTGGTTGCCAGCCAATCGCAGGGCACATACAAACAAACAACCATTCACACTCACATTCACACCTACGGGCAATTTAGAGTTGTCAATTAACCAACCACACATGTTTTTGGGATGTGGGAGGAAACCGGAGTGCCCGGAGAAAATCCACGCAGGCACGGGGAGAACATGCAAACTCCACATAGGCGGGGCCGGGGATTGAACCCCGGTCCTCAGAACTGTGTGGCAGACGCTCTACCCAGTCGTTCACCATGCTGCCACATTTGTTTACCATTTGTACATTTATTACAATATTGATTTTGCATGTGGCATGCAATATTTATTCTTCTTTTCTTCAAGTCCTTGTAAAATGAAAAAAAAATTGACGCACCTCAGAGAAGAGTGGTGTTAACAACCATGCCAAATTTTAATGATTAAAAAATCGGCAAGCATATGAGATGAGGCTTAAAATTTGTGAAAAATCAAGCTATTCTCTCTGCTTGCAAACACTGTGGGCATGTCCGCTGTACATGCTGAATCCACAATCAACTCTCAACCAAATACCACGACATGGAAAAATGGATGCTACTTCATCTAACATCTTTATTATGCCAACACATAATAACATGTTTGAGCCACAAAAATAAACCCGCTAAAGACTGTCCACACACTGGCTGTCAGGTCAGACATGTTTTTCCCCCACTCGCTCTTCTGCCTTCTCTTCGTGACATGCGTGTACTCACAGCTAACAACAAGGCGCTCTAAAGCGGCCGCCCCAAACCAAAGCCCTGGTCCACACGCTGGTTGGACTTAAAATAACCCAATCCTCTGCTGCCTTTCTCTGGATGACGCACGTGCATTCATGGCCGACAACGGGACACTCTAAAGCGGCCATGCTGGCTGACTATCTGGAGGGAAGATGTATTTTCGGGGTGTAGGCATAGCTGGCTAGCTAACGGCACATTGTAATTGCGCTAGATAACCGCTGATGCGAACAAAAGCGTTCACATTCTTATATACTGTAATGAAGGTGAGGCGACTCTTGCCACTCCCAAAAAAATCAAGAAGACTGAAATGCTGAAAAACAGTTTAATGCTTTGTCTCCACAACTGAGCGTGACATACTTCTCATCCTTCCATCCATTTTCCGTTCCGCTTATCCTCATCAGGGTCGCAGGTGTGCTGGAGCCTATCCCAGCTGACTCTGGGCAAGATGCGGGGTACAGCCTGAACTGGTCGCCAGCCAATCGCAGGACATAGTTCTCAGTCTTTGCATGTTTTCAGCAATTATCTTCAAACCTGTATAATCTATTTTGAAACAAATCTCTGAATTCACTCCACATGGTCTTTAAAAAAAAAAGAAAAAAAGAAGAAAATGGCAACGAGAGTTACGATGTAATGTGTGTTGTCTAACTAACCCGTAGCAATTCCATTTATTATGGTATTAAAAACCAGGGGTGAGCAGTAAATTCCTTTGTGAACTCTCCTAAAGTTTCTTTATGATCTTTTGGCATGAAATAATAATAAAAATAAAAAATGTAATAATTGCATAAAGGGACAAGCCGAAAGGAAAATAAAAAGATTGTCAAGAAGGGTTAGATTTTTACTCCATAAGAAAAAAAAATCTTAATTGGCCATACTTTATGGCAACATAACAATATGCAATAACATCGTACGATGAAACGGTATATAAAAGTGGGTGTGTAACTTTCTCCATTTGAGATGTTATAAATAAAAAAAACATTTAAATTCCGAAGTGGAATCTAGTAAATTGTGTGTAGACAATGAATAGAGCAAGTTTGCAGAGACGTCAAAAGACTGTACATATCGATCGCAAAGCTCAGGTTATCATTAGTATCTTCACCATGACAACAAGCACATAAAAATAATCCACTTATGTTTGACTTAAGTAGTATTTTCAATGACGTACCTTCATAATTTGACACTGCATAGAAATTATGAACACTGTGCTTTAAGAACTGCATAGTACTGTTTTGTAGTTGTAGTTTGCAGTGATGTAAAACCGCACTCCATCATACTGAGAGCTGTTTCTAATATTTTGGTTGGATTTAGCTACAGGGGAAGGAGGAAATATTAGAGGCTCCTTCAGTGTGACACTGCGTTTGTGACTCCTGGAGTGATGTGAGGTTTGCAAGCATGTCCTTTTGCCTGTTTGTGCGTCGGTTCATGTGTCATAGCTGCAGTCCTTTCAAGAGCTCCCCAGCTGAAAATGAAAATGTCTCAGCGAGGGAGGCGAGCCTGGATTTGCGAGGAATGTTCACACAAGACAGGTTACAAGGACCCCTCTTGTTTCCGCTCTCCGTCCCACTCACTGCAAGCATTCGATGTGGTTTGCATTATGACAGTTCCACAAAGGCAGTGTACCAAAAGTGGCATTTATTAATATTTTGCCAGTCATGTGGAAGGGAAATACCATGTGCTCCAGGTTAATTCATGTGGATCGACATTCATAAACTGGAGGGAAACTTCCCAAAACATGTCATTCAAGGTGCTTTAAAGATCATTTGAACACGTGCCAAAAGCCTGATCACGCCCATCTGCTTCACGTCATGATTGAAGAATGATCAATCTCCAAACAATACAGCTGACTCATCATAACTGGGTGGGATTTATTTCCTTTTGAAAATACACTTGGGACCTCAGATGAGTGGACAAAATACAAAGTGATACTACAGATGATGAAATAAAATATAAAATGCTTGTGGCAGGCACGGCAGCTGACTGGTTAGAGGGTCTGCCTCACAGTTCTGAGGACCGGGGTTCAATCCCCGGCCCCGCCTGTGTGAAGTTTGCATGTTCTCCCCGTGCCTGCGTGGGTTTTCTCCGGGTACTCTGGTTTCCTCCCACATCCCAAAAACATGCATGGTAGGTTAATTGACAACTCTAAATTGCCCGTAGGTGTGAATGTTAGTGCGAATGCTTGTTTGTTTGTTTGTATGTGCGCTGCGATTGGCTGGCAACCAGTTCAGGGTGTACCCCGCCTCCTGCCCGATGATAGCTGGGATAGGCTCCGGCACGCCCGCGACCCTAGTGAGGAGAAGCGGCTCAGAAAATGGATGGATGGATGGATGCTTGTGGCAAAATGAGTTCCAAAGCACAAGACATATTTTTAACTGTGAAATAAATTGCTTGCAAACACATAATTTCCAGCTCAGTAAATGTCAATTTGATTCGGTGGACGAGAAGTTCTCAAGCCTTTTACACCAAGTACCACCTTAAAAAGTACTTGGCTCACTAAGTACCACCGTCATGATCAATATTAAAATTAGGCTTTACACGATTGGGATTTTTGGGGCCGATCACCGATCAGCAAGTTTAAAAAAACGATAACCGATCACCGATCCGATCACAAGATGGAGCAATGTGTCTATTTCAATGACTTGTTCATTTGCTGTATATACTTGTGCACTTAATTGCTCAAAAAATATATTTATAATAAATAATGTATCGCGGCACGGTGGACGACTGGTTAGAGCGTCAGCCTCACAGTTCTGAGGAGCGGGGTTCAATCCCCGGCCCCGCCTGTGTGGAGTTTGCATGTTCTCCCCGTGCCTGCGTGGGTTTTCTCCGGGTACTCCGGTTTCCTCCCACATCCCAAAAACATGCATTAATTGGAGACTCTAAATTGCCCGTAGGTGTGAATATGAGTGCGGATGGTTGTTTGTTTGTATGTGCCCTGCGATTGGCTGGCAACCAGTTCAGGGTGTACCCCGCCTCCTGCATGATGACAGCTGGGATAGGCTCCAGCACGCCCGCGACCCTAGTGAGGAGAAGCGGCTCAGAAAATGGATGGATGGAAATAATGTATCTTTGTTCCTCTATTTATGCCAGTGAGTCATAGTGACAGACAGACTTACATTCGCAACCCTGTGAGCTAACTAGCTAGTTTGCTACGGAGCTAAACAGCTCACTCTGGCTCGCTCGATTGTTGAAACATCGTTTAAAACAGAGGTCACTGAATGGCGGTCCGCTCCCGGACCCAGAAGCAGTCCCAAACGGACCCAACACCATAGCCAAAAAAGAAAGGTTATCATTCAAGACATACGGGGTGCTTCTATTTTAAAGGGCGGAACATATTTCAGGCTTTACGGTAGTGATGAACTGCACCAACCAACCACGTGCAAGTTACACTTCCAGCCAATCAAATCTGCATTGCAGGCTGTAAGTGTTTCAGTTGAGTTAAAGATGGAGAAAGATCACAAAATTACCGACAAAGGAATATAACATTTTTAACAAATGGTGCTTAAAATGGAACAGGCTATCATTTTTGTTTGTACTTCTCAGTGGGAAGTTCCCACTTGGAGCTCTAAATAAGTGTATATAATATGTGAAATGCCATTATGAACGAAAACAAAGGTTTTGAACAACCATAACCTCTAAAACGGTTCAGTTAAGATTTGTTAAATTAAAATATGTAAAATTGTTTTAGACTTGGCGGCACGGTCTACATACCCATTTGTGAAATATTGTTTTATTAAAATACGACTGATGACTGAACAACAACCATCATTAATTTCTTTATTGTTATGTTTTGTGGCGGCACGGTGACCGACTGGTTAGCACATCTGCCTCACAGTTCTGAGGACCGGGGTTCAAATCACGTCCCCGTCTGTGTGGAGTTTGCATGTTCTCCCCGTGCCTGGGTGGGTTTTCTCCGGGCACTCCGGTTTCCTCCCACATCCCAAAAACGGGCGTGGTAGGTTAATTGAAAACTTTAAGTTGCCCATAGGTGTGAATGTGAGTGCAAACAGTTGTTTTGGCCTGTGATTGGCTGTCGACCAGTTCAGGGTGTACCCCGCCTCTCGCCCGAAGATAACTGGGATAGGCTCCAGCATGGCCGCGACCCTAGTGAGGATAAGCGGAACGGAAGATGAATGAATGTTTGAGACTTCACTGTTATGTCAAGATGCCAAACAGAAAAGGGGAAACTCAAACTTTACTTTTCTTAAGTTCAGCACTTTATTTGACCACGTATAACTTTCTCTTTTTATTTACTTGCTCTTATTGTGAAATGCAGCCCTACTTTTATTTAGTGAATCAGAGAACATTACACAGTTGTGCTCATATGTTTGATTACCAGGGATGAATTTCTAAGCCATGTACAATCCTTTATTATGCTCTAATATAATTACATTAGTCGCATAAAAAAACATCAACGAAACCATCGTTTATCTTGAAAGTTTTTGGGAAAATATATTGTTCTAAAAACAACTGTTGCTATAGTGCCAGGCCTAAACACATAATATATTGATAGAACAATGGATAACACAAAAGTATTCTACAAGCCGTACAAAAGATTAAAGATACAAGAGAACCGTGAAGCAAGAACCACAATGTAGCTGAGGATTACTTTATCTGTATTCTGTGATGATAAATTGCAGGGACTCTTTGTTCCAGGGCTGTGACTCATTGTTTCCATGACATGTGCATCCCGGGACTCGCATAGTCTCAAGTGTAAAATGATCTATGCATTTTTAATTTAATCTTATCATGGAATACTGGATATTAACAGCAGTGGGTTGTGGCGCATAGTTTACTGCTTCAATTAGGACTCACTCTGAACCAAGTTGCATCGTGTGCCTTTATAACCTGCCTGAGAACAGTGCTCTATCATATTCATAAATGCTTCCGGTGACAAGTGATGAAGGCAAAAATAACCTTGCCTTTGCTCCATCTCCTATTTGTGTGTTAATTTAATATCCTGTGAACAAGAGAAAGAGTGCTGTGACGCCGGCCGAGCCTTGTTTGTACTCCTCCAGCTTGCACACTTTTATTAAGTTCTTGATGGATTGGTGGAAAACACACGGCAACTTTAATAGCTACATTGATGACCATGTGAGGAATATTTCCGCAGCTATTACTGTAGATGTGAGCCTATTAGCTGATCACGCCACTTATTTAAAAAAAAGTTAACGAGATAATAATAAATGCCTGTTTTGAACATCAAACGTTTGGCAGAACATTGCTATTAACTAAGGCCGAAACCCGGCTTCCATATTTAGTGCATCAAGCTCAATCTAATGAGAAACCATAAAAGAGCTGTATCACAAAATCTCTATTTGTACTACACTATATTTATAATTGTGCAGTTGTACCAAATAAAGTGTCCATTGAGGGATCCTCATTGGCACAGTGCAGCACAGACCAGCAGTATGATAATTTCCTGGTATGCTATGCCTGGTAAATGTTATGCCACTAATGTTAGGGATCGTTACTGTATGCATACAAGGGATGTTCGCCAGCTCAGCCAGATAAAGCGGTGTACACACATATAGATAATCGGGTCCAATTTGACCATTTCCCCCCACTATCTGATCAAAGTCAGAAAAGGCCCGATTAGCAGATGTCTGTCAAAGATTATCATGAGCGAGGATCCTGTAGTGTAGAGTGTGTTAAGAGAGATTTTTTTTCCCTCCGATCTGCTAGGGAAAAAGGTTGGGGCTGACCACAGTAAATGTTAGACCTGTTCTTTATTTACGATCGTAAATCCTTACGTGTTTGGTCAAGGATTGTGAAGTGAAATGGAATGCTAGCCTATTAGAGAGCAGTCTGAAGATGGTTTCATTAAAGCGGATTACACTCATACCGATAATCGGGGCAAATCTGACCATTTTCCCCTCCTTCCGATCAACGTCAGCAAAGGCCCGATTATTAAATATCGCTCAAAGATTATCCTAAGTGATTACGCGGAGTTATGCGGTGTGATAATAGGGATTTTTCTTCTGTGATTTGCACGGAAAATGGTCGGGGTTGATATACCTGAATAGTAAATCTGTTAAATTTTCACAATCAGAAATGTAGTTGCCAGACATTCTAACAATTAGGAAAACTTCTTCTATTTCTTCTTTTACTACGACTCTTTCTTGTTTTTCATCCGTTCCAGCAGTCTGGGGGCACTATGGCACAATGCTGCCGCTCACAGGTCAGTCTTGGCACAACAACAGACATCTGGTGTGAGGGAGGAGACTTACGATTTTCAGTGGAGATATCGGTATTTGCTGTGGCGGTCATCTCGAGTACCCCACATTATATAAAAGCAATATGATCACACTTGTCGATTTGTTTGCTCATCATGTATGGGGTCTCTCACATTTTAAAATTAGTTAAGATCGGTATGTGTACCCCTTTTGAAAGCTAAATTGGCCTGCCAATGGAATGAAAACCCAGCTAAATTATTAATATCTCTGCACTGACATTTGTTTTTAATTCATATAACCGTATGCTCTTTGTCAATATAAAGTCAATGGTAATAGCTGAACACTGAGGGTGAATGGAATTACGTGTAGTAGTAGTGAACAGTGAATAGGTGATACACAAGAATCTATGCAGAAGGTCACTTTGAATAAGAAATGCATAATACGAAAAAAGCGATTGAAAACTGTTGATTGAAACTGACAGATGTTGCATCACTTTCCTTTGCCACACAATATTTAGAGTCCAAGTCCAAGATATTTATCTTGGACTGTGAATTAAGATTACATAACTCAGCCTGAAGAGGTTGACAAGTGGACTGAGGAGAAAAGTGGTGGGCTGGTTATGTGAAAGCACAGCCATGCTGCTACTGTTCAATATGATATAAGTAACCACCAACATTACTGATTGTCAACTAACATCAGCTAACATCAATAATATCCTTAAAAAACAGCACTAAATATCTTTATATAAATTGAGCTATTAGGTAACAAGCTGTATTCAGAATAAAATCACTTCGGGGAGGCAGAATTTTCTGGGGTACAATCACTTGTTCCTAAAACCCAATCAAATTAATTAATATATGCCAGTCATGGCGGCACGGTGGCCGACTGGTTAGAGCGTCAGCCTCACAGTTCTGAGGACCTGGGTTCAATCCCCGGCCCCCGCCTGTGTGGAGTTTGCATGTTCTCCCCGTGCCTGCGTGGGTTTTCTCCGGCCACTCCGGTTTCCTCCCACATCCCAAAAACATGCATTAATTGGAGACTCTAAATTGCCCATAGGCATGACTGTGAGTGTGAATGGTTGTTTGTTTCTATGTGCCCTGCGATTGGCTGGCAACCAGTTCAGGGTGTACCCCGCCTCCTGCCCGATGACAGCTGGGATAGGCTCCAGCACGCCCGCGACCCTAGTGAGGAGAAGCGGCTCAGAAAATGGATGGATGGATGCCAGTCATGCTCACTACAATTTTTCCTTGGCAACTTGGGGTGAGAGAGAAAGCAGAGAAATCAGCAGCATCACATAACAGTAAAAAGGACAGGGAGAGGCGGCAGCAACACAGTAAATGTCCACAAAGAGGACTATGAGGCTTGTTTTACAATGCATGCACTGTATATCCTTTATTAATAGTAATAATAATAATAATAATGATGATAATAGTAGTAATTCATTTTATTTATAGGCACCTTTCAAGCCACTCAAGGTCACTGTATTAACATAGTTAATTAAGAAATTAAGCAATACAATACAAATTACAGAACATAAAACATAAATTACAATGGCAATGATATGGGAACTATTAAAGTGACTAGGTAGTCCGGAATAGGTGTGCCTTGAGTTTGGATTTGAAGAAGGTCAATGAGTCAGTGTTTTGGAGGTCAGGTGGTAGTGAGTTCCAAAGACGGGGGTAGAGCGGTTGAAGGCTCTGTCCTCAACAGTGGACAGACGGGCAGAAAGGACAGTGGGGGGGATGAAGGACAAAGATTTGAGGGGATCGGGCAACGTGAAGAAAGTCAGCAAGATATGGCGGAGCGAGGTTATTGATGGCCTTGAAGGTGCAAATGAGTATTTTATAATGGATGCGGTAATGGACAGGGTTCCAGTGGAGTTGTTGCAGGGCTGGAGTGATGTGGTGAGTGAAGGGAGTCCTTGAGATAATATGGGTGGCAGAGTTCGTTAGTTTTTGTAGTGACTTGTGTGGGAGAGTCAAACAAGAGAGAGTTGCAATAATCCAAGCGTTAAGTGACGAGGCTATGAACAAGGACAGCAGCAGTGTGGGGGGTGAGGGATGGACCGAGGCGATTGATGTTTTGTAATTGAAAGTATGCAGATGGGGTGATGTTGTTTATGTGTGCTTGGAAGGAGCGTTTGCTGTCGAGGATGACACCCAGACTGTTAACCTGAGGGGGAGGAAGAAACAGAGGAATTATCAAGTGTAATGGAAAAACTGTCAATTGTAGCAAGCATGGACTTGGTACCTATGAGTAGGATTTCAGTTTTATCATTGTTGGGTTGAAGAAAATTGGATGAGAATCACTGTTTGAGTTCAGAGAAGCAGTCAGTAAGGGAGGAAGGTGGAAGGGTGGCGGGGGGTTTGGTGGAGAGGTAGAGCTGGCTGTCATCCACATAACAGTGGAAGTGTAAATTGAATTTATGGAAAACATTGCCAAGAGAGGTATGATGTAGGTGACAAAGAGGAGGGAGCCCAAGACAGAGCCCTGGGGGACATCAGAGAAACAGGGGACGGATGGGTTTTGAATGATTTCATTTGAACACACTGGGTGCGGCCGGACAGGTAAAGAACTGAACCACTGGCGGGATGTGTGTGTAATGCCAATGTGGTTGGGTCTATTCAGGAGGATGGTGTGGTAAATGGTATTAAAAGATGCAGTCAGATCAAGGAGGATGAGGATGGTGAGTAGGCCAAAGTCAACTGCCAGGAGGTAGTCGCTGGTGATCTTGATGAGTACTGTTTCGGTGCTACGGAGGGGGGGGGGAGCCAGTCTGGAATTGTTCATAGAGATTATTGGAAGTGAAGTGGTAATGGAGCTGGGAAGCAACAGTCTTATCCAAGACTTTTGAGAGAAATGGGAGGATGAAATTATTTGAATCTGAACCACTTTTTTTCAGTAGTGGGGTTAAGGCTGCAGTGTTGAATATTGAGGGAACAATACCAATAGGGAGAAATTAGTGGATAAGGTTAGTGATGAGGGGGACCGGGGACAGGAGGCAAGCGTTTACCAAAACAGTAGCGAAGTTGGCAAAGGAAGGGCTTGGAGCAATGGAGGATTTCTGAATTGTCCATGGCAGAAGACAAGAGTAAAACTTGAAAGTGAGTGGACAGGTAGGGCAGGGGGAGGCAGTGAGGATGGACTGAGGCAAGAGAAAGGAGGAAGTTGATTGTGGATCTGATTGATTTTTGCATCGAAAAATGACATAAGATAATTACAGAAAGTAGATGAGTACAAGTGGGAGGGAATGGAGTCCGGTGGGCATGAAATATAGTGTTGAATTATTGTAGTGAGTAACCAGGTCATCGGGGGTGGAGAGAATTTATACGCTTTTCTTCTCGGAATTGTTTCATGTAATTTTCCAACATTTATCCTCTAAGACTATATACTATACGATACTATACATGCCAAAATCACGTACATCCAATGAAAAAAAATTGGTATAAAATGAAGGAAACACAGTTTAAGAGACTTATCATTGTATTGGTATATATGCATGTTTGGCTACGAATAATTACACCTCAGTGTTTCATTATTCATTCATTCACTCATTTTTCATACCGCTTATCCTCACTAGGGTCGTGGGAGTGCTGGAGCCTACCCAGCTGACTCTGGGCGAGAGGCGGGGTACACCCTGAACTGGTCGCGAGCCAATCGCAGGGCACATATAAACAAACAACCATTCGCACCTATGGGCAATTGAGAGTCTTCAATCAACCTACCATGTTTTTCAGATGTTGGAGGAAACCAGAGTACCCGGAGAAAACCCACGCAGGCACAGGGAGAACATGCAAACTCTACACAGGCGAGGCCGGATTTGAACCCGGGTCCTCAGAACTGTGAGGTGGATGTACTAACTTGTCAGCCACCGTGCCGCCATATGTTTCATTATTCTATTACATTTTTATGATGACTGAGTGATTCTATTGCGGACACCAGAGCCACTTTATAGGGGTATTGACCCGTCCGTGTTGCTTTTAAGATAACAATAAAAAGTAAATCATTTACTGTATATTGAGCCATATCCGTGTCATTAAAATTGCTGGGAAATGAGTGCATCAAGTTAGTAAAGACACACGTAATCCAAAACAGGAATCCGTTAAGGTTTTCCTTGCAGGCAATGCAGAAGCATCTCCCTTTGTGCAAGATCCGTCTACATGGCTGTCTTTCTCATCTAAGCGTCACATTTTGCTGATTTCCCTGATACGCTACATTCTGCCTGAGGGCCTGACCTGCCACATGGCGTATCAGCTTTCTGGCCGCTCCCATGAGAGGCTTGAGAGTGAGGCGACGGACTGCCAGGATCCCACAGTGTGTCCAGAGAGTTCCTGGGCCCAGGCATGCTTCCACACCCCAGCCCATCATCCTATTCACAAGGCCTTCGCACCGATGCCTTTTCACTGCCGTCGTACTTTCATTAGGCTTGTTTATTTGCCGTTTTTCACTGCTGGGTATCTCGCCCGTCTGCGTTCAACTCCTACGGTTAAGGCTCTGTAGGATGCATAGGTTTTTTTTTTTTAATCAGAATGTTCATTGCTACTGTTATGAGTGTGTGAGAGATTTATAAGAGTTAAAACATGCATCTGAGGCGTATTTAAACCTTGACAGTGACTCAGAGAAACAGACTGGATGATGTAATACAGTTATGAACTTTCTGTTCACTTTCCGACTAAATTTTAAATTCCGCCTGGTATTTGATGCTTCGTTATCTATTCTGTATAATAACATGATACGGATTCGTTGTTTGAACATTATATAGTGGCTAACTTGTACAACCCCAATTCCAATGAAGTTGGGACGTTGTGTTAAACAAATAAAAACAGAATACAATGATTTGAAAATCATGTTCAACCTATATTTACCCTATAATACACTACAAATACAAGATATTTAATGTTCAAACTGATAAACGTTATTGTTTTTAGCAAATAATCATTAACTTAGAATTTTATGGCTGAAACCCGTTCCAAAAAAGCTGGGACAGGGTCATGTTTACCACTGTGTTACATCACCTTTTCTTTTATCAACATTCAATAAACGTTTGGGAACTGAGGACACTAATTGTTGAAGCTTTGTAGGTGGAATTGTTTCCCATTCTTGCTTGATGTACAGCTTCAGCTGTTCAACAGTCGGGGGTCTCTGTTGTCATATTTTACGCTTCATAATGCACCACACATTTTCAATGGGAGACAGGTCTGGACAGCAAGCAGGCCAGTCTTGTACCCGGACTCTTTTACTACAAAGCCACGCTGTTGTAACACGTGCAGAATGAAGAACACAGCCCCCTACCATCACAGATGCTGGCTTTTGAATTTTGCGTCCATAACAGTCCGGATGGATCTTTTCCTTTTTGGCCCGGAGGACACGATGTCCACAATTTCCAAAAACAATTTGTAATGTGGACTCGTCGGACCACAGAACACTTTTCCACTTTGCATCAGTCCATCTTAGATGACCTCGGGCCCAGAGAAGCCGGCGGCTTTGCATCGTAGAGTTTCAAGTTGCACTTACGGATGTAGTGCCGAACTGTATTTACTGACATTGGTTTTCTGAAGTGTTCCTGAGCCCATGTGGTGATATCCTTTACACATTGATGTCGGTTTTTGATGCAGTGCCGCCTGAGGGATTGAAGGTCACGGGCATTCAATGTTGGTTTTGGGCCTTGTCGCTTCCATGCAGTGATTTCTCCAGATTCTCTGAACCTTTTGATAATATTAGATGATGAAATCCCTAAATTCCTTGCAATTGTACGTTGAGGAACATTGTCCTTAAACTGTTCGACTATTTTCTCACGCACTTGTTCACAAAGAGGTGAACCTCGCCCCATCTTTGCTTGTGAATGACTGAGCAATTCAGGGAAGCTCCTTTTATACCCAATTGTGGCACCCACCTTTTCCCAATTAGCCTGTTCACCTGTGGGATGTTCCAAACAGGTGTTTGATGAGCATTCCTCAACTTTCTCAGTCTTTTTTGCCACCTATCCCAGCTTTTTTGGAACGTGTTGCAGCCATAAAATTATAAGTTAATGATTATTTGCTAAAAACAATAGTTTATGAGTTTGAACATTAAATATATTGTCTTTGTAGTGTATTCGATGAAATATAGGTTGAACATGATTTGCAAATCATTGTATTCTGTTTTTATTTATGTTTAACACAACGTCCCAAATTCATTGGAATTGGTGTTGTATAATTTCCTACTAAATTGGAGTGACAATCCACTGCTGGGTGATATCACTATATATTAATCCATATCCTTAATGTTGATGTACAGGAGTCTAGTTAGAATGAAATTGTGCCTAAGTTTTTGTTCAATTCCAAACTAAATTCTAAGGGGATGTGTATCACAACAATATGAATACTGTATTTTACCCAACCTTAGTTTGAACATAATATAGTGGCAAACATTTTGTACAATTTCTTACTAAACTGCACTGAAAGGTTTCGGGATAATACAAAGCAAACTGCAAAATCCACACTTGCCACTCATGCTGGAGGACAAAATTCCAGTTTACAGTAAATGAATATTGGGCTTTAACTTTTTGTTCCATTTGCTACTGAAATCTGATGGGATGACTAACTTTGGCCCAATATTTGACACTCAGTGATATTCTACATCACAATATGGATATTTTGTACCAACCCTAATTTAAAAGTAAAATACTGGGGAACTTTACTACGAAATGTTTGCGACAATACGCTGCTGGTGACATTGCCATATGCTACTGCAAAATCCTCACCTTATCCCTCATGTTGATGGAACACAATCCATTTTGGATGGAATAATGTTTAATAGTTTCATACTAAATTTAAATGCAAATGTTAATTTGTGTATTGATACTGTATCATGTACTGTATTCAACCCTAGTTTGAAACTAATATAGTGGCTAACTTTTCATTCAGTTTCCTACAAAATTTATTTCAGTATTTTCTGAACAATATGAATATTTTTACTCAAACACAATTTCTTAATTTCTTACTAAATTATAATGAGAAGACGCTACGGGACAGTACAAAGCAAAATGCAACACAATTCCCTAATCATGTTGGTGAACAAAATTCCAGTTTAAATGTAATATCCTTAATTTTTTGTTCCATTTCATACTAAATTCTAAGAGAAGACTAACTTTGGCTGGATATTAGACACTTTTCAAGAGGAAATTCAATAAGATAGACTACAATATGAATGACTAACCCTAGTTTGAATGTACTACAATAACTCACTTTTTGTTTAGTTCCCTCCTAAATTATAGGGACAAAACCATGCTGGATGAAATTGCTATATGCAACCGTAAAGTCTCCCCTAACTCTTCATGGACTCGAGCCTAGTGTGGATATAATATAAATGTTGTACAATTTGCAACTAAATTATACTCCTAATATTGGTAGACAAGAGTCCAGCTTAAATGTAAGACAGTGGTGGCTTGAGATACAAGTGAGTTTTTCGAGAAACAAGCCATCAATTGGCCAATATTTTGCAGGCATATATTCTTTGTTCGTTACGAAAAATGACAAATATTACAGAATCTTACTGAGTCACTTACTGTATAATGGTGGTAGAAGTACTATTCTTCTTCATTTGTCTGCATGACTGTATGATACTGACTCCCGGTGGCCAAAGCGGGGGCACCAGAAAGAGCAACACAATGAATTGGATTGCAGCATGAAATCATAATGCACAAACTGCAAATTTTGTTTGATTCATATTATTCTGTTTTTATAAAGTAAAATATTGTGGAATGCTATTTTGTGTTATTGAAAAACACACATAAAACCGTGTTTTCTGTGGAGGGAGGCTGGAACGGATTAATGGCATTTCCATTCATTTCAATGGGAATAGATGATTTGAGATATGGGTGTTTTGAGTTAAAAGCGTGGTCACGGAACAAATCAAACTCATATCTCAAGGCATCACTGCACAATGCTTATCTTTTTGTACAATTCCTCCTAAATTCTATAAACAATATGCTGTGCGATGACATGCCAACATGCTGCAGCAAAATGTTCCCTAACCCCACACAAGCTCGAGTCCAGTTTGGTTGTGATACATTTCCTACTCAATTCTAATGGGAACAGACCGCAGGATGTGTATAGGAAAGTTGCGTGACAAAGTAGCCAAATTGCCTCCCCCCTTTGCTTTATAGGGCATCCTTGAGGAGCTGTAAATTTGAAACTACGTTCCTGTCAGTGTCAACGCAACATGTGACAAAGAACAGAAAACCGAGAGCCGCTACTCTCCTCACACAAGATGGATGGATGTGAACCAAATGGGGGCTGAATGCCTTATGGGGGACTATAAGAGGGAAAGCACTGTGCGGCTCATATCAGATGAAATCAGGAATGGTATTACCATGCAAATTGAAAAAAGGGCCAGTATTTCCTTTGGATTAACTGCCACTGCCTTTGACAATATGGAAGTGAGACACCATAGGTCTTATCACACAGCCTGGTTGAAATACTGTACGGCTCTATGAGTACAGTACATGCCCGTGGGGATCCGCGGCGGCTCTTAGTAATTCCGGTCCTTCAAATGTGCTGCTTGTGACTCTTTGAAATGGATTCAGGTAAAAGTGATACACACTGACACAGCACAACTTGCCTGGAGTGAATTAATGGGTCCCAATGTTGGACACACACACACACACACACACACACACACACTTTGCCTCAAATATGTCACTCATTTTCTGATTAAAGTCCATGTTTCCCATTTTTTACAATTTCACTACACCTGGTCCCACAAGTGCCCAACCAGGACATGTTGCATTCTTAATGATAACCACCTCCTTGTCCAATGGAATAAACTGGAAATAATCCACAAAATAAAGCCTGCTCTTTGCTTGCTAATAAACATCCACACTCACAGTCACCCCTATGGACAGTTTGGAATCTTTAATGAACATAACATGCATTTTTATGGAATCCGGGTGGAAGTCCGACTACTTGGCGAAAACCCACGCAAGGACAGGGAAGAAAATATGCCAACTCCACAAAGGCATGCAGGACCTGAAGTTGAACCCCAGAACCTCAAAACTGTGAGGTGGACGTGCTAACCACTAGCTTACTGAGCTGCCTTTCATGTAACACTGTGAATATAATAGTTTTGAACTTTTGTTTGCGAGGAATGTGTGTATGCAGATCACAATCTTTCCACCTTGGCGGAGGTCTGTGCTGTACCGATTGCCTTCCTTGTCTTCTCTAGTATGAACGTTATTTTAAAAAACACAATGAAATGATTCCCCATCACACCTCATCTTCCATGAACCACAAATGTGTCCTGCTAATATATGACTGGACTGCATGCTACAAGCATGCGCGTCATGATTTGACTTGACTTTTGATAACAGGTCAACCTTGGCGGTCTGTACTTTACTGTTAGCCATTCATACTGTCATGACGTAAAGTCCCTAGGGGTAGGTGGGCTCCCTCTAGTGGTATACAAAAGAATAAGTACAGTTCAGTTGTATTTAACATTTAAGTTCAATACATTTGCATTTAATCGTTCAAAACTGTTTTTTTTTTTTTTTTTTTTAATATCCATTTTGGTACATTTATTTTTGTATATTTAAGCAGAGTGTTAATGTTCAAACTGTACAGAATGTTACAGTGGGTCACAGTAATATTAGATATATGTTTTTCGGAATAAAACCTCTTTTTCTGTACTTTAATATTGGCCACAACGGGGGTAATATTTAAAAAAATAAAATAAAATAAAAAGAGAAACACTGCGATAGTGGGTGAAAAGTGAGTGAAGACATCTCACTCATGTAAGTATCTGTGAGGAGAATATAAGAAGAAAAAATATACCGTACAACAATACAACACAATTGGGTGTCATCACTAAAGAAACAACAGTAGGTGACTTACTCCACTCATTCATTCTGTCATTTGACCTAAAGGCATCTCTGCCAGCACACCTCCAAAAGCAAAATAAACTTTGAAACACTGAAATGTGAGTGACTGCGAACACTTGACTGTGTGAACGGATATGGGCACCCCTCCAAAATGTATTCCTGCGATGCCTGTTCTGGAGACACAGCCAGATGGGTCAGAACTAGAACCAGATGGCTGGGTGAAGGTAACATAGGCTAGGTACTGCATGCACACACACACACACACACATACATACACACACACACACACACACACACCTACACACACACACACACACACTGTACTTTATCTCTGGAATCATCACAAATGTGTGCACACTAGCATTCATGTTTAAGTGTCAGCATGTGATTGCATGGAGGGAGGTAAGAATATGAAGAGGTAGATGAGGGTAAGAAGTATTGACTTATCTTTTGTAACACGTAGTATATTATACAGTACATGATTATTAATGGTGTTTTAGATCATTATAATGTACTCTGAGGCCTACATGTTATATGCTGTATCTTAGCAGGTGGCTGCAGCACTCTCTGGTAGTGTTGTCATTCAAGATCATGTTGGAGCCTTGTGTAGCAGGACGGTCACATTTGTGGAGTGTGTTGAGGAGGAATCGTCATTATTTGGGAACATGTTGCGTTGATTTATGATGCAAAATAAGACATTTTGTAACATTTCCTACAAAATTTTTGCTGAAATGTTGAATGTAGGGTCAGAATGGTTGTAAAGATGTAACGGAACATATTTTTGATAACATTATGCCATTATGACTGTGAAACCATATAAATGCATAATCACCTCATCGTATTAGAGTAAATGCACACAAAAAATTTGATGGATAATAGTTTTGAAATCAGAAGCCAACGAAAATGTACAATTTATTTTACAAGGGCTTTGGAAACAAAACAAAATTATTTGCAGTATCTCAACATAAATAAAAGTGATGACAATTTGCAATTGAGCCACTGAGAACTATGTGCGCCAAGACCATTTTTGTTATTTTTAGTTAAGTGCAGGAAGGAACAGAGAAAAGGCATATCTTTCAGATGAATACTGATCTAAGTCAAGGTTTACTTTTAATTTTGACATATAGGGGGAAGTCTGTTCTTGCGTGCAGCACTTTTCCTGATTCATTAGCGCAACAATGGGCCAACATCCGAGAAAGTGAGGTTCAGAGCTAGATAGAAGACTCAGAAACTATGGAGCGTTTTCAATTAGGTGTCAGTGCATCCGCATATTAGTATAAATGAATGTTATGTATCATCTTTCAGAAGGTATTGATATATTTGATGGATGTGTGGACTTAGGTCACTATTGCACTAAAAGTTTTTCCCATTTTTTCCTTCTCTTTCAGGCAACCTTAGATTATACTGTCCAGGATCCAACCTATGAAAGTGAAGACCTTGTGTCCCCTCAAAGTCTCCGCGGACCAGCTCGCTCCAGTCTTCACGCAGATCTTCAATAGATCTCTGGAACTGTGCAAAGTACCATCCTGTTTCAAACGCTCCACCATTATCCCAGTCCCCAAGAAACCTGCAATCTCAGATCTGAATGACTACAGGCCTGTCACCTTGACATATGTGGTGCAATCAACATGAGACTGCCCTTCAACCTAGAACACCTCAACAGCGCGGGGGCCTACGCGAGGATCCTGTTTGCGGACTTCAACTCTGCATTCAACACCATCATCACCAAACTCCTCTCCTCCAAGCTTCTCCAGCTCAGCATCTCGCCTGCCATCTGCCAGTGGATTTACAGCTTCCTGACGGGCAGGACACAGCAGGTGAGGTTGGGGGAGGCCACCTCATCTGCACGCAACACCAGCATGCCCCAAGGTTGTGTCCTCTCTCCGCTGCTCTTCTCTCTCTACACGAACAACTACACCTCAACACACCCGGCTGTCAAACTCCTGAAGTTTGCAGATGACACCACAGTCATCGGCCTCATCAAAGAGGGTGATGAGTCTGCGTATCGACAGGAAGTGGAGCGGCTGCAGTTGTGGTGCGCCGACACAACCTGGAGCTTAACACGCTCAAGACTGTAGTGATGATCGTGGACTTCAGGAGGCATCCTTCGCCATAGCTGCCCCTCACGCTCTCCAACTGCCTTGTGTATATAAAATCTATCCTCAAAAAAGGCCAGCAGAGGATGTACTTCCTGTGGCTTCTGAGGAAGCATGGCCTGCCACAGGAGCTGCTGAGGCAGATCTACACAGCGGTCATCGAATCAGTCCTGTGTTCTTCCATCACAGTCTGGTTTGGTGCTGCTAAAAAAAAGTGCAAACTGACTGCAACGGACAATCAAAACTGCTGGAAAGATTGTCGGTACCCCCCTACCCACCCTTGATGACTTGCATGCTGCCAGAACAAAGACAAGAGCATGCAAAATCCTCTTGGACCCTCCACATCCTGGTCACCACCTCTTCCAGCTCCTTCCCTCAGGTAGGCGCTACCGAACAATGGAAACTAAAACTAGCAGACATTCCAACAGCTTATTCCCTCTTGCAATCAACTTCTTAAACAGCTAACCTACAATTCCATTGCAACATGCTGCCAATTTTTTGTCTTGAGTTTGTTGTCACATTTCTGTCGGGCCAATTATACATTACTCGTGCACTCACTGTTGTAGTCTCGCCACGCTGCACTATTTCCATATCTGTTGTTGACCAAAACGGGCCACTCATGTGCCTGAGTAGCATCTGCAACATCTACACAATCGACATTGTTCCGGATTATCGCACTACTCGTCACTTTAAACTGCATACATTTCTTTAAGTCTCAGCGCCCTTTGCGCAATGGTCATTGCACCGGACGATTGTTCTCTTAGTCATTTCAAACTGTTCTAATTGCTAGAGGACTCTGCATCTTTTTGCACAATTGTAAAAAAAATAATAATAATTGTACCGGCATTACCAGATTACTAGCAACCTTTTATTCTTCAGTGACTGTTTTTTTTTTTTTTTCCAACTACCGGAGACAAATTCCTCGTCTGTTTTGGACATACTTGGTAAATAAAGATGATACTGATTCTGATTCTGAATGAAATAAAATCACAATTTCTGTTAAAACAAGCATCCAGAGGAAGTAATAATTGCCATATAAATCCTCCAGATTTTAATGCAAGCATAAAACTCAAAATCACTTTCCTGCAAAATGACAGAATTGAAGTTAGCTCACTCTAGTTCTCAGTGGTTCGATTTTGGTACATATTTTAGCAACAATAAAGAGTTAGTTGCACAGGGTTCGCTTTAGACCCCATAAAATGATGTGGGAGGCCAGATATCTGCATTGCAGTCATTTCATGAATGCATCAGAACTTTCAAAACATACTGGACTTTACATGTTAAATGGGCTCGAGCAATACATTGTACACTGAATTATACCAAATTTGGATATTTGTACTCCAAGGAAACTCATTGGAGCAGAAAATGTAACACAATGTTGAAGGTTAGGTGATGTACATACTGTAGATGCAACAAAAACCTGTATTGTTATTAATCCGAGCATCAAGTCATACTGTAAGCATGGGGAGGAGTTTTCTTGTAGAAAACAAAAACTACACCTGTATGAGAGGATGTACTTTACTGAAACAGTTACTTACTAGATTTTTTTTTTTTATCCCTTGACAAAGTCATGGTTTCTGAAACTGAAGCCTCACAAATACACACAAGCACATAGTAACACATGGACGCAGTGGCCTTGTTTTATGTGATGTTGTGGATGCACACCCAGGAATGCACATGCTTATGTGTTACGTTTCGACATCTGCTGAGTCCTGCTTGAAGACAAAAAACATGTTGTCTCACGGATGCACGCACGCACATAGCAAAGGGAAACGAGGTGCTGTGACTATTAATGTGTCAAATGTTACTGTTTTTAGCAAGTGGGAAAACACTTAGTGTTTATATGATCTACACACTACAACAGTGGTACTAGCACCACTACAGGTACACAGGCTTTCTCTAGCGGTACGTAAAGGATCACAGAATTAAATACAAATACAATTTTAAACATTGAAAAAACATGAAGTACAATCAAACATATTAGAATGAAGCTTGCATCTATGCATCTTAATCCAGTACAGTGCATTTGTTATTTTAATGTACAGTACATTTTGGACAGCACACTACATTTATATTAAATTTTTGTTTGTTTAATTTTTGTTTTTAAAACATTTATTCAGGTTTGAACTTTTACGTGCTGCAATTGGCTGGCGACCAGTTCAGGGTGTAACCCGCCTCTCGCCCGAAGATAGCTGGGATAGGCTCCAGCACGCCCGCAACCCTAGCGAGGGTAAGCGGAACGGAAGATGAATGAATGAATGACCTTTTATGTGCAAAACATTTTAATTGAATCATCAATTAAGTACAGTTTTTTTCTTTTTCTTCATTCAAGTGCAGCGTTAATGTTCAAACTGTGCATGTTACAGTGTTTTAGAATAATAATTATACTTTTGTGACCTTGAACCGGATAAACTAAAAAGGATGGATGATGGCTAACAGAATCAATAGAATTACTCATATTTTCATGCTTGGCTGGTCAGTTGTTGCTAGGCAGAATTCATAGGGCTCAAACACTGTGATTTAACACAGTGTTACTTAGTTGTTGTGTCACGCATTAAATTACGAATGACATGCAATTTTTATTTTGAACACTCATTATGCTGTTTTCTGTCTGTTTTAGATTAGATTTCTCTTTTGCAAGCTCATTGCCTTCGCTTTTTTAATGACCTATCAAAGCTCCAACTTTTTGGACTCAAGATAAAATAGTATCGCAGAATGGTGAGTAAAATAAGTCTATCTGATTTTAAAGTAAACTTAAAACATCTGCAAGTGAAATTAGATGAAATTAAAAATTTAGAATGCCCCAAGGATAAAAGTGAGGTAAGCTTTCGCTCGTTCTGCATATTATTCCAGGTTGCAGGTGCACCGTAATAAAAGGGGGATTTTCCACCCTGAGTAAGAACAGCCGGCATCATCAACGTGATACAGGCATTTCGGTGAGTTCAACAAAGGCAGCATTAAAAGTCGGCAGCCAAACGACACCAGCGGGTAAAAACAACAATGCTGACTTTGTAAATATATGCAAGCCTATGTTTATCACACCTATCAGCGAGAAAATACCACCCTACCTTGGCATCCAGGTCTCTATGATGTGACTTATATCATGCTAATAAATGTTTGCATTTAAGTTCCACAGCAGAAACATCAAATCTAAAAAAGCACTCAATAAAACGCTGAAAAGGTTAATAAAAATGGGGGGGTGGGGGGTGGGAGGAATAATCAAAACCACATTGTGGCAAGTATCAGTTTCTGCAATTAGCAGCATGTTCTGTCAAAAACAAGGCAGTAGTGGACTAGGGATAACCTTTATTGTGAATGTATAATACAGAGATGTGCCGAAAACAAACGGTTCACACCTTGTGTTTTCTACAATCTTTTCATGAACAATGAGTCTAACTATAGCAAATATCTCAATGTGTGCTACATAAATGATCTTCGTCTTCTTCTTTTCCTTTCGGCTTGTCCCGTTAGGGGTTGCCACAGCATATCATCCTTTTCCATGTAAGCCTATCTCCTGCATCCTCCTCTCTAACGCCAACTGCCCTCATGTCTTCCCTCACGACATCCATCAATCTTCTCTTTGGTCTTCCTCTAGCTCTCTTGGCTGGCAGCTCCATCCTCAACATCTTTCTCCCAATATACTATCTCTCCTCTGGATGTGTCTGAACCATCAAAGTCTGCTCTCTCTAACTTTGTCTCCAAAACATCCAATGTTGGCTGTCCCTCTGATGAGCTCATTTCTAATTTTATCCAACCTGGTCACTCCGAGAGCGAACCTCAACATCTTCATTTCCGCCACCTCCAGCTCTGCTTCCTGTGGACTCTTCAGTGCCACTGTCTCTAATCCGTACATCATGGCTGGCCTCACCACTGTCTTATAAACTTTGCCCTTCATCCTAGCAGAGACTCTTCTGTCACATAACACACCTGACACCTTCCTCCACCCGTTCCAACCTGCTTGGACCCGTTTCTTCACTTCCTGACCACACTCACCATTGCTCTGGACGGTTGACTCCAAGTATTTAAAGTACTCCCCCCTTGCCATCTCTTCTCCCTGTAGCCTCACTCTCCCCCCTCCACCCCTCTCATTCATGCACATATATTGTCTTACTTTGACTAATCTTCATTCCTCTCCTTTCCAGTGCATGCCTCCACCTTTCTAACTGTACCTCCACCTGCTCCCTGCTTTAACTGCAGACACAATGTCATCTGCAAACATCATGGTCCACGGGTATTCCAGTCTATCCTCATCTGTCAGCCTATCCATCACCACTGCAAACAAGAAGGGGCTCAGGGCTGATCCCTGATGCAGTCCCACCTCCACCTTAAACTCCTCTGTCACACCTATAGCACACCTCACCACGGTTCTGCTGCCCTCGTGTATGTCCTGTATTATTCTGACATACTTCTCTGTCACTCCAGACTTCCGCATGCAGACCACAGTTCCTCTCTGGGTACTCTGTCATACGCTTTCTCTAGATCCACAAAGTCACAATGTAGCTCCTTCTGACCTTCTCTGTACTTTTCCATCAACATCCTCAAATAATGCATCTGTGGTACTCTTTATAGGCATAAAACCATACTGTTGCTCGCAAATACTCACTTCTGTCCGGGGTCTAGCCTCCACTACTCTTTCCCATAACTTCATTGTGTGGCTCATCAACTTTATTCCTCTGTCGTTCCCACAGCTCTGCACATCACCCTTGTTCTTAAAAATGAGCCAGCATACTTTTCCTCCAATCCTCAGGCATCTTCTCACCCGCTAGAATTCTGTGGAACAAGCTGGTCAAAAACTCCACAGCCACCTCTCCTAGATCAGGACAAACTGCCTTTCTATTTTTCATCCTCTTTATTGTCTAACTTCCCTCTTACTAATACTTGCCACTTCCTGGTCCACCAGACTTGGCTCCTCTACCCCTCCTTCTCTCTCATTTTCCTCATTCATCAACTCCTCAAAGTATTCTTTTCATCTATCCACCACATTACTGGCACCAGTCAACATATTTCCATCCCTATCTTTCATCACCCTAACCTGCTGCACATCCTTCCCATTTCTATCTCTCTGCCTGGCCAACCTGTAGAGATCCTTTTCTCCTTCTTTAGTGTCCAACCTGGCATACGTGTCATCATATGCCTCGTTTGGCCTTTGCCACACATCGCATCTCAATGTATTCCTTTATCCTCTTCTTGGTCATCTCAGTGTCCCACTTCTTCTTAGCTAACCTTTTTCCTTTTATAATTTCCTGTTCTGTGAGATTCCACCACCAAGTCTCCTTCTCTCCTTTCCTGCCAGAAGATACACCAAGTGCTTGTTTCTCTGATCACCTTGGCTGTTGTGGTCCAGTCTTCTGGAAGCTCCTCCTGCTCACCAGGAGCCTGTCTCACCTCTTCCCGAAAAGCCGCACAACAGTTTTCCTTTCTCAGCTTTCACCACATGGTTCTCTGCTCTGCCTTTGTCTTCTTAATCTTCTTCCCCACCACCAGAGTCATTTTACACACCACCATCCTATGCTGTCTAGCCACACGCTCCCCTATCACTACCTTACAGTCAGTAACCTCCTTCAGATTACATCATCTGCACAAGATGTAAGCCACCTGCATGCTTCTACCTCCCATTTTGTAGGTCGTCCTATGTTCCTGCCTCTTCTGGAAGAAAAGTGTTCACTACAGCCATTTCCATCCTTTTGGCAAAGTCTACCACCATCTGTCCCTCCAAGTTCCTTTCCAGGATGCCGTACTTACCCATCACTTCTTCATCACCCCTATTTCCTTCACCAACATGACCATTACAATCTGCACCAATCACGACTCTCTCGCTGTCTGGGATGGTTCGTCTAGCTCCTTCCAGAATTTCTCTTTCACCTCTAGGTCACATCCTACCTATGGGACATAGACATTAATTACATTATACAAAACACCCTCAATTTCAAGTTGCAACCTCATCACTCGATCTTTTGCAGGTTCTCACCAATGCAGGTTTTTGTCATCTAATTTATATGTGTCTTATGTGCCTTGGTTCTCTGACCTTGACTATGTTGCACACATCACCTGATCTTTGATATTTGCATTCAATTAATACTTTTTACACTGTATATACCATAGTTTTTTTTAGCTTTTTATATTGATGTTATTATTTGTCTTTTGTAGCACCACGGGCCCTTGAGTAGCGTAATTTCAATCCTCTGCATGTGTTACGCATATTGAAAAATTGACAATAAAAGCACCTTGAACCTGCATGCAGCATACTTTTTACTTTTACTTGAGTATTTATTGTTTAGAAGAAACACTACCTTTACTCTCTTGGACTGAGCTACATTCCGCTCGTTATTTCTACAGGATCTATTCTTCTCGTATTGGTTGCGTGTACAGTATTTATTTTGGTTTGTCAGAGAGACTACAGATTTGGCCGCTGTCATGACTCAGTTTCACCAAAGTCACTCATTAAATGTGCATGTGATGCATGTCAGAAACAAAGGAGGAAACAATAGCGTACAATTTGCAGTCAGAATAGGCAGAACACCCTTGACCAATTTATGTTTTCCTCACAGACTATGTAAAAGAGCAGCCATGCCATGCGTTGTCTTCTGCATCTGCCTAAAAATGTCCACATTTGAGCCTACAAGAACTCACGCCACCCTAATGAGGACTAGACCTGTAGAAAATGGATGGATGGAAGATAGCAGCAATGAACTAAACAACAACAAAAACTGTAATCGAAACAATGCCTTTTGTATAAAGTGTGTGTCATCATGTCACAGTCCAGTTGATGGGTTTTGTTATATGTAAAAGTTGACCTCCCCTTGCCAAATATCACTATGCAAAATGTAATGCACACAATATCTCAAATGACCTTTTCTGTATGACTTGCATCCATTTCACACTCGTCTAGTGTGTAAATTACACCTGTGGTGCTGCCTGACAGTCGCAAGCCAAACCCCCCGGTTCACTTTATGACACTTTTACATGTGTTAAACGTGTAAATCGTGTTAATCTGGGAAAAACAAACAACAACAGCCTTTTTTTTTTTTTTATGTCCATGGTGTACTCATATTCAGTGGTACCTTGGCTTACGAGTGCCCCTACAAAGAGTTTTCCGAGTTACGAGCGCAGTTGATTTTTTTTTGCTTGCCTGTGCAGTTTGAGAGATAGCAAACAATTCTTGAGAGCAGAAAAGTGTGCTGTTTAATGCCACTCCCAGTTGAAGTTTACTGTAAAACTAAAAATCTAGAGAATTACACATTGCGTATTGAACCGAACCACGTAACTTTGCTTTACGAAAGTCTTCTATGTTAATGCTAACACATAATGTTGCACGCCGGCTAACGAAACTAGCATCGACATTGCAGTAGTTGTAAACCTTTAAACAATTGATATTTGAAGACAAACGGTCCAGCAACACCTACAGACAGCGCATATAATAATACACGGAGGCATGTATTCTATCAGCTCTGCGAAAAACGATTAATATTACTGGAGCTAAATTGCGATGGTCTTCGAGTTTTAACTTCATTTCCATTCATTTCAATGACAAAAGTTGATTTGAGATATATGTGTGGTAAATGAATTAAAGATGTAAGTCAAAGTAGCACTGTATATTAATTGTAGTGGTTGAGAGTAGTGTCAAGGAACACGCGCTAGTATGCAAAGTGGCAGCTATCACGATTTCATGATGTGACTTCACGCACCTCAATGCAAATCGAAGCAAGACGCCCACATTGCACTGGCCCCACGGCATGTTTACCGAGTTGACCGCTATGTGAACCTTTCAATCCGGCCTTGTTTCCAAGTCAAGGTGAATAATTTTCTCTTCCACTCCACAAAAGCATTCGTGATGGAGGCCCCTGAGGACGTGCCGCAGGAGCGGTCTTCTTCTCGAGTGTTCTTGTGGTGTAGCTTGGCTCCAAAAGAGGAACAAGTCCGCAGTGATATGCAAACAAGGATGACTCCCAAACTCATGACTAAACTCTTCACTTCACTTCAGCTGAGGTGACGGAATGACGTAAGCCAAGCAGTAAATTCAAGAATGCCATTAAAAATGTGTTATCCCTTTAGTTTGTTTTTTCCAACTTGACATAACCTTTGGATACATAGGCTGGTCCCTGACATGCCAATTTCTTTAAATAATTTGAAGTAGGGATACTGTGTTGTTTAATGGCTTTTTTATTTTTATTTTTACACCAGACAGTTTGCTATAGTAAAAGAGTAAATAGTAGGATACAGTAGAGGAAAAACTAATACAACTTTGGTGATGTCTTGATGAAGGTAGAGGTATATTTGATTCACTATTGCAGTAATTCTCAAAGTGTGGTAATAATACTACTAGTGGCTCCCTCTGGTGGTGCATGAAATAATCACTGCCTACGCACGGTTCAGTTAATTGTATTTAACTTTTTAGTATAACACTTGTATTTGCTCTTTAAGAACTGTTTGTTTTTTAACTTTTATTTAGGTACATTTTTCATTTAACTTTTATGTACAATACATTTGAATTGAATCATTAATTAAGTACATTCAAAAAAATCCTATATTTAACAGGTGATAATTTTCATATGTTGCAGTGGCTTACAATAATATTCAAGCTCATGTAAAGACATTTTTGTGTTTTTTTTCTAAATACATTAAATACGTAGGAAGATTAGTGCTGAAAATGTGTGTAAAGACTGAGAACAAATCCTTTTCACCATTTCAGTTTTACTGACATTTTGGGCGGCGCTAAATTGGGGCCCAGGAATGCACTTGCGAACTCCTAGCAAGCTTACGAGGCAGCGAGCTCACCGGTAAGGCGTCGGCTCGTCAAATAAGTCACCCGCTCACTAGGTATTGTGTTGTGTGTGTGTCCACATGACAGCGACATCTCAGGGAAAGTTAAGTAGTTAAGTGTTGAATAAACACAGCAACAGCCAGCTTTTGGCTGTGTTAGCCACACGGAGCCACATACACGTACTTGATTGACAGCTGAATGGGAGCATTCAGCGAACACACCCACCGATTCCTGCAGCTGAAGGGCGGTCTTATTTGTCATGATTTGAGAGCCTTAGTTTATAAAATTGGGATGATTATTATTTTTTTAATCATTCAAATTTGGCAGACTTGTTAACAACACTCTTCTCTGCGGTGTGTTGAATTTACAAGACAATTTTGGTCTTCAAATATACCTTTTAGGAAACAAACCTGTCTTGTTTTTGATGAACACTTGGGCTGACTATGCAATTGTATTTTAATGTTGGTCATGATGCTGGTACTTGGAGAGCTATGAATTTTTTTTAGGTGGTACTTGGTGTTAGACGTTTGAGAAGCACGGCATAGCATTCATATTTTGGGGGACACTGAAGAAAAGGACTACTACTTATTTTACCACATGGCCAATGTATAGACTGATTAAAAGAACAACTTGAAAAAAATAGCACTTTTCACTCAAAATAAGGTCATTTCTAAGTGACACAGAAATATTGAATGTGTATATTTTTATCAAAAAGATTGAATTTGAAAGCAAAAGTCAGAGTCACAAATATTTTTGTCTCCAACTCTTGTCAAAGAAGCTATTTGATCAAACTAAATGCTTACAAAAAAGGTCTAAGTGAAGACAAATTGGCATTTCGACACAGATTTCTGCCAAAATGAAACAAACAAATCCATTTTACAAAAAAGCAGGAAGTACACAAACTTAATTAGCTTTAGTGGGCCACATAAAATGATGTGGCAACTGGCAAGCCAGATCTTAAGTTTGAAACCCGTGCTCTCGATGCTCACTGAGTTGAAATCTGACGAAATATGCTAATGTCAGGCATGACACGTTTTTTTGTCTAACTTTAGAGGCCCATTATTTTCTGAATTCCAAATTGTGCAACCTTCAGGGTGTTTCGCGGTTCATTAGGTTACTGGCAGAACAACAGATTTTATGGCGCCTAACACTAACAATAAGGCCGTACAGAACTGTAGTGTCTCCAAGATGTTATACTCATGGGTGCATATCTGCAGCATGTCTTTAATTTTGGACGCTCTACTGAAATAGTTTAGTCTAAGGTCGTATAATAGTACAGGATGTAGACATAACCTGTGTCCTCAAATGACAAGGATGCTGATCGTGATTGATCGTGTGCGTTGACGATAAATCTTTTTTTTTTCTTTAGATATTAACATTTGTGCACCAGGCTGGGGCTCGTATCCGGATTCTCCAGCGGAGAAAAGGTGCCAAATGCTTGTCAACAAGTGCTGAGTATGATGTAGTGGGGGAGGGGGAGAGTCAAGCTGCAAGCACAAAAGATGTGCTGAAGACAAGCAGAGCACAAAGATATGAAGAGGACGTCTTCTGATACAGTACAGTACAGTGAACAACGTCATGTCGCAATGGGAATGATTTATGTTTGTCTCATGCACGCCTATATAACTCATTTGTTAAAAGAGAGTATTGCTAAAAGTAGCTGTGAGCAGCCTTTATTACTTCAGCCACCTGCAAAACTTCATGACAAGAGGTATTGTTTGTTCGTTTCTTAGTTGAGCTTGATACACAATATACCAATTTTTTCCACTTCATGGAATCAATAGTTAAATGTACATAGGTGTGAATATGAGTCTCATCCACACGTTTTCTGTTTCTCCTAACTAGGGTCTCAGGTGAGCTGGAGCCTATCCCAGCTGACTTTGGGCGAGAGGCTGGGTACACCCTGGACTGGTCGCCAGCCACTCGCAGGGCACATATAGACAAACAACCATTCACACCTAGGGACAATTTAGAGTTTTCAATGAACGTAAAAATGAATTGAAAGAAATAATCCTAATGAACAGAACATTTCTGATTCATAACATTATGTCTTATGAATAAGACATAATGTCTTAGAGGTTTGCCCTGCGATTGGCTGGCAACCAGTTCAGGGTGTACCCCGCCTCCTGCCCGATGACAGCTGGGATAGGCTCCAGCACGCCCGCGACCCTAGTGAGGAGAAGCGGCTCAGAAAATGGATGGATGGATGTCTTAGAGGTTGAGTTGATCCGGCGTCGCCACAGCAATGACAGATTCTCCTTATTACAAGCCAGTTTACCATCACAATGGTGTAGAAGTAGTTTTTATAAGGTCAAATTACCGCATATTGTTGCTTAACGCTGACATGTTATCACTGTGCTCGTTGTGCATCAGATGAGTTGTGCATTCTGTCTGCTATGCTGCTGAGGAGGCGTTAGATAAATGGTCCAGTCCCACACATCTTCCTGTGTGTGCAGACACATGCTGCTGCAAGTTGGTGGACTTCTTGAAGAATGAGGTCAACTGGAGAGATTATACGCATTCGGCATCAACTATACTCAACGCGAACATAAGTTGATAAGCTAAAGCAACAAAAGGCATCATCACTGTGGGAAAGGTCGTGTGATAAAAGGTCATTTGAATACGGTGGGCAGTGGGTAATCCGTTCCGTGACGTTGGGTGACTTCCAAGTTGCTCTCATTCCAAAAGTCTTTCCCATAGGAAATCATGCTAAGTGAAATTATTTGCTGCGCACGGCCCATACAGACAAATGACTACAATAAGGTAAAACTACTCACATTTTGAAGACACCTGATAGACACGTAATGAAGAGGGAACAGGAAGGGGTTTGGTGAGCGATACTGACACTCGGTTGCATGTTCTAGGTATTGCTTGAATTCATGTGCCGTGTCTAATAAATGGCTGTAATATGTGACAGTGAGAATTATTCTAAATATATAAAACCACTAAAAATGGCATTTGTTATTGCTTTGGCTCCATCAGAAGAGCCCGGCAGAGTACATGGCTTCCGTGACGTCTGCTAGCCAGAAGCTGAGCTGCACTGAGTGTGCTTACGGAATAGACATGTGGTGTGAGTGCGAGGCATTTAAACTTTCTCTCACTATCTACACGCAACAAAAAGATAAATGAAACGCTGTTGTGGTTAGTTTTGTTTCATGTTTTCCTGTGTTCTGTGTTGTTCATGTCGTGTGCTCATTTAGTTATTGTGTCCACCTGTTCTGGTCAACCTTCTACCTTGTCGACCAATCAGCTCCCTCCAGCCGCTCGTGTCTTGTCCAGGTGTTCCTCGTTGTCTCGTATTTATTGCACAGGTGTGCCTTAGGCTGGCCACAATAAAAGGCCACTCTGAAATGTGCAGTTTTGCTTTATTGTGGGAGTCTGGGGGGTCAGAAAACCAGTCAGTATCTGGTGTGACCACCATTTGCCTCACGCAGTGCAACACATCTCCTTTGCATAGAGTTGACGATGTGGTTGATTGTGGCCTGTAGAATGTTGGTCCACTCCTCTTCAATGGCTGTGCGAAGTTGCTGGATATGGGCAGGAACTCAAGTCGGTTACGACGACGAACTGCAGTCAGGTCGAGACCCCGATGAAGACGCCAAGCATGCAGATGACCTTCCCTGAGACGGTTTCTGGCAGTTTGTGATGAATTGGATGGATGGGATTGACAGGTGGGAGGGATGGGGGGTTGAAGGGAAGAATGGATGGATGGATCACAGTAAGTTACCATTTCTGTGGTGGCATCAGAATAAAAAAAACACGTGAAAAGCCAAAGAAAAAAAGAGCTAGACCTGGAACAAAAAGTTCTTATGGAGGAGTGGACAGTAAATAGAAGGATGGATGCGTGCATTCATGGATAAATCGAAGTAAGTTCACTTCTATGAGGGTATGAGGGAAAAAAATCAAAAAACATTCAAGTAAAAGCAAGGAAAAAAACTTTGGCCTCACAAATGAAAACTCCATCAGACAGAGCCTAACATCTTGTAGAGGGTCTTAACGCAAGAGCGGAAGCTATATGTTACCTTCCTGCATAATTGGCAAGTTTCCCGATACCTTTGTCCGTGTAGTGCTGGTATGTACGCTTGTAATAAAAACATGAATGCATCATTTCTCCCGAGGGCCATCGTGATGAATAACACCGAGTGCTTTTTTTTTTTTTTTTTTTTTTGTCAATTAGTAGTGGAGCGAGCAGGAGCCGGTCCTTGAACGCAGCCTCGTGATTGGCGCAGGCGTCCAGCTCGTGGCGTTCAGCGCTGCTATATAAACCCGAGCAGGGTGAAGCTCTGACTGAGCATCGGTGCCGTCTGCCTATCATGCCAGTCCAAAGCACAGTGAGGACTAGCGCAGCCTTGTAAAAGAGCAGCCTCACTCCCCGTTGATTTCTTTCCATTTCGCTCTGCTTTTTTTTTCTCGCTCTCGCTCTTTTTTTTTTTTTTTTTTTTTGTATTTATTTATTTATTTATTTTTATTTTTTAATTTAAAATTCTTGCAGATTGAATGAATTCCCCTCGGAGCCTCGGCCGTCTCTTCGCGATCACTTGTGACATCTGCGCCGGGAAGACGATGCCTCTGAGGACGGGACTTTTTCTCCTGATGCTGCTCAACGCATCTGCATACGAGCTGGATCACAACGAGTCCTATTCGTCCAGGAGAGCACGCTTCTCGGCCAACAGCCCTTGTAAGTAGCACACACATACACATGCTTGTGCATCTATCTCTATACTGTGCGTGTGCGTGCGTGTGTGCCAGCCGTGCCTCGCTCGCTCACATACACATTTCTTCTCTCATTATGATCATTTAGGCCTGTGCAGCCGTTTTGCAGTGCAAGGAATTGTGCGGTTTTTTTGTTTGTTTTTGAAAATATTATTATTTAAAATGTTTATTTATTTATTTATTTATTTTTTATACATTAGATTTTTTTGGGGCCCGGTGTCCTGCCGGCAACAGATGAGCTTGTACCTGCTAGTGCTGCATAGCTCTCCCAGTAATATTGTGCATGACTGAGTGTATTAAACAATATAAAGGTTAACATGAGTTAAATTTTACAGGGAAATAAAAGCAGGGGCGGCACGGTGGACGACTGGTTAGAGCATCAGCCTCACAGTTCTGAGGACCCGGGTTCAATCCCCGGCCCCACCTGTGTGGTGTTTGCATGTTCTCCCCGTGCCTGCGTGGGTTTTCTCCGGGCACTCCGGTTTCCTCCCACATCCCAAAAACATGCATTAATTGGAGACTCTAAATAGCCCGTAGGCATGACTGTGTGCGCGAATGGTTGTTTGTTTCTATGTGCCCTGCAATTGGCTGGCAACCAGTTCAGGGTGTACCCCGCCTCCTGCCCGATGACAGCTGGGATAGGCTCCAACACGCCCGTGACCCTAGTGAGGAGAAGCGGCTCAGAAAATGGATGGATGGATGGATAAAAGCAGGCCACATAAGCATGAGATGGGATTTTTCACTAATTAGTGTAACAGGGGTGGACAACCTACAGCCCGTGGGCCATAGTTGGCCCGTGAGAGGTTTCAATCAGGCCCGTCGTGCACTTCTGTACACGCACAGGTGTCCGTGATGTACAATAATACACATTTGTCTGATTGTTGCAGCAGGTTAGGTTTAGTTAATTTAGTTTTTGTGTGCATGTGTTCACAGCAAATAAAGATTCTTCTGCTACTTTAGGAGTGATTTAATATCAGGGGCCAAAAAAATTTCCACAGCCCCGCAATAAAGTCATCTATCCATTATAAGCTGGAGCCTATCTCTGCTGACTTTGGGCAAGAGGCGGGGCATACCCTGGACTGGTTGCCAGTCAATTGTAGGGCACAAAGATAACCATTCAGACTTACATTCACACCTAGCCATGTTTTTGGAATGTGGGCACTGGGAGGAAGTAGTTGGTGAAAAATGCAAATGCCACATTGGAAGGCTAGAGATGACCTTTGAACCCAGAACCTCAGAACTGTGCGGCAGATATGCTAACCACTACTCCTCCAATTTCAAGTCATTCAAATGCCCCAAAAACTCACGGCCCAATCCTAAAAAATAAAAATAAAAGATTTGCAATCAGACACAGTGTTTTAAGATGTGGGCTTGGGCTTAATAGATGTGCAGTTGAATGCGATTGGCTGGCAACCAGACCAGGGTGTTCCATGTTACTCTCACCAAGTCAATTTAGGGTAACTAGACTAACTTAAGTTAACTTGGACTCTAAATTGTCCATTGGTACGAAGGTGCACGTGTATGATTGTTTGTCTAGATGGGCTGTGCAATTGGCTGGTGACTAGTCCAGGATGTACCTCGCATGTCGTCCAAAGTGAGCTGGGATAGACTCAATCTCACCCGAGACCGCAATGAGGACAAGCGCTATAGGAAATGGACGGATGAGGATATGGGAACGATGTTCACATTATGACTCTTTCTGAACATCTGGTTGCACGGCCTGAGCGTGGCTGTGCTTTTATGGATGTATACTTACATTATGTCGTGATCCATATTTGCCCGGATTGTGGCGTGTGGCGACTCTCTAGTCAGGAATATTGAAGTGGTCTGAGTCCTAAAATGTAGCTCGACAATTACCAGTTGGTGCAAAAATAATTGAAGACAGAAGCTGGTGGCAGGGCAGTATGTGTGTGTATGCGCACGGGTTTATGTGTGTCGCCAGGCACGCCAACAATTCTCAGGAAACTCTTTGGTATTTCTGGTGCCATTGGTCCAAAAGCTCTGCTGAGAAATTTCGGTCCCCGCCAAGGGAAAAGCCGAGCGGCGCCAAAAAGTGTCGGAGCCTCTGGGAGCTGTAAGGTGTCCAATCTCCAGTTTTGCCCCTCGCGGCTGCACGTCCTTTGTGAAGCACCACAGTACGATGGAATGAATATTCTCCTTTGTCGGCCGCATTTTTTGTCGCCCAGAGCCTGGCAACTGTAGCTACTGTTGGCTTGCGCTGCTGATGGATCATCATCATCATCATCGTCATCATCATCATCTCTGTGCCCACAGCAGATGTGGCACGCTGTCTCAACAGTGCCCTCCAAGTTGGCTGCGGGGCCTTCGCCTGCCTGGAAAACTCAACTTGTGACACAGATGGCATGCATGACATCTGCAAGTCCTTCCTGTACAGTGCTGCTAAATTTGACACTCAGGTATACGCTTACACTTCCTCCACCGACGCCTCTATCCGCTCTGAAAATATACAGTGCAGCGGTACCGTGACGAAGTTATGAGTTCATTCCGTGACCACTCTCGTAACATACAGTAAATTATTCATAACTGAAATAAACGTTACTCACTGAAATGAATGGAAATGCCGTTAATCTGTTGCAGCCCCTGAAGAAAAGATTGTAATATAAAAACATAATCAAAGAGAATGTAAAGAAATAAACTGGATTAAAAGACACACATGCACACTGTAGTACCACATTTAACTATTTATCCCAAGTACCACCTCACAAATACTTCAAGTCTTCAAGTATCACTATTGTCCCTTTAAAAGTATGCAGCAGTGCCTTGAGATACGAGTGACCTGAATTTTTCAGGATATGAGCCATCGTTCGCCCGATTTTTTTATTAATTTATTTTTGCTTTGACTTGCGTGCAAAAAATTGAGACACAATCGGTGTATGGTGGCAGTTATCGCAACTCACTTCACATCAAGCTACAGTTTGGCAGATGGTGGAAAAGAGGCTTAAAGTAGTTTTTTGCCACTCCAAGTTAGTTTTCTGTCAAAGTAAAAATAAAATAAAGAAAATTACGCATTTGTTTAAAACAACTATATAGCTTTGCCTTAAGGAAGTCTGATTCGCGTAATGTTAACAAACAATGCAAAATGCCATTGATGGGCTAATGATTAGCATTATTCTCATGGTGTGGATGTCCCTTTTAAGCAACAGATAGTTGAAGACAAATGGTGGAGCAACACATACACAGACAATATAACAATACTCACAGGCATGCATCGAAATAAATGTTTAAAAACAAACTGCTCTAAAAGATTAAATGGATAAAAAGTTAACTACAACTGAACTGTTATTAACAAATCTACTTTACAGGACAATAAAAACAAACTCTGAGAACCACTGCTGTAGTACATTTGTATGTTAATGTGCCTTTAGGTGCCGCGGCCTAGTGAGTGACGTGTAGCTCTGGTGAGGGTCGTCTGTCTTTTTTTGCCGATGGTTACATTCCAAAAATGCGCTCGCTTGGCCGTACTACGGCGCTGTGTTACGTGTAACAGCAGCGACCGGTCAGCGTGCTGCAGTTCCGCAATCCGTAGGAACGGAACTCGGTGCCTCTGTAATCCGAAGCAGAGTTCACAGCTCTTCAGAAGAAACAATACTCGCCGCAACTCTTACACTTTCCAGGGCTTCCTAAGAGCTCCATCACTTTCTTGGGAGCCATACTGAAGAATAATTCAAAGCAAAAGAAAACTAAGAAACCTGAAATACATGATGCGCAGAGCAAATGATGTTTACTCTGCGTGAGAGAAAGCACGTGGAAGCCAAGACTTCACAAAAAGAAGCATCGAGGTTCCACCCTAATTGCTCCATTGTTTGTTACAACGCTAAGATTTTGCCTTGCAACACAAAACAAAAATTCCACCTTGTGAAAGTCGGGACAGTATTAAGTCAAGGTTCCACTGTATATCATTCATCTTCTCCAGGGTAAAGCATTTGTGAAAGAGAGCCTTAAGTGCATTGCCAATGGCATCACCTCCAAGGTGTTCCCCACCATCCGTCGCTGCTCCACATTCCAAAGAATGATATCCGAAGTCCAGGAGGAGTGCTACAGCAAGCTGGATATCTGCACGATCGCCCGGACCAATCCCGACGCTATCGGCGAGGTGGCCCAGCTGCCGAGTCACTTCCCGAACAGGTGAGGCTTCCGTCGCGACGGGCCAATGAATGTAATAATGCATCGTTCGATTCATTATGACGTGCCGCATAGACATTTCTATTCTCTTGAAATGGATTTATACTGCATAGTATGCATACTGTATACTGTATGTATGTGCTATATGTACGGTACTTACAAAATGTATTAGTCTACCACCTAATGCAAGTTTGATGCTACAGCTGTCTTAGATGAACATCCAAGTACCAAAATGATACTTTTCCTGTAATGGTAAATACACCAGCATGTACATCTTTTTTAATCCTAAAACATAACTATTATTGTTTAGCCACAACTTTTCAACTGTACTGTTTTACAAACAAGCTCAATAAATAACAGAGCATATGAATATTTCCTGATTAAGACAAGGTATGAAATTATAGTTATTTACTTTGTTCATCTATCTATGCCAGCGACATACTGGTAGGTAGAACAGGAAAAAATGCTTTTAGTGGTTGAATTCATTTATGACTTAAAATGATGTCACAAATTTGGGTTCCTACTAAACATGGTAAAATGTAGGCACTGTACATACCTACATACACAATGATATATGCATGTGTGTATACATGGGGTCATCGGTTTAAAGACAGTTCGAAAAGCTGTAAAAACGCTGTTGTCTATCACAAACCTACGCTAACGTAGTAGTGGTCTTGGCTATAAATATAAAACAAGCAAATGAGCTTGTACTAACAATGTAAGTTGGAAACCTAAGAAATCCGCTGTTGTAAACCAAATACTCCCCTGTAGATGAAAGTAGCTACGTAGGTGACGGTTTATTTATGCAATTATTACAGTGCTCAATAACTTTAACAATCCACCATCATACATGGCTTTAATGCGGACTCTTTCCATTTCAGTGAGCTCTCGACGTTTACCACTCTGAATAAGCATGTGGAATTCAGAAATTAATCAAACAAAACTTTTAAGCACTATTTTTTTCTGTTTAGGAATGCGAACAACTCTAATTTGACATCTCAGTCAAGAAATGATCATTTGCTTTATTGTTTATTCCAGTTTTTTTTTTGTAAAACGGTGAATTGGAAAATTCATGGACAACAATAGCAGTCATATTTTAGCATAAAAATAAAGAGCTTCGACATACTAGTGCATTAATTATTGCATAAACAATGATTTTGGTTATTAGCACTACTACAGTATAAATCTAGGGCAGCTGTGGCATACATCTTACATTGGGTGGTGGACTAATCACTGTGTGGACGTTGGGATGTAGCAACCTGAATTTTATTTTATTGATTTTTTTGTGAAGGGTTGTTTTAAGAACCTCGAAAGAATGTTTTGTGTGGATTATTTTTATTTCTGTTATTAGCTGTGTTGCCACAGTTACCTTCACAAATGAATCTGATTAATGATTACTCCTTTAAAAAGTAACTTAATTTCAAAAGTGACTAAGTTAGACGTACGTTACTTTTATTAGACTAAACTTCGCCAATTTACCAATCACACACACACAAAATGGCGCCTGAACTTACTTCTCATGGACACACAGTCCAGTGAAAAATAACTATCTTAAGTAGGAGGCCTACTGCATGTGAAACGTAACTTAAATAACTTTGTCACTCTCAATATCTGAACTTATTGCTCTCCAACTGGCAGTGTTGTTATCCTTTTAAGCATCGGATATCTGAACACAAACCGTGCAGCAACACATTTATACAGATAATATAACAATACTCCTAGCCATATATGTTTTATCCTCTGCAATAATTATATTAAGAGCAAAATACATTTAAAAACAAAGGACAGAAATAAAAGACAGCTTACTAAAGTTATTAAAAGAATGCACAGTGCATGTAAGAGATATTTTTAAAATGATTTTAAAATGTTTTAAAACAGCGCAATCGTAAGCATGAGAAAAAAACCGAATTGTTTTTTAATCTGGATTTTAAAAACCTTTGCACTTGGGGCTGGGACTTCACTTCTGTTGGCAGCTTATTCTATTTGAGTGCAGCCTAACAGCTAAATGCTGCTCCACCATGTTTGGTTTGAACTCTGGGCTCCAATATCTGACCTGAGTCTTCAGATTTCAGAGCCCTACTGGTTTTATATTCAACTTGCATTTCTTTAATATATTTAGGATTTAAACCAGTCAGCGATTTATAGACCAGTAGCAGAAATTTAAAGTCTGTACAATATTATAGTGATATTTTTTCATTAAAAAACACATTACATTTTTGTTTTTGTTTATTTCCTGCTGGAACGGATGAATGTAATTTTCATTCATTTCAATAGAGAGAGATGAGTGTTTTGGGTTGAGAGTGTGGGCAAGGGACAAATTCAAAGTCTTATCTCAAGGCATCACTGTAGTAACGCCTTAGATTACTCGTCACTGAAAAAAGTGGTCTTAACTGGCATCACTGCTTGTTAGACACCTATAGGACATATAGTATGTGCCCTACTTAGCGCTCTTGTTTGGAGAGTCCTCACCACAAAAGCAGCATAAAGTGCTGTTGTTGGTTCAGCAAATATAAATGTTGTACACCGGCTGCCCCTTTGACCTGGATTTATGTAGCATAACAGATGGCTCACGTTGTATCCACTTGCATGTTTTGGTTACCATCTGCTCAATGCAGCGGGGAAATAGGGAAATTCGACGGTGTGTCTTGTTAGTCGGAGTGCCTACGAAGGAGAATCAGGATAGGAAGGGTTGACGTTGGGACGAGACACCAGCGCCCCCTCTGCCTCGAGCAGTGAATGTGTTTTTGTGGCCTCAGGTTCTACGGGAGGCTGCTGCAGAGCCTGATGGACTGTGACGAGGACACGGTGGAGCGCATCAGGGCCAGCATGGTGTCTCGGATGGGCCCGGAGATGACCATGCTCATACAGCTCCTGCAGAACAAGCCGTGCACGTCCACAGCTGTCGCAGCCACCCCGACCGGAGCGGAGGCCCGCGGGAGCTGGCGCTGGTCCGTGGGCCCCCATATGTACAAGATCCAGCCTAATCTGCGAAACAGAGACTCTGCTGGTCATTTTGGCAAAAAACGCTCAGCTGGTGACAGCTCCTAACTTCTTCTTTGCACTCCAAATCCGAAACGTTCCTCTATTCCCTCGGGGTGAACACATCCATTCCTCCACTTGACTGGAAGTTACACGAATAAGCACCTCCAGGGAATGCCGGACCGCCCCTAGAGTTGATCTGATTGTTGCTATATTGTATATCCTACGTTTAAAGCTTGAGACACCACCACCCCTCTGTCCATCACTCACTCCCACTCCCGCAGCCTTGTTCACACTTCATCTCCTCCAGATGAGATGAATCCTTAAAAGGTCTTGATGCCAAGCACAAAAAAAAAGAAGAAGAAAAACAGCCATAGTGGTTCTTATCTAGAGCAGGGGTTCTCAAACTTTTTGGGTCCAGGGGAGAAGATACTTCCTCATAATCCTAATGCCAATTAAACATAGCTACCATGTGTAGAAATTAAATTAAATTTATCCCTCACTTTATAGGGAAAGTCATAATGTTACAATAAATTCATACTTTTAAGAGAGAGAAATTTGTAATGTTACAGAAATCAAGTTGTATTTTTTTTCCAAGACAAAAATGTTTGTGGTCTTTACAAGAACAACGTATTTTTGTCAGATATGTCATCGTCTTATGAGAAGAAAGTCGCATTTTTGAATTTGGTCATATGTGAATTTCAAATGTGACAGACATTTCCAAGAATGGCGTCACAAAAGGTATATTTGAAATCACGAGCTACAAGTTTTCCCCTTTAACGTAATCCCCCCTGGAGTCTAACGCACTTTCCCAGCCATCTCTGCCACGCCTTCATGGTGAAGCAGCCACAAGTGGCCCTGCTGCTGGAACGTCTTTGTGGATGTGCTGGTAGATTGTCTGAAGGTGAAAACTCCTATTTTGGGGTTTGAAATATATCTTTTCTTACACCAGTCCTGGAACTTTTCTAACATACCTCGCAGGTATGCACTTTTTAAAAATGATCCCACATAATTTATTGCAAATTATTATAATGACACCCAAGCTACAGGTCGTGCGCCCCAGTTTTAGAACCACTGCTCTAGAGCACAAGCAGGGGCCGCACCAGGGATATCACTTTGGACACCATCACTTCAATGCCGCATATGTGAAAATGCTATTTTCGAGGGCCCCTTGTCAGTCATGGGGCCCTTAGAATCACTTTTCTCCCACTTACGGTGCACCTAAGCACAAGTAAAAGTCATCCATTGACAGATTATTATTGGTTCATCCATAGGGGGGGGGGGGGATCATTAGATGTATCCAATATTCAAGTGGTGATACCAGTCAAATTGTGAGCATGAGATGTGAAGGTGACCTTCACGTGTATTTTTTAACGATGCTAACTCTTACATGTACTGTATCCTATAGGTAATCTGAGACAGCCATAGCTAGCCTTCTACGAAGACAGCGTGGTCACTAAAACCTTTGCGTTACCTTAAACTGACCAAAAAAAAAACAAAAACAAAAAACACAACTTCAAAACTGCCCTGAATGCTATTCATTAAATACCAAAATAGTGTATAGATATAGCACATATTATGGTTTGTTTTCTGATGACATATGTAGCCATTAGTAGTGATGTGTTGTTCTCAATTATCATTAAGCTCATTAGACCAAATCTGTCCATCATATTATTACCATGCATATGACTTTTGAGCTCTCCGGCGTCAAAGGGACTATGTTTATGTTGTTAAAGTGAGGGCGAGGCGCTTGCGTCCATGCTGAACGACGTAGGCTCGCTTCCCCCGGGGATCAAGATTTAGCGTGACTATTTAAAATACACACACACACACACACACGTACACACACACAAACAAGCCTTCTTGGAATTATATTTATTTTCCTACTATATTATTTAATGTCTTATTTTAATGCACATATTTTAGGTTCAATTCGCTTCAAACAAGCAGTTCAGTTATGGCTCAAATTTGAACTATATATATATATATATATATATATATATATAAAATGACTCTGTGCTGGCCATAGGGGAACAAAGTTGGTCATTCAAGTCAGGTGATGTACTCACATGGGACCACAACTACACGTTGCATTCCAGTGCATGGGGCTAAAGCAAACATCAGCACGGATGGCGTGGATAACGTCCCTCCATCCATTTTTCATTCAAAAATTGGAAATTGAAGTTGGCAGCGGTGCTGTTGGTAATGGACTTGTTGACATTTCAAGTTGCTATTTTCTGTTTGAACTAATAGCAGTTTGTTGAACCCTTCATATTCTATGAAGACAATCGCCCCAAATAGGAAGCCCCATGCTGGTGTTTATTTGGCTCGTTACCTTATAGACATGTGGAGGCAGTCCTGGAGCCTTTTGCGCACCAGTTTGTGCACATTGCCTCAAAGAAAGTATTTGTCAAGATACGTTTCTTCATTTTGGTGGGTTGGGTTCAGCTCTTTTTTATTTTTATTTATTTTATTTTTTTTCCCTTACAATTTTATGTAATTAAGGAAGTTTGATGTTCCATTGAGCTAATTTAAGAGCTGTATATAGAATTCTGCCTTTACAAGGGCAAAAATGTTCAGTTTTGATGGACACTGTCATTAATTTAACTATATCGTTGAGGGAAGGGATATTAGTTAATTCATTGATCAAACTACATCCACAATAATAAACCTATTGCTCTCTTGACAGTGTGAATCAAAACATTAAACATCAAACATTATTATATTTCTGAAGGCAGTTTTTTTTTTTCATTCAATTGGAACTAAGGCTTGAAAATGAGCAGATTTCCATTGACAAAAACAATTAACAAGCTGAACCCAATCCTGCATGAAGAAGTGACTTCACGTTGACCAGGGAGGAGCACAAACATTACAAGATCTTATTTTTTACTTTGCATGATAATTGTTTTTCAGCGTCAAATCCAAGACTATGTTGACAATTCCAAACTATGCAATGATCTCCGACACAAAGGCTCCACAGCGACACAGAAACGAACGCTTTTGTTCATGTGGTGAATAAAAGCAGTCTACGGTGATTGTTCAGCTCAGTTAACGGCGTGTCCTTTGAGCATCTAAGAGCTATAGTCACACTGTAGTCCAATGGTATCCTACTATTTTATGTTCAAAATGCACTTTTTTTCATTTCCATTTTGACCACTACAAAGGGCATTGAAACATTCATGATAGATATATATATATATGTGTGTGTGTGTGTGTGTTGTCCATCGTGGGTTAATTCCCAAACCCAAACAGCTGCTGCCCACTTATCGGCGACACCCACGTCCGTGTCTTGTCTGTCGTCATGTTGACTTCCTATGGACATTCCTGTGTGTCAGTTACTTTTAGGGCAAATTGACTGTTTTTCCTCAACAAAGTCCAATGTAACGGTAGTTTTCAGAGAATGTAACTGTTTACTGAATGTCTGCTTGCAGGAGGCCACATCCAGGACAAAACACAAACAAACACAGACGCACACACGCACGCACGCAAGCACACACACACTCACACACACACACACACACACACAAAGTGGTCACGGGCCTTCAGTTAGTTTGTGTTGCAGATTCGAGTGAGAGCGTCACGGCGGTGAGCTGTGTAAAAACTGTTTCTCCTGACACGTCATGGTACTCTTTCCTCTCAAGACTTGAAATAGATTGATCGTGATTGATTGTTGTTGTGCTCGAGCAAAAGCGAAAAAAAAAAAAGCTTCAGTGACTTGTAAAGTTTATTTTGTATTCATGTATATATCTATGAAAATATAGATATATAGATATATATAAGTGACAGTTATTTTAATATTCAAATAGCACACTCGAAGTTATTGAGGACTGAACTGAAGTTCCTGATACAGATGCTATGTAACGCATGATTGACCTTGTGTAAATGACTTGCACTTTAAAATGTACCCACATACATATATACCCATACTGTGTATATGTTTGGGTTTTTCCTCTGTACTGAAAAGTCATGAAAGATACAAATGCATCAATTGTGTGTATTTTGCTGAAATAAAATATTTATCATATCTGGCATATGCGAAGAGTTTTTTTTTTTAATTCCCATGCGTCTGAACAAGATGTCCGTGACTCACTGAAACTAGCCATTTTCTAGGGGTCTGCTGTTTCTCATGCAAGTGCACAACCATAAACAGCACCCCATATACTGCTGCACCAACAACGGGTTTGACTTGCATAACCATGAAGAACCCATACCTTGCGACTAGAGTGGCTTTTATTTGCGAGAGCAGGCCCCAAAAGCAAGTGCCTGTAAAGTCAATAAAAGCATTTTCACTTGTGAAGGCACCACTTCATACACTACACAGAGTGCATCACTAAACCCAAATACATTGGTGCCTTGAGATACAAGCATCATGACTGAAGAGTTTTTTGAGATACTTTTTTTTTCTTGAGTTAGGAGTGCAAATTTGAGATACGAGTGAGCTTCAGAGCCCCCTAGATGGTGGCAACAACCTTCACAACATCCAGCCACCATCAATTCACATTGATTTCCTTGTAGTGGAGGGACAATATTCGTTGGTGGGTCTAATGCACCATTAAGCTGGTTTGACAGCCACCAATTAACCTTACAGAAGAAGAGTGAGGAAGGACAAAATATTAGGTACAGTCATGTTTTGTGCTAGCATTTACCATGTTTGCAGGATAAGTGGAGAGCAAAATTTATTGATGTGTGTTTTTATATTGCATGACACTGGTGAGTGCAATTTTTCTTTTCAAAAAACGGTAAAAAAATTTTTTTTTTTAAATGCGGTTTTTGGTTGGACTTCAATGGATCATTTGCATTACCATTCATTTCAATGAGGAACTATGATTTGGGATACGAGTGAACGAACTAAACGCCTATCTCAAGGCACTCCCCTATGCCAACACAAGTAGGGCTTTGCATTACCGTGACAACGCCTGGGAGAAACACGGCTGCTGGAGAAATGCCAGTGGTACAGCAGTATACTGTATGTTTGAACTGGAGTCGGACCCAGGACAAGGGAGAGTCCTGAACAAGGTGTACAGTCACAAATACGACAGGATGTTACTGAACACTTAGTTGTAAATTTTGTCACTTTATGTGACATTGTCACTTTTATGTGGTTCATTTGTATGCTGCCATGCATGTACTGGCTGTGGTGGACCTATCCTTGTGACTGCTACCATGTAGCATTTAGTTATATAGTGTGTGTATGTGCTATCAGAAGCTACTGCTGATAAAGCTGTTAGCCAAGCTAATATGTGCACCCAACAACAATGCACCTCTGCTTAACTTTTGGCATTCACGTAATAGTTTTACTTCCTGTGTGTGTCATGACCAAGTCTCTCAATACAGTGGTGCAATGAGATATGAGGGACTCGACTTACAGTGGCAGTGAACTCAACTCACTTCACAACAAGAAGCAGTTTGGTAGATAGAATTGGTGAGCCATCCTTCAAAAAAGATGCTTTGATCTGTTTATTGCCACTATTTACATGTGGCGGTGTTATAAACCTTTAAAAAATGCTTAGTTGAACACAAACGCTGGAGGAACACAAAAATAAAGGCATATATTCTTTATCCGCTGCGAGGAATGAATAATATTACTGCTGAGGAGTTGTTAAACTTCCTCTGTTGCTATATATTTTCTTCATAATTAAAATACACATGACCAAAAATGTTGCTTTTTTGGGGGGGGCTGAAACTGATGAATAACATTTCCATTCATTTCAATGGGGAAGAATGATTTGATGATTTTGAGTTACGAGTGTGGTCATGGAATGAATTCGTATCTCAAGGTATCACTATACCTTTGTCTATTGAGTTTCTATATCAGAAAAGTCCAAATGGTAACACTTAGAGTTGCCATTATCTCACAAGACAAGAGTGGGAAAGTTAAACACTATATCACGTTCAAACTGGACTAGTTTCCAGCAACATGAGCTCTCCACTAAAAAAATGGTGGTGTCTTGCCACAACACACTCCATAAACAAAGATTTTTCCAAGTAGCCACTGAACTATATGATTTTTATACTAAATACAATGAAAAAAACAGCAGACGTCAGTCATGCCCACCTTTTAATGATAAACTAATGTTCCCCTGACAGGAACATGAATCCAGGAAATCTCTTCAAAGGGGATTCAAGGTATCACTGCTCTGTATTAAATAGAAACCACTTAGTCAGAAAGTGGAATCTGCCCTTAATGCATAGTCATGGAAAGATATACACAGATGAGATAGATTTAAAGTGAGAACATTATATATATTTTATATTTATACAGTATATATATATCCATCCATCCATCCATCCATTTTCTGAGCCGCTTCTCCTCACTAGGGTCGTGGGCGTGCTGGAGCCTAGTATATATATATATATAAATATATATATATATATATATATATATATATATATATATATATATATATATATATATATATTTATTTATTTTTTTATATTCAATTCAATTGCGCTAGTTATTGGTCACATTAGGTGTAAGAATTTTTTAAATGATTTATCTTGGTCTAATTTTTTTTTTGCATACAAATTTCTAACATTTCAGCTGGGGTGTGTAGACTTTTTATGAGCACAGTATAAAGGCAAGTTGCTTAAAGTCCAAAAGCCAGTCATTGTCCAAATACTGTACTTGTGGACCTAAGTGGAGCTAGACACTGGTTCTTTGAGCACAGTTCCTGCCTTGGAAGAAAACGTGATCACACTGGTTGAAAAAAAAGCCCCTCAGCTGTGCTTCCGTTTGCTCTTTACAATGTCCTGTAAAAGCCTCCCTTTGTCCTAATTGTGCAGGATGTGCCGCTTGATCACAACCGTCGTGCCAGCTTCAGAGTGAAGAATTTCATACGCGGTGGACAAAGAAAAAAAGAGTGAGGCAGAATGTCGACACACAATGCACTTGATTATAACAGCACAGTCCCCGTGACCTCCAAAATAAAGACAAAGTAGCCACGTTCTGAGAGAGTCAACAACAATTGGACTTTTATAGGCATCTTATAAGCAGAATTCAGTCCGAGGCTGCTGTGGGGCTGACGTGCGTTACATTGTGCAGGCGCAGCCGGGGGACTTGCCAGTGAGGGGTTTTCAATAAGTTCTGTGAAATCTATGTATGTACTGAAACTGAAAGTGCATCCAGCGCTCTCCGCTTCTTTCTATTAAGCGCAAATTATCCGCGCATGACACGGCTGTGGTTTACCACATCCTCTGAGCGCTCGGTATGTGTGACAAATCCAGCTGGACTCATGAAGGCGGATCAAGGACGCCGAGCACCTCCTGATGGAAATGAACTTTCTTCAACTTGAACATGAGCGAGCTGAAACTGCAAAGTGGCTGTTTGGTGGAAGGGCCCGAGGACAAGAGAGAAGCTGCATGGACACTAATCTCAGTCAGAGGCAGATATAATTTCATGCCTATTTAGAGGAGAGTCCTAGGGGGCTTTCTCATCAGCCCGCTCCCCAACCAGAACTGCCTGCCTCATGGATAGGTGATGCTGGAGTTCTGTACACCAATGCTAGCATCTTCCTTTGTTAAGGAGACATTCACTCATCAATAAAGCATGCTACATGTTTGCCGATTTTTAACATCTTAACCATTTTCTTATGTGAACAATCCCACACATGATGAGGAAAAAAAATGGCACGAATGAGGGCCCAGGGACAAAGTTCATGATTACCTCTCACACATAACTGAAATACACTCACACACTCTACTGAATTGTTTATTCAGAGAACATTTCAGTATCCAATAATCATCAGCCTATTTGGGCTTCGCTATCCACAAATTATCCTTCTCACGTTTTTTTTTTGTTTTCTTTTTGTGGAACTTATCCCAAGCTTTTCATTTAAAAAAAAAATCTGACCTTCTCATGGTTTTTGCATTCTTTCTGAAATGGCATGAAGCCCGCATCACACCAAGGGTTGTGGCCGAACCCCACGTGGGCTGGACCATCGCAAAAAAAATGACAGTTGGCGACTCACACTCGCACAATGAGCGATTTCATCTACGGGCCCAGCTCGCGTGGGGATATATTGACAGGCTTAGCTCGCTCCCATTTACTTGAATGTGTTAGGCGTATGACGCACATGGCTCGTGTTCATTTTGGCGACAATGATTGCAAGCTTCGCTTTTCCATTCACAGGTACATATGAAACTATAAATAAAGTAAGTTAATAAGTTAAGTATTGTCATAAAACAACATATGTAGCCTTTATATACTGTATTTGTATGGTTTGGTGGTGGCACAGCAGCCATTTTGGTCTCGGTAGCTTAAAATTTAGAAATGTATTTTTAGTGTGTGAGAAAGCTTATGTGCAATTTGATTGGCTGCAATCTGCGATGTTGCGACATTGTGCAACGGCGAATAAAAATTTGAATCGCTGCAAAACCAGTTACCGAGGGATCGACCGCTCATGAAAACCAGTTGCCAAACCCCGCACACTGTGCAAGATTTCAGTCGGGTTTGGCCACATCGCTTGGTGTGGGGCACTAAGATGCCAAAAGATGGCGCCAAAGCCCTGTTCAATAAGAAAGTACTACCGTGGCACATATGAGGGCCGAGGGGCATAAAACAGACATTACACAGTCGACTGAAGTGCTTCAAGATGCCACAAGATGGTGCTAATAAGAAAAGCAGCACATGTCAATTCGGAAATTCAATCTGACGCTCTCAAGGCACTCTGAGAGTGCAGTGTTCAGAGAGGCAGAGCGCGCTCCATTTTCTATGAATTTACGAATGAGCGTGTTGGCCATTGGCCCGGATATGTCATTGCGTGTGCCATATTGAATGTGTCAGTTCTGGCTGTAAACATATCGTCCTGCTCTGTCCCCTCAGTCAGAGTGGCGGGAGTGCGCTCCCGCACTCCCAGAGTGTGGCGCTCTAAAGAACTGAACGGCACGCTCCAACAATGCTCTTGAGTTTCCAGAGGTTCCAGAGTGTAGAGAGCCCACTTGGAGTGAATTTCCAAACGTAACCAGTGTTGATTCCCCCACGGGATTGGCGTGCTGGCTCGGCATCCCCTTGCGGGTGGAGGGGGCCGGGCCCGCCCTTCCTAGGTGTGCCGATACAGCAACTCCGTACACCAGTTGACTAACATGCATGTGATATGGTGTTCAGTCAATAATAAACTCCAGGGACACGATACAGGCTTGAATCGCTTATGCTGGGACAACTAACAAACAGATTGATATCAACTCACAGGTTCTCACAGCTATTTAGACACTATAAAAGCATTCCACCGCACCACTCATCAGTAGCACTGCCTTGCTCATTTTCCACATCCACGTCCTGCCCTTTTCTGTCCTCTCTCATCTTGTCTTTTGCTTAGTTGTTGCATGTTCTCACCGGGTGTCCTCCGTCCACAAATAAGAACCCAATTTGACTTTGTAATGTTACTTGTAGTCAAATATTTAGACTGTCTAACGATCGTTCTGCTGTGGTTCACACCCCTATTCCCCTTGTCCGTCCTGTCCCTCTGTTTGTCCCCTAATACCCTTTTCTGTCCAGCTGTATTTTCAATAAACATACGAATAAGCAACAAAAAATAATCATAAAAAATAACAGCAAAACCGTTCCAGCACAAAATGAATACAGATACACCATTTTGCATGGCCATGCAGCTGAACAGGACAGTGAAAAAACAAAACAAAACAAAAGAAACTATGTTGAAGAAAATCCTTGTATTTTCGGGAGCGTTTCAGTTGCATATCTGAGAGGTTATTCTGAATGATGCTCCTGACGGCCAGTGTGTTCTGACCGCTCTCATAGTGTGTGGTGTACTTGAGATGATCAACATTGCACACCACACACAACGATGTCTCTACCGACAAACGCTCTCCTCCCCCAACCTTCAGACCGCTTCCTAATTGGCTATCATTCTGTTTCACGTGGTGAGCATGCACATACACACAGTATTTGCGATCATAAACATTGAACAAGTTTAACATTTAAGATCGTTTGCCACGTTTGTTTTCCGAGCAGATCAGGGAGGAAAAATCAGTCTTAACACACCCCACACCTCAAGATAATCCCTTGGGATAATCATTTCGAGGCATCCAATAATCTGGCATGCTGACTTTGATCGGTAGGGAGGGAAAAGGCTCCAATTTGGCCGTCTTAACACAGCACCGAGTGTGTGTGTGTGTTTGCTTGTGTGTGTGCCTCCAAGGCCGCACTGGTGTCACTTTTAATAGCAGCTGGCATGGTGCGTTAAAGACACAGAAACACCTCGTTGCCTGGAAACAGATTTCTGACCCTGCCTGTTCACTTTGCTGCCCGTCGCTTGGAGCGCTGCCCTGTCGTATTGCCACCCTGAGAGTCACAAGCTGAGGAATACATGAATAATGATGACAGGAAAGGATCATTATGCAGATGTGATTCTTACCATCTGCTTGCCGCTCATGAAAATGTGCTCATTTGATTTCATTTGCCCCTCAATGACAAACAAAGCCCGCGACACAACATTAGGTACACACGTGGTGTCTAATTAGATCCACTGCAAGAGATGTGTCAAAAATGATGGCTCTACAAGGACAATATTGCTTACATTTAATGGTCATTTGTTGTCTGTTTTGGTGGTTGTAATTTAAAATGGTCTAGCATGGCTCTGCATTACGTGTACAGTGGGTACAGAAAGTATTCACACCCCCTTAAATGTTTCACTCTTTGTTATATTGCAGCCATTTGCTAAAATCATTTAAGGTCATTTTTTTCCTCATTAATATACACACAACACCGAATATTGACAGGGAAAAAAACTGAATTGTTGAAATTTCTGATTTCAAAGAAAAGTAAAGACGACAGTGAGTGCCGAGTGTTTAATATAGAATGGACTACTAAATACTTTTTGACTGACAAAGGCTACATGTCTAATTTGTTAAGAAACCATTGCGGTTTTAGAGGAATATCACATTAGATGTCACTTTTCTACCAAGCATGCTGATTATGCTAACAGCCAATCAACGCAGGAACTGATGGTTATGGATCAGCGGTTAAAATCAAGCTTGCAAGCTCAGCAAAACACCTTTATCTGACAAACTGCCATCCAAGATTCAGTTACATGGTATGGTAGGGTATGGTATGGTATGGTATGGTATGGTATGGTATGGTATGGTATGGTATGCTGTGGTGTGGTGTGCTATACTATGCTATGAGCTAAGCTATGAGCTACGTTAAAATATGTTACCGTACGGTACAGTACAGGTACGATATGAAAATTCCACTGTTCCACCTATTATTATTATTATTATTATTATTATTATTGCAATCAACATCTTCCTATTGGATTTCATCAGGCAGGTGTACCTAATGTGTACCTCCAAGGCTCACATTGATTACTGATGTGCATCACATCCAATCAGATATGAAAGCTCTTCTTTGACATAAGCGTCACAGAAGGTTCTGACCACTTCACCTCTTGTGCTAACTGTCAAGGCATGAGCAATAGATCCACGCACAATTAGACAGGATCAACTGAACAATGCATTGTGATAAAGTGCAGCACAGCACAGCAATGGCCTTCCCCTTCCTCTCTCACTCCGTCTTTCCCCGTGTGTGTTTTACATTCATTATGTCCCCTCTCTTTCCCATGGAACTTGTGGCATATTCATCAGCACTGTGACAAATTAGATGTGCGGTGAAATGGAATAGCGGCGAAAGATTAGACCCACTCCAATCTCGCCAGCAATCACTATTCCCCCTTCATTTCTGTGGGGAAATACCCAAGGACGGCCAGGATAATTAGATCACATTTGACTGCAGAAAGTCTTCGAATGGCAGCCGAAAGACACGGAACTGTCTCTGGATTCGTAGTTTTATATGCTTAGTAAATTGTTCGAAATGTGTATGACGCATAGTTTGCACTGGTGTACAACTACACTGCTTGATTAGCATTATGAAGCTACATGGGAGGAGTGAGATATTTGGAGCAGCTCTCAATACGATGCAGTGTTTCCTTTATTGCAGTGTCGATCAAAAGTTAACATTGTTACAGTATGTTTGTAAAGGCAACATTTTTAATTCAGCTATTATAAAAAGTCTATACACCCCCGTTTAAATACCAGGCTTTTGTGATATTAAAAAAATGTGAACTGAAATGGGACGTTCCCTTTCCGGGTGTTTCGTCTTTTGTAATTTGTTTTGTCTTTTGTAAAAGTGTTTCTGCTTTTGTTAATGTGTTTTCTGAAATGTAAAATTGGTTCACAATTTGTTATATCGTTTTGCACTTCCAGGCCATTGTACCTATATTTAAGCGGAGGGCTAATTCTCAAACTGCATAATGTTACAGTGACTTTGACTTGATATTAGTATACTTTTCAGGAATAAAACGTGTCTCCTTTTGATGAACACTCAGGGCTACTATTTTATTTTAATGTTGGTCATAATGGTGATATTTGGAGAGCTAAGTATTTTTTAAGTGGTTCTTGGTGTAAAAGATGGTCAATGTAAAATCAATGCTGTTAAAGATCGACGTTTTTTTACATTCCTCCCAATCCACCCACTGTCAGCTTATCTCAGGCATTCGAAAGGAGTATACTGTTGTTGATTATGAGACTCCATGACCTGTTTATGGCCATGCACAGTATTTCTTTTCTTTTTCCAAGTATGTGGGTACATGTGTTTGATAACGTTATTTGATGTGAATTTAAAAAAAAAAAAAAAAAAAAACATTCAACTTAGTGTGACATTGTACAAAAAGTGTACTGTCATGCCACTTTTATCAATGACATTGTTTCACATCGTTTTTATTGCTTTGCTGTTCGCTGCATTAATGGAACACACCTGGTATGACAGAGACATCTAGTGGAAGAAAATAGATTGCACCCATTCAAGCATGTGTACTGAACAGAACTATAGGACCAACATTATGAATGTCAATAGATCTTTCATGCAATTTAAATATTACATGTGTAATGCTTCAATGTTATACCTCGAAATTTGAATTTAGTGTCACAATATTACAAAACATGTATCCAATTCTTTCCATCTACCATTGGTCTCGTCATCATCATCATACACTACGTGGACAAAAGTATTGGCACATTTGGTCATCTTGTACGCAGAAATTGGGAATGCAAGAAAATATGCTGCTTGTAAATCATCGCCGTTGAAATTGATGGCAAAGGTTTTTCCACGCCCAACTTACTCAAGCACACCTTTGTGAAATTTGCTTCAGAGTTGTGCGTCAAACAGAAAGGGCCCCACCCCACCTGCTGTCACAAAATGGGAACAAAACATTTAGAGGGTGTTTGGGGGCCCTAAACCTTGACTGATGAAATCATTAACAAAGATGTCTTATCATACTTTTGTCCAAGTAGTGTATTTGGGTTATGACAATATCATCCCATGATGAGTCAGGTTGACTTTCAGCTGTTATCAGCCACATAGTGTATTTTACCGTATGATGAAGTACAGCCAATTTGTGCTATACAGCAGTGAGCCAGTGTCTTACAGTATGTTACTGTAAGGCTTTGACGTGTTGTTGGACACCCACAGCTGCTTCTGTAGGCAGGGCTGTCAAACTAATTTTTGGCATGGGCCACATCGTAGTGAAACTTTCTCTCAAAGTGCCGGTATGACCGTGAAAATCAAGTACATGTATATCCTCATCATATTATTAGGTACACAGAATTGCCCATGCATTTGATTTTCATTATGTATACTATATATTGTTAACAACAAATTTGAAATCAGAAGTAATGGAAAATTGTGGTCAGTAAATATTCAATAATACCTCTATTGCTCCATTAACGTTCAGGGATTTGGCGATTTAAAAACAATTATTGTAAAAAAGAAAAAGAAAATTGAAAAATCAAAAAAATAAATCAACCCTCTCTGTCCCCATCTTGTACCTCAAATTGGATTTTTAAGAAACCACTGTGCCTGAGGAAAATCAACCAATCAGAGACAGAAGGCGTGACTGATGAGGTGTCAATCATTTGCCGCACACTCACAGGCACATTCATAAAGCGGCTTTATCATGGCGGACACATCCTCACAGTCTCAGCTGACCTGTTAGCTTGGGCTTCAGGAGCTTTGTTGAAGCCATGGCAGAGTATACACCACTGGGGGGGGGGGGGGGGGGGGGATAATCCAATCCCTTGTTTGCTAACAACTGGGCATTGGACTAGCAAACTGAAGCAGAATAAATGATCTTCTTTTAAATTTGTAATTGTTTGCACATGTCAAAAACATAAATCTTCAAACTGATAACATTTTGTTTTAATGTAACACTGCATTGCAATAAGTTGAGCAACCAGCTGTAGCAGGCTACCATCGGCTTGTTTACATGCATGCTATCTATGTATTCGTGCGTGTGCGTGTACTATTTTACCACAAAGTAAAGGTATACTTTCCATATGTGCTAATACCTGAAATAAAATCGTATTTTAACAAATAGGCGCATAAGCATGTCATTTCACATCACAAATATTCTTCAAACGGATTCTTCAAAAAATTCGGCTAGCAGTGAGAAAGATATTCTTATTCCACTGTGAAAATGGTCAAAACTTAATACTAATTACATTACATTATCATTATTATATAATGTAGGCCTCGTCTTTTATATTATTGCAGTATCTATAGTTAATAATAGTACAAATTAATAGTTATAATAATGACATGCATGAACTGTGGTATAGTGTGGATATTTTTGTGCATGCCCAGATTAAATAATTAGAAAGTTAATTCAATAAATAATGGGAATCATTGTAGTTTTGGTTTTATTGAAATGTGAAATTCCCTGCAGTTGTTTCAGATTGTGTCTATTTAATTCCTTCATAAAAACCCATGGAATAAAAAAAGAAAAATCGCTAATTTTGTTTGTTTAAAAAGACATTTGATTTATTTATTTTCCCTCCTAAACTTGTATAACAATTATTCCAGCGAAGATAAAGGTTGGTTATCGTGCATTGGTCATTTTAAAACAAGGATCCGCTGCACTTCGTGTGCGTGTGCGTGCGCGTTGCGTGCCGTCGTCACTCAAGCGTGGCAGGCTGGCGCCGCCGCCTCTCCACTTCCACAACATCAGGTGTCGTGTTTCTGTTTGTTGTGGCCTCGGACAACACTAATAACGTATCTGCACAACAATGTGGATGGCAAAGCTGGTCAACATCACCGAAGACGTCACTCAACCAACAGCACCGCCCCCCCCACACACACACACAAACACACACACACACCCCCTTCCATCCTCCCGAGACACGTGCATGCTCATTATTAAGTGCCCCCCAGCCTCCATCCATCCTCTCCTTTTAAAACAAATTCATGAATTAAGAGACTTTCTTGGAGCACTTTGCACTCCCTACCATGACTTAAGTACTCGCACTCTATACTTAAGTAGAAGTACAGATACTTGTGTGTTTAAAAAAAAAAAAAAAAGAAGACTGGTCATAGTAGAAGCAGACTAACAATAATAACAATCTAAAACAACAGCAGTAACGATAGTGTGTATGTTATTTGATTGTCCATTTTGTGTAATGGGCAATAAAGTTTTTCTAACCGTACTAATTGACTTTGATAATTTCTCCATTTTAAATACAAACTATACAGTATGGTGATTTCTTGCATTACATTTTTTTATTTAATGTACTTTAAATACAAATTCAAGTACATTTGCTTCTGTGTTCAACCAATTTAAATAATTTTTAATAGAAATTTATAAAATTCCATCCTTTCAATAAATTGTAGTGAATTTAAAAATAATTTTCACAGCTTGCTTTTAATGATTTTAGATACAAATGTAAACACATTTTACACAATCATTTCAATAATTGTAATCTATTTTTAATATGAATTTAAATACAATTTCCATCATACTGTTAATTAATTTAATTGTAATTTCTAAATATGAATTGAAATACATTTTCTACCATGCTTTTAATTAACATTTTACTTACAAATGTAGATACATTTTTTGATAAATTAGTTAAAATGATTGCTTTATTTGAACATATAGTAAGCATAAGTAAAAAAGATAAGAAAGAAAGAAAGAAAGAAAGAAAGAAAGCAGCAATAAATTTCATCCTCCGGTAGTTTATACACTTTGCGTTCAATATTTATGCGATAGACACATTTAAATACAATTTCCATCTTGCCTTGTTTATTTGTTTTTCAGCGAGGTATTAATTGAATAATGTTTATGATTGTGGTTGAATTTTGAAGTGGTGTATAAAACTACTGAAAGGTGTTTCTAATATTTTGGTTATGATGTTAAATGGGTATCAATCAAAATGACAGCATCAATCAAAATGGAGCATTTCTATCAGAATATTTGTAATGGATGAACCGGTGTCTGCGGTCTACAATTAGGACCCAATGGCAGATATATTGTTTATGTCATCCGACTCGCACTGCCTGTCAGATACCATTAAGCCCACTTATTTGTTAATTAGTGTACCCCTAACCCCCATGCATTCAGTCCTCCTGGTGTGGTGTGTTCAGGTGTAAGGTGAGAAGCATTTAGCAGGAGATCAGAGTGTTGCAGCCTGTCTGTTGGCTCCTTTTGGGGGGGGGGAAACAGATGACAGATGACAACTTTTTTTTTTCTTTCCTTGGGCCCTTGTATGAGTTTAAAAGCTGCTCGGGACCACTCTGCCACTCACTATCAGGGGGTCAGGCAGCATCAAGCAAGAAGAATATTATATATAACACGTGAAAAAGAGCGATGACGCATCCCAGCTCGTCTACACCGTTTTCAGTCAAGGATATTTTGAAGCTGGAACAGCAGGGTGGCTTTAAAAATGAGGTTCTGATGGCTGACCAAGTGGCTCCAGTGCATCTTCACAACATGCACGAAACTCAAAAGGAGCTTTTCACACACGACGCAGCGGTGGAGGATGACATGAAGAAACATGGTAAGAAACTAGTTGCACCTCTGCTACCAGATGTTGGATGACGAACAGTCCTTTCAACCTCATCATCAATAGTTAGAAAACAAAAAGAAACACTGATTTGGTGTATACAGCATTGCAGCAGCACTGACAGCTGTTTCTAATATAAATATTTTCATATTCATGTGAATGAATGCACCCAAATAAGGTTACCAACATTTTTGAAAATCACCTCTCAGTATGCAGTGCACGCACAATAATACAATTGAATTGAAAACTGCACATTTAGCATTAGTGTTGCGATATTTACACCAGCAATACTTTTCGACATTAAATTAGATTTGATTCCTAAAGTGGAAGAGTGAGCGGATAATTCTTTTCTATAAGATCACTGAACTTTAACGAAAGCGGAAATAAGACTTCTTGAGTTCATCTGTAATTTCTTGAGTTAGTCTAAACCTCATTAATATTTTAAATAAAGTTGCACATTTCAGTGCAAACATGAAACATCAGCCATATAGTCATAGTCCATAGTCTATTGTCATATTTATTATAAACGATTTAATATAAGATACAATTACAAGTGTGTAACGTTGCATGCAAAAGTACTTTACGATTTGACAATTATTTCCATCACTAAATTGTTTGCTAATATGATTGTGTTTTAACAAAACAAAACAAAAACACAAATACAACTAATATACCGTAAAATAAAACCTTGTATATATAAAACATACTGTGTGTATACATACATATATTGTATGCTTATCCGAGGTCGGGTCGCGGGGGCAGTAGCTTTAGCAGGGACGCCCAGACTTCCCTCTCCCAAGCCACTTCATCCAGCTCTTCCGGGGGGATCCCGAGGCGTTCCCAGGCCAGCCGAAGGATGTAGTCTCTCCAGCGTGTCCTGGGTCGTCCCCGGGGTCTTCTCCCGGTGGGACGTGCCCTGAACACCTCACCAGGGAGGTGTCTGGGAGGCATCTGAATCAGATGCCCCAGCCACCTCATCTGGCTCCTCTCGATGTGGAGGAGCACCGACTCTACTCTGAGATCCTCCCGGATGACCGAGCTTCTCACCCTATCTCTAAGGGAGAGCCCGGACACCCTGCGGAGGAAACTCATTTCGGCCGCTTGTATCCGGGATCTTGTTCTTTCAGTCACGACCCACAGCTCGTGACCATAGGTGAGGGTAGGAACGTAGATCGACCGGTAAATCGAGAGCTTCGCCTTCCGGCTTAGCTCCTTCTTTACCACCACGGATCGATACAAAGTCCGCATCACTGCAGACGCTGCACAGATCCGCCTGTCGATCTTCCGTTCCATTCTTCCCTCACTCGTGAACAAGACCCCAAGATACTAGAACTCCTCCACTTGGGGCAGGATCTCATCCCCGACACATCATCTGCAAAAAGCAGAGATGCAATACTGAGGCCACCAAACCGGACCCCCTCTATGCCTCGGCTGCGCCTAGAAATTCTGTCCATAAAAGTTATGAACAGAATCGGTGACAAAGGGCAGAGCCTTGGCAGAGTCCAACCCTCATTCATTCATTCAGAGTCCAACCCTCACCGGAAACGAGTCCGACTTACTGCCGGCAATGCGGACCAAACTCTGACACCGGTCGTACAGGGACCACCCGAAGGCGGAGGGAGGCTACCCTCTCGTCCACCGGGGTGAAACCCAACGAACAGGCGCTGAGCCGGGGAGCAATAAGTATACCCACACCTGCTCGGCCCCTCTCACCTTGGGCAACTCCAGAGTGGAAGAGAGTCCAACCCCTCTCGAGAGGACTGGTACCAGAGCCCAAGCTGTGCGTGTGCGTTTTAATGTTCAATCAGTAAGAAAAGACATGTTCCATTACAGGAGTGTGTTGAGTGGCCTGCACTACAATTGCATTGTAATGATGTGTTTGTCAATAGAAACTTGTATGCAGAGCGAAGGAGATACCAAAGGAGGTCGGTCCTCTCGCAGGCCACGCGTGCTCTTCTCCCGGGCTCAGGTGAGCGAGCTGGAGCGTCGCTTCCGCCGGCAGCGGTACCTGTCGGCGGCGGAAAGGGAGCAGCTGGCTCTTGTCATCAAGCTCACTTCCACCCAGGTCAAGATCTGGTTCCAGAACCGCAGGTACAAGTGCAAGCGCCAAAGTCAGGACAGGAATCTGGAGCTGGCACCCAAGAGGGTGCCCGTGCCGGTACTGGTCCGCAACGGGAGGCCGTGCGGGGCAACGTCGCTTTTCCTGCCTGCTCACGATGCAACTTTGGGCCATTATAACAACATGGTTGGATATGGGAACAGTGGAGTGTATGGTTGGAGTTATCACAGTGTGTCTGCTGATGTCAAAAACAGAGAGGGGGGCTTCATGTGTGCACTGGAGGCTCTCAGAGGCTGCTGACAATGCACTCGAAATAAAAATGTACACGCACGCTCTTGGGCAAATTTGTAATATGCGATATTTGTACATAAGTAAAGATCATTTGAACTGATTTGAGTGTCCGTTTTGGCTGCTTTTAAAAAGTAAATACTAGATCTCTGAAGTCCTGTTTTTATGCACGTCATCCTTTCGTTTGTTTAATGTATGTGCCGTGTAAGGTTTACAATAAACAGGGAATTTCTACATCGTTATTCATTAATGTTATTTTAATACACTCTTACACTCAGTATTTGCCTGTCGCTGGACAAATTGTTAGTTAGTTCATTTGTTCGGAAGTTAAATAAAGAAAGTTACTTAAATCAGAAAAGTTAAATTAGAAAGACAGAGAGGGAGTTTTATTAATTAGACAAACTAGTTAGTTAGTTAATTTGAGCATTGGCCAGACTAAAAGATGGTTACACAAATAGCCAATACGTTTGAGTGACAGTTAGACAAACAGTTAAAGGACCTCGCTAATGCTGTGAACATTGCCACTGATTCCATAGTTCTGGACCTAAAGACGATGTCTGCAAAATCCCCCCAAAATAGACTCCATAATCATTTTACGCTTGTTTTCTGATTACATATTTGATTTTCAGCCAGGTTTTGGGCCGCCCATATTTAGATCAGAATCCTGCGTGAGCCTGCTGATTTCAGCAGCGGAAGACGAGCACATTCCCTCATTAAACGGGTTTGTGTTCTGCGGTGCTATTGTTGCCAATATTGAAAGTCTGGATGGGTTTTTTTAGACGATTAAGAGTGCCAATAGTGAGGTTCGATACATTTGAGTAGGGTTGTTTTGTTAAAATCGATCGCTCTAATGCTTCGTTGCAGAAGGAAGGCAGCCGCATGAGGTAAGTGCGTGCAGATTCATTTAATTTTACCTTTATACAGTACATAGATCATTGTCAGGTCATCATTTTATTTATTGAATCACTCATGGCTCTGAGACTTTTGAAAAGAGTTTGGGTGTATAACGTGAGACAGGCGTTTGCTTTTAAAGGCTTTTTGTATGGTGGTGGCGTCGTGTGACCACAGCGGACTTCGATGGGCATGGCCGGCTGGCTGGCGCCGTGTTTGTACCATTTTAATCAATGACGCAGCAATAAATTAGCATTTTTCTAGCATATTAAATGAGCAATTGTCGGTTGTATTGATGTGAGTGACTGTGCAACGTTACTGTATATGATAGCAATATAAAGTATAACACCAACTTGAAAAAAGCGGTGTTTGGAAAAGTTTTTGAGGAGGGGGGATTCTGCCCTAAGGCGACGATATATAAAATATGAGTGAATAGTGCCACTTTATAGTATAATACATTCTTTTGTCCACAATGGCTATGCCGCAAATTTGGTCTAAAGCTCTGTCGCTGATGTCACACATAGACATGGGCGGCAAATTGATTTTGGCGATGTAAAAGGGGCGTTCCAAAGGCAATTAAGTATTGACAAATTGCTCTAAAAAGGATTGATATTTTTGGAAATGACTGCCAGTTTCATTTTCTTGAGCAAAACAAAAAATACATAGGGTACTTATGGACGCTATAATAGGTCCTTTAAGTACTTAGTTATCTAAAGAGTTAGTAAGTTAGTCAGTCAGTTCGTCAGTTAGTCAGTGAGTTTGTTAGAGAAAAGGTAAATGAGTTAGACAAAGGTAATTGGGGTGAAGTTACAGAAAGATTTATTGTGCAAATGGTTAGTCAGTCAGTCAGTTAGTTTGACAGACAGAAAGTTAACTGCTATAGTTTGATAAAAAGTGAATTCGTTAGACAAAGTTAGTAGGGTAAAAAGTGAATTATTTAAACAGAAATCAAACTAATACGTCAGACAGAAAGTTAGGCATTTAGTTAAGACAGTGAGGATGTGGCTATTTTGAGTTTAAATGTTACGAGGGCTCATCAAAACAACACATTTACTGTATATGCCAACTGGAACTAAGTGCTAATAGGCAGACAGGCGGTGTCTTTCTGCATTTCTGGAAGAAATGCTTCCACAGTAAAAGAAGGAAATGACATCTGACCTGCGGCGAGCCGCTCTATCAAAGGGAGCTCATCATTGTCCCATTGACTAATCCTCTGATAAGAACTCAGCGCCCGTCCTGTCCTCCAGCTTTGCTTGGTAAACAAACCTGCAGACTGAGAGGCTCTTTAACTAGGAAACCCTTTCCATTCAACTGTCACTCACTGATGGACGCAACACTGAAAGTCATCATTTTCACTTCCATCCAGAGCTTTTTTGCTACTGCACAGAACTTGTGCGAGTCCAGAAAAGACATGGTGGACCTCGAAGATTAGCATAGATGCGGCATATAAACTAAAAAAGGTCGTGTTTAGATAGAATCTCCATGACGAGGGAAGCTGACCTGTTAGTGAAGAAAACCCCCTGAAGGTGGAGAGGAGGTGAAGCTCCGTGATAAGGATGAACATGTAGACAGAGTGGAGTCCAGAGACACTTGACGAGATCAGATAGGCCTATTAGCCACCCACCTCTTTTTCTCCTTGTGTTTGTGTCACAGGAGAGTGAAGAGATGCCTGATTACAACGCAGTGATTCACATTTCATGAGGGTCATCTCATCTCGCAGCGAGAATGACGTGAGCGCGTTCATCACATAAAGCAGCTGCCCGAATCAAGTAAAAGCACATGACGTCGTCTGAGCGCACACGCTTTTTAATAATGCTCCTCTGACAATCTCATCATGTGACGGCTGACGAGATGCTTGAAAAATGCAATTTCTTCTGTCGCTTCAATCAACATGAATCATCATCTTATTCTTTACAAGATGAATCTTTGCTAAAGAGCAGTGCGGCACTACGCACATGCTTCCGCTAGGAGACAAGGTGGGTAGGATGCTATAAGGGCCTGATTGATTGAGATCTATTTAAATCGTTGCATTCGCAATTCATCTTAGATTAGATAAACCACAAAGTCGACACCTTAAAAGAATTTGAATCTCAAAATATTAAGAGAAAAAATGTTCTATACACTTTTTTTGTAGAATAATAAACATGTTTGCAAAAAGTAAGAAAGCAGTTGTTCATTTTATAAGAATATAATTCTATAATTAAGAGAATAAAGGCATAATCTTAAAAGAATACAGCCGTAATAGGAAAATAAAGGTGTATTGTTGAAAATATTTTATGAAGCAGTAATTTTGTAAGAAAAATGTCATTATTCGACAACAATAATGGCATATTATTTTGAGAAAAAACTCCACATGCATTCAGTCATGAAAGTACGAGAATAAAGCCGTAACACTACAATAATAAAGGTGTCATTTCACTATAATCAAGTCGGAATTTTAGGCTAAAATGTTTTATAGGAATAATTAATTGTGTTGATGAGAAAATAGAAGTTGATATCTAGGACAGTAATTAGTTCAGATAGCAGTGATCACTTTGGTGACATTTTTAAAGATAACTGATTAAATTACGGGGGAATTAGCTCAAGTGGTAGGGCGCTCGCTCGGCATGTGAGAGGTCGCGGGATCGGTGCCCGCGCTCTCCACCTGACTCTGCTTGTCGTTTGGCGGCACGGTGGACGACTGGTTAGAGCGTCAGCCTCACAGTTCTGAGGACCCGGGTTCAATCCCCGGCCCCGCCTGTGTGGAGTTTGCATGTTCTCCCCGTGCCTGCGTGGGTTTTCTCCGGGCACTCCCGTTTCCTCCCACATCCCAAAAACATGCATTGATTGGAGACTCTAAATTGCCCGTAGGCATGACTGTGAGTGCGAATGGTTGTTTGTTTCTATGTGCCCTGCGATTGGCTGGCAACCAGTTCAGGGTGTACCCCGCCTCCTGCCCGATGACAGCTGGGATAGGCTCCAGCACGCCCGCGGCCCTAGTGAGAAGAAGCCGCTCAGAAAATGGATGGATGGATTAAATTACAGTTAGTTACCCATCCCAAGTGACTTTAAGTGTCACAAAATAAAGTATTATTTGGTTGTGTTGTCCTCTACTATGAAGTTCAGTTTGATAATGCCACACATCAACATACTGTATAAGCATGCTAAACTACAGTGATGTACTAAATTCAGTGAGATGAAATGGGCAAGAAGCTTGTCTGTGTGGCGCAGAGCAGGCTGACACATGTACTGTTACGCCGTGGCCTCAGACAAAGACATTGGCAGGAAAACAACAGAAGATTAATGACGAAACAAGTCAGCGTGGCTCAAAGAAAACATTTTGTAGAAGATAAACAGCATCCTGGTGAGAAAGGTCACCGGCTGAGCTATGTTGCGCCACATGTTCAGCATAGTCACAAATCTTCACAATCCTGCAAATATACTAGACTAGAGCATTTTCTAAGTGTGGTACGGCCTCCCTCTAGTGGTACGTGAAAAAGGTACTTCCTAAGTACAATTCAGTTGTTTTCAACTTTTAAGTTCAATACATTTGAATTTCGTATTAAAGAACTGTTTGTGTTTAAACGTTTATTTAGGTACATTTTCTATTTAACTTTCCTGTGCCATACATTTTTAACTGAATCATTATTAAAGTACAGTTTTGATTATTTTCCTGTATTTAAGCACAGTGGCGAGCTAAGTTTTTTTTTTTTTTTTTTGGGGTGGTACTTAGTGTAAAACGTTGGAAGAACTACTGCACCAGAGGAAATGTAACGTGCCTAAAATGAGAGATTAAAATGTGTGTGCCTCCAATTCGGCAAACTTTCCCAGACAGACACAAAGGAAGTCAAGGTGAAAGCTATCATATCAGCGATCTTAATGCTGTGTTGACCAGACAACACCTGAAGCCTGAGAAGAACCTCTTTACCAGTTCTAATCGGATGCTTTTAGAATCATTCACGTCTTGCTGTACCGTTACTGAACACGGCATAGGATGTAAAAGTGTGATTAGGATGTATGCACAACAAACAATGGGAGCAAAACTGTTTAATCCGTAAGAAAAGACATGCTTTAATACGGTTATTTCTGACGTTTTTAGAGGAAGGAAATAAAGCTGGGAACTTTACACATATAACGATTTTTAACAACTGATTTTTACAATGTGAGACCCCACACGTGACAAGGAAAGAATCAGCATCGTAATGCTTTTAATGTGTGGTGTACTCAACACGACCAACACAGTACTACACACACATAATGATGTCTTATTATTATTATTTCCACTGACTATCGTGTCTCCTACCACAGATGTCTGTTGTAGTACCAAGACTGACCTGTGAGAGGCAGCATAGTGCCACAGGGCATCCACACTGCCTGGCCACCGTTTCGTTTCACTTCACAATCACGCAGTCCGTGGCTTGGCCGAACTCTGTCAGCCACACATATACGAATTTATGATCGTAAATATTGACCAGGTTTAATATTTACGATTGCCGGCTCGCGTTGTTTTCCGAGCAGATCGTGGAGGGAAAATAACATCTTAATACACACCACACCAGAGGATAATCGCCCAAGATAATCTTAATTTCAGCAAGTTTTGTAAAAGCACTGCTCATACCATAATCCGAAACAAGTGCTACTACAACATGAAAGGTGTCCTGGCTGGTCCAAAGTAGATGCTCTTAAGTCATAATAGGAGCAGTAAAAGATTCAATTTGCCTAATCGGAAGCCAGCGTAGCAACAACATGCTGGTATAATTCAAAGGAATGGCAGGAGGCTGGGGGTGTTCCAACCAAATCTGTCCTAGACGGGCTCCCTATAGTGGTGCATGAAAAACTCACTGCCTAAGTACAATTCAGTTGTACGTAATTTTTAAGTTCAATACATTTGCATTTAACTTGGAAGAATTTCTTTTTTTTTTTTTTTTTTTTACAAGCACAAAACCTTCCGGCCAAAAAAAAAAAAAAGAATATCAGAAATTCATTCAGGGTGAATCAGAGACACTTTAAATGGTGGCAGGTGTGCGCTGACTCTCATTTAACATAAGTTTGAATGTGACTGGTTAATTCTGAAAACTGCCACATCCAAGTTATAAAAGGGTGTGCACACTTAACAAAGAAAATAAAGTAAAAATGTTTTGAAATTATTTATCTTGATTTAATTTTTTGATTATTTATCACAAAAAGCTGGCATTTGAACAGGGGTGTGTAGATAATTATTTTTAGCTCCATTGTTCACCTTTCTCTCTGTCTTTCTCTTTTTGGGTGAAGGTTTCTCTACCAGGCTCCTGTCAAGCAGTGACAATCCTAACCATGAGATGGGCACTCTCTGTTATTCCTTTGGTTTTTTTTTTTTAGACTTTGCTTACACTTTTCTAATAAAATGAACAGTACAATCTCCCCCTCTTTGTTTCATATAATACGACCTTACATTTCTGGATTGTTGCTGCATCCTGTGTGAATATAGACTCATTTGACTACACTGTGACTGAGGCAGGGATGCCGCAATGGGCCAGCGGGAGTAAGGGCCACGATGTCACCACCCCGAAATGTACATTCTGCAAATGAAACATGAACTCCCAGAGGAGCACAGACCCCGCCAGTAAATGTATCGTTTTTCGGGTTATCCACCACAACCACCTAACAACTTCCAAACAAAGAGTGCGTCCGTTCAGGAGCCGGTCACAATGTGCCAAACTCATTAGCGCAGTCCGGTGGGTACGACCACCCACTCTGACCTGTGCCCCCACCCCAGGACAGGTCATCCTCCCCCCCGGAAGTGTCACAGACCCTCAGCTGAGGCGCTGCATGGAGAACAATGCTGGAGTACCAACAAACAAAATGCAGGTATGACACAGAATTAGTGTTCATTGGGACTCCCAAAACTACATGAATATTTGAAACCTAAAATAATCAATAAACTGGCTTTATAGTATATACTGTTGAATTGTATACAGTATATATATATATTTTTTTTAATTAATGTATTTTAAGTAGTCAAGTTTTGCCACTAAAAATGCAGTCTTGGTCTTGAAAGTAATATGGTAAATAATTAACATGCAACAGTAAAACAGCAGAAGTAAATGAAGAGGAAATTACTGTACAGTACGATACTTTGTGTGTATCTAATTAATTTTAAATCAATATTTTATTTAAAAGCAGAATTGTTTTTTTATCTGTTATTAGTAGTAATTTTTAATTGTATATACTTTCAAGTATTTAATGTTATGACTGCTATTATTTTGATTTATTGCATTTTTCATATTCTACTATGATCTATTATTACACGTTTGTTATTTTAACATACTTTCGTCCATTTTTATGTTGCATTTAAATTTTTAAAAGTAAATATAGTTACGTATTATGCATTTTAAAATATTTCTTGCCAAATGCACTCCCTTATTTTTCTGCATTTTCTGCACTTTTTTTTATTTTTCATGTTTTAAAAAAAATTATTTATTAGCATATTGTTTTAAGATTAACTTATATTATATAGACTTTTCACATTTTTATTCTTATCTCTTATTACCTTCATATTTTCCCCCAAAATTAAAACAGATTCATGTGTATTATTTTAATTATATTTAATGCGTTTTAAGATATTAGTCATTTTTAAAACATTTTATTCAAAAATGTTAACGTATTTAGCTCTATTTCTTCTTATTCATATTTTAAAACTAATCTATTTGTACATTATTTAAAATTAATTGTATATTTTATAGATTTGTTTTTATTATTATGATCTATTGTTAGCAACATTTTAATTATTTAATTTTGAAGACCGATTCATTTGTATATCGTTTAAATTCTACATTTTTATAAGACATTTTTATATATTAGTAATTTTCTTAACATTTTATTTCTGAACTGTTTATGTAAGTGAAAATATTTCTTTCAAGTAGAAATTTTTGAAATGTATTAATATATTTTATTCTTATTTATTACTATTTATAAATTTTATATTTTAAAAATCATTTTCAAAACGTTCTTTATTTCTTATGAAAGAGAATATATTTTTAATTTTTTAATTTTCATATGTAATTTGTTTTAAATTAATTGATGTATTTGTTTCTTATTCATTACTCTTTTATGCATTAGATATATTCTTGAAAAATGTTATAGTTTAAATAAATTATTTTATTTTATAAAAAAAATTCTTATGTAAGTGAAAATATAGTTTACATTTTCACATAGAATTTGTTTTAAAATCAATTTCTGTATTATTGTTATTCATTATTTTATGCATTAAATATAATCTTTTTTAAAAAATGTTTTACTTTTTACACAAGTGAAAATATATATTTTTTAATTTCCACAAATAATTTATATTTTCAAAATGAATTAATGTATTTTTTTTCTCATTCATTCCTATTTTATGCATTAAATATATATATATATATATATATTTTTTTTTTAAACTTTGTATTATTTGTTTTTAATTATTGTCCAAACCAACTGCAGTGAAAGTTACTGGGCGAGTCTTCAGCAGCGCGAGTTGTACACACCTCCTTTACAAACCCGCCCCTGCACTTGAATAAAAAGCTTGTGTGTGTCCACACGTGTGAAGAAAACACAGCACTGCAGCACCCTCCGACTCCGAGAGGCCTCTCTCGTTAGTGGACCAGTGGATGGTAACATGTCTGATCCCATCAAACCTCGGACGTCCTTCCTCATCGAAGACATCCTCTCCATGAAAGACAACGGGAGCTTTGTTGGGAAATGCTGCACCCATGCAAAGGAAGAATGGGAAGAAGGCAAAAAGTTGTCTGAGTCATCTTTTGCGGCGCACACAGGTGAGCGCAATATCTGAGTGGAATTCATTGCCTAACTATTTGGCTCAGGCTGGTGTTTTCTTGTGATTTATTGACTAAATCATTATCATTTCCCAGCTGAAAGACTGATCCTTTCTCCCACTAAATCATTATCATTTCCCAGCTGAAAGACTGATCCTTTCTCCCACTTCACAGCATCTCTGGACAGATCCTGTCCCAGCACGTCCGAGCCGGGCGGCTTCGCATCCACGGAAAAACCCAAACGCGCCCGAGCGGCGTTCACACACCTCCAAGTGCTGGAACTGGAGAAGAAGTTCAACCACCAGAAGTACCTGTCGGCCCCCGAGAGAGCCAACCTGGCCGGTGCGTTAAGACTGACCGAGACCCAAGTGAAGATCTGGTTTCAGAACCGCAGGTATAAAACCAAGAGGAAGCAGCAGGCGTCGGAGTTCTTCAAGGACACGTACAAAGCAGATGGACTGGACCCGGCAGTGTTCTTAAGCTCTTTCTGTAGAGCGTATCAGTACGGACCTTACTTGTGGGACTACGGCGGGCCCTGGAGGCCTGCGTTGTGGTGAAAAACAACATCACCATTATTCAAATAAAATGTTCACTGACTATGCCAATGTGCCATTTGATTGCTGTGACCATAATAGTCTGTATTTGTTCATGTTTGAAGAAAAACTGTTTGGCTAATGAGATCTTCAATTGCTCAACACAGATGTCGAATTATTAAATGATTTAATTAACAACCATACATTTTACAATGTTTTTAACCTTAGTAAATTGGATATATTCTTGCAATCATTACGAACAGACAGGCAACATTTGTAACTTATTTCATCTATAAGTGCCAAAAGAAAAAGAAAAAAGATCAGCTCCTCACAAAGATAATACTCGATTTAGATCGAGAGATAATAATTGAATAGTTATGCACAATTACACTAGCTAGTGCCGAGGGCTATTTTTAACATTTTGTAATTATATTTTATGTACAGTAAAACCTGCAATTATTCATAGTCTGGCCAAATGATGAGTTAAAGTGAATAGGTGTGTTGAATGGGTATTGGAAATGACAAAGTGTCAAAATACTCCAAGAAGTTGTGTTAACAGATATTCATGACAATATTTTTTATTTTCCCCTTTTTTCCACATATTGATATATGATTCATAGCTCTGGCACTTTTGAGGAAATGTTTGTGCACAATACTAAAGGTTTGTTGAGCATGATCTAGAGCAGTGGTCACATACCAGGTAGCCCCCAAGGACCACTGCTCTCAAAATAGCTCTCCAGTAATGGGCCATTGTGATTTCCTAGGAATGTTGTAGAAGTGATCATTTGAAAAATGTAAACACAGTAGAGTGTTGCAGATTGATATTCATCTGTTTCCTACCTTGTTAAATCGCTGTTGATAGTTACTGTGGGAAATCATTGTATTCAAATAGATGCATATCATTAAATATTAATAATAACATAATTAAGGGTAATCCGATCAAATTTATTTCAGAAGTGTGTATGTAACTGGTAGCCATCTGCATGAATTAGTCCCCAAGAAGTAGCTTTGTTTCAAAGAGGTTGGTGACCACTCTGATCGAGAGCATTTTAATCAACTATAGCTTGAGAACGTCGAACGTGCATGCATTGAATCATTTTTGTTCTGGAACTTTCTTTGTCATAATGTTTAAAAAAAAAAATAATAATAATTTATTAAAAAAATAATAAAAAAGAGGTACAGTCTTTTATCACTTTCTTGTGTGAACTTTAACCCCAAATTTGTCAATAGTCTATATAGCTTTTAACTTACCGTAACTCAATAAGCCAAAATATGAAATATACCTGAGGTCTACAAACACAACAACAAACTACATTCAGCCAATCAAAACATCTAAAAGTGGACTTTTTCTATTGAATCTCAGGTTGTGGCCAGCTAAAGGTATGGGTGATAGCGTAACTGTGTGCACAGGAATGAAAAGAGATTCCTTTAACAGAACCACTAATGTACAGTAAGTTTGGAGAGTCACACGGTACGATTGCGTCACGATTCGAAAGGTTCAAACCGAGTAGCGAGTTCACACGGGTAGTCGTCCCGACCTCGATAGGAGAAAGAGTGCCACACACAACATCATACCATGTCAACAACCCGACTGAGACAAACATCTTAAAGAGCTTCTTCTTATCTCTGCGCGTGAACATCGCAAGATGCCAACGGGGCATGAAGCGGAGAACCTGTCAAGTGGCTCCTCTCCTCCGTACGATCATTCGAAGTGGACGGACCAGTCGGTGAGCGGCGGGTCAACCAGGAGAAGAAGAAAACAGAACTGATTCACTTACGAGACGTCCATATACTGTACACCGACTTCTTATCAGCGCCGCCCTCAGCGTAAACAGGTAATTAGACATGAAGAGGACAGATAGCGTCTGTTTTGACGGCCATGAGAATGTGACGGTAATCTGCCGGTGTCTGTCAGCGGGCGGGCCGCATGCAGACATGTTGACAACACGATAAAGGAATTTGTCAGTGTAACATTGGCCTTAGCGCGCTCAGAAGCACTACACTACATTACAACCTAAATTCTTACATTTGCACCATGACATTTTCAGAATTTATTCCCAACAACACTACTGGCACCCCGCTTCATTGACAGTTTACATACTGGACACACTGCAAGGAATCAAATAGCATTGTTTTTACCATTTCTTCAATTAGTACTGTAATATAATTAGACACCCAGGTTAAAATCCATCCATCCATTTTCCATCCCGCTTGTCCTCACACAGGTCACGGGTGTGGTGATGATGTAGATAGAACAAATAATTCATACAAATGATCTATAACAGTTAAGGCGCCTCCACGCTACAGAAATATAAAAATGCTTATTTACTTGTTATGATTGGTATTATCATTTGTAACAATCTTGACTGGTTGACATTTGAAACTATGCTAGCTTTTTCGTTTCAGAAATGTAATAAGGCTAAAGGGTTCGTACTTTTATTGCGCTTGGCATTGTAACACCCGCATTTACCATGCGACTCAAAGAGAAACGTGCCAGATACGCTACCCTCTCCTCTTAGGCGCCTAAGAATCTCTTCCTGTAGCGCCTGGATCAACTAGATTTAGAGGTAACTGATGAAAAGCACTGAGGCATTAGTATGTGTGCCTTTAGATTAAGGACTTCCCATTAGGGACACCGCGGAATGACATTTTTGTTTATTTAGGCTTTAAAATGTGGTTAATGGTACAAGGAACCCTTTATCAGGTAAGGAAACATTGTACCTCTCACTATGACACAACAGAGGCATGTAATTTGTCCAGAGTTTACGATGGTCCTGACATATGACGTTTTACGTTTTAAGTTACAAAGCATGCGCAATGAACTAATTTATGCAGCGGCTAAAGAACACATCGTCACGCGGCACAAGACGGCAAGCTCAGTTACCGTCGTACTTACTGTTTTGCATTTGATTGTTTTATAGTTATGGTCTACAAATACAGTATTTTTCATACATGTATTTACTATCATGACATTTCAAGGTTACACACGTGCGCAATGAACCTGTAAGAATACGTCATCACATGGCACAAGGAATGCTCAGTTACTGTACTCGCTGTGTGCGATTGTTTCATATCTGTGACGTAGAAGTGTCTTTTGTTACAAATATTTACTGCAATTATGACTTTTCAGAGGTTACGAATGCCGCACGATGATGTTTGCGCATCAGCATCGCGCAGCACCTGAAAGCATGCTCAGTTATTGATGTGTCAAGGTTATGAACAGTGTGCAATTAACTACCGGCAGTTTGCGCACAGGTTCAAGAATATGTGGTGACACGGTACAAGAAGGCACGCTTAGTTACTGCCGTACTGACTCTTTCTTGTTTGATTCATTTATATCTATGGCGTAAAAGTATTTTACACAAATACAAAAAAATATATATCTTAATTATAACTATACTACTGTGTTAGCGTAGGTTTGTGATAGACTACTGTACAGCGCTTTGCGACTTATCTCCAAATTCAGTATAGTAAATAGTATGTAAGTTTAAGGAAGCCACCGTGGCAGTAGTACACCCTGGACTGGTTGCCAGTCAATCACAGGGGGCATATAGTGACAGACAGCCTATTCCAGCTGATTTTGGGCGAGAGGCGGGGTACACCTTGAACTGGTCGCCAACCAACTGCAGGGCACATATAGACAAACATCCATCCATAGATATGATGACTAGCGATGCCAGCACACCGGAGCAGCGCGACTAACCCACGTGCCTACGTGGCAGCCATGTTGGGGAGGTCGACATTCAATTCAAAGGCAATGCATTGACATTAACTTGCTCATTTCTCAACCGATTTTCATGAGGTTTACTTTTTTGCCAACGTCAAAGTGTGTGCTATCAATACATAACGTTTGAAAATAAATATTTTTATCTGTGAAAGGTTACTCCAGCTTACCTTGTCATAATTGTACAGCGTTGTACGCAATCGTATGCAGCACACCGTACCGGCATCGTTGGTCTTTTTGGTTTTCTTGCCAGCCACACAGATGGAATGCACAGATGACTTTGGCCCTCCTAGATAATAATCAGAATCATTTTATTGCCATTGTCAGTTAAAGGTACATTCACAACAATTTTTTTCTCTCTTAGTCTCGCCGTAGGCACGCAGTTCAAAAGGAGGGTGTTATATCTACCAATTCAAATCTGTGCAACAACCATTCACATTCACACCTAAGGACAATTTGAGAGTTTTCAGTTAATCTAACACGCTTGCTTCTGGAATGTGGAAGCCAACATTCTAACAAACTGCGAGGCAAACGTGCTAAACGCATACATCACTGTGTTGTCAAGATACATATGGTTCAGTAAATTATATTGTTCTAGATTGTTTTTAAAAAAAAAAAAGCTCAACACTGCATATAGCAGCACTTTTTATTAAAATTCCAACATATACAGCATGTTTGTTCTGCATGTAATGCGTGTCATGGTAATTGCTAATTGCACTGGCTTAGTAGCACCTTATGGGAGGTGTATATGTGTATGAATTGTATGTGAGAGGGTGAGGTAGACAGTTCTCTTCACACTGACTTGAAAACTCACTAATAAATGAACAGCATTCAATTCGTCAAGTCACGTAATCGACTAGGATTCAAATATTGTCTTTCCACGCATGAGTGGCCTATAAAGGGTTAACCGTGTCTTTGAAGGATCAGCAGATCTTCATCAAGTGATGAAGAGAAAACCAAACCTGACCACAAAGGAAGCCTTTGTCAGTGCTGCAATGTGCCGTGACTGTCTGACAAATTTGGTGGGCCCGATAAGACGTTTTGAACCAGCCCTCATCTTTTCATCCACTATCATAAACTTCCTTGGATAATGTAACTGGATCCCCCATGTTACCAGGCAGCAAGGCAGTGGACATCCTTTTGCATCCAGTGTACCCAATAGTTATCACTGTGTGGATGCTTGTGTGTTAAGACCAGCATGCATTGAGAGAAGAGGCTGTTGTAATTTTTCAGTTCTTATCTAAGGTATAAAGACGAAAAGTAGTCGAGCAAATGGACTGCAGATTAAGCAGACAAGGAGACATGAGCATCCATTGTAGGTCTCAGATAAACATAAACATGGACACATCAGGGACAACTCTTCTACACCACCTGTGTACGTGTGCTGGGACATGCTGGCTCCGAATAAAGCTTGCCACTGTCTGCATCCCGATAAGAACAACAGATCAGCCTTGTTTTTCCATCGTGGCATAACAGCAAGTATCTACCTTCATGTAAACAGTCCAATAAATGACAGCCAGCACAGGAAGAACCACTACCAGAATTATTTTGAGCAAAGTGAGGTCATTTAAAGGGCATTTATGGTCCAAGTCTCAAGGTAGGTTATATGGTAAGTGTTAGAAATATCTCAGATTGTGTGGTCCAGGTCTTAAGATAGATCATGGTTATTTGGTCCTCGTCCCAACATAGATCCAGGTCATGTAATACGAAAAGTAGTCCCAGGTCTCTAACCAGGTCATGTGGCTCAATTTTTATGCTGATTCAAGATCATGCAATCCAGGTCTCAAGCAAGTCAAACCAGTTTCAGGTTGGTTCAAGGTATAGTGTGACAGGTTTAAATCTAGTGCAGTGATTCCCAACCGGTGTGGCTTGAGCGCTCTTCAGGTGGGCCACGGGAAATATCAAATTTTACTTACTTGCTCAAAAAATTATTTACTTCCAAGAAATAATGTATATATTTATTTATCTATTTATGCCAGTGAGCCAAAGTGACAGACAGAACAAATAAATGTTCTTCTATTAGATGGCTGGAACTACATACAGTAATTAATGTATCCACTTTTTGTGACATTTTTGTTTGTTGGTGTGCCGCGAGATTTTTCAATTGTAAAATATGTGTTGGAAATCACTGATCTAGTGTCAGGTGGGTCATTTGGTTCATTTGAGAAAGTTTCAGGCCATGTTGGGTCTCATGCTAAATTCTAGTGGTCAAGGTCACCAACAAGTCCCAGGTCATGCAACTCAAATTTGGAGCTCGTTCAAGATCTTGTGAGTCAGGTCTCAAGCAGCTAAATGCTGGTTCTGGGTCTAGAGATCCAGGTCTAAAGGAAGGCCCAAGTGGGTAATTTGGTTCATGTCTTGAGAAAATACAAGGTTATGTGATTTACCTGTAGGTGTCTCGGAGGTCCTATAGGTCCCAAGCTAGCCCGCACATAAAGTGATCCTGGTCTAAAGATCGTAATCATTACCACAAATTTCAAATAAGTCCCAGGTCATTTGGATCAATTTTGAAGCTAGTACAAATGGTGATTCAGGTCTCTAGCAAGTGCAACAGGTCTAATGTAGTCCACGGTCAAGTACCCAGGTCATGTTCTTCAGGTTTAAAGGCAGTATTAAATAGGTCAAATTTAGGGTCTTGTGCTCTGGGTATAATTCTAGCCACAGGTAATGTGGACACACACAGGCTCACGGGGACACACGCGGCCTCTCGCAAAGTGTAGTTTCTTGGCCGGGTTATTTAACTCTGGGTAGCAACAAAAGTTAAGAAGGAGGAATTGGAATCCTCTCTCTCACTCAAAACAATCATGTCTGAGCTGAGATGTCAACATGGCTGAGCTTCGGCACTTCACCGTTCTCACAGTCGTCGGGTAAGTTGAGCACTTCTGTTATATTTCAATTAATTGTATACTCCCCAGTCACTGATGGTGTAGTGGTACACTCGCCTGACTTTGGTGCAGGCAGCGTGGGTTCAGTTCCCACTCAGTGACGGTGTGAATGTGAGTGCGAATGGTTGTCCGTGTCTATATGTGCCATGCGACTGACAGGCGACCAGTTCAGGGTGTAGTCCGCCTTTCGCCCGAAGTCAGCTGGGATAGGCTCCAGCGTCCCGCGACCCTAACCAGGATAAGCGGTGTTGAAAATGGATGGACGGATGTATACTCCCCAAAAATACAACATCAAGCCTAGCCAGCCGGGTTGTCGGAGCGTCGTGCTGGCTGCCGTGGCTGCTCACAGCCGATCGTGAGGCAGTGGAAAAGAACTTGGAAGAAAACATTTTTCAAAGGAACCAGCCGGGGGATCAAGCCTCTCGCTCGCCGTGGCTGCTCACAGCGCACCGACGACCCGCTGAAGAGGAGCGACGGGGAGTCTTCCTGGTTCTATTTCGTTGAGTGAGCTTGTGCAGACACAGGCGGGGGCAGGAACTGAAATGGGGCTAGATTAAATTCTTGCAAGCATTTTGAAAATTTGCATACTCTTCCTTTAATATTAAATGTTTTTGGTGATAATATTTACTGGACATGGGAAACATAACTAATAGCTGTCAGATAATTATAACAGATTTCAAAGTGGCCTAAATTACATAATCACCTTTTGTCAAACTAACAACTTTTTTTTAATATATATAAATTTATTGAACATGACAAGAAAAAAAACATGCACACAAAGAATCCATCCATTCATCTATTTTCTGAGCCGCTTCTCCTCACTAGGGTCGCGGGCGTGCTGGAGCCTATCCCAGCTGTCATCGGGCAGGAGGCGGGGTACACCCTGAACTGGTTGCCAGCCAATCACAGGGCACACACAAACAAACAACCATTCGCACTCACAGTCACACCTACGGGCAATTTAGAGCTGTCAATAACCTACCATGCATGTTTTTGGGATGTGGGAGGAAACCGGAGTGCCCGGAGAAAACCCACGCAGAGAGCATGCAAACGCCACACAGGCGGGGCCGGGGATTGAACCCCGGTCCTCAGAACTGTGAGGCAGACGCTCTAACCAGTCGGTCACCGTGCCGCCACACAAAGAATCATATTGATTAAAAAAACAAATTGAAATAAAACAGATTAAAATAAACATTTAAAATAGATTTGATCCTTAACAATCATGTTCAAAAGGGATAGTAAGAAGTCATAAGACTTCTAGTCCTACCCCCTAGTTTCAGACATCGTTCACAGCAAAAAGTCTCTAATTTCAGTTTGTCAAGTGTGTCGAGTTCAAAGTTGTACAAGAAGGAGAAAAAAATAATAATAATGCTGAGAAAAGAAAATAAGCAATAAAGCAGAGATTGATGGATTTTTCTCATAGCCATTCAATATTTGGAATTTAAGGGTTTTCTTCAATTTAGCTCACAGTATGTCTGACACAGTTTGCTCCTTTTAACAATTAGTCCACCTTTAAAGGTAATTCAGTGGAGTTTAGCATTGGTTCTTGTTGGTCTTTTATTAATTATTATTATTATTTAATTTTAAGGTTAAGTGTTTAAGTGTATAGTTAGTTCTCTTCGATTGAAACAGTTTCTGAATACTGGAAAGTAATGTATAAGAGGCTGCTCAAAACATAATTTGGATACTTTTATAGTCAGATAAGTCTTGAAATTTTGAAACTTCCAGCATAATTTGTTGATTAATATTCCAATAAATGTTGGAACAGATACTCTTCAATTCTCTGCCATTTATCATGAGTCTTTTCATAGCGTTCACTGGTCAATTTCCAAATATGATACATTGTTTTATTTAAATTTCAAATAAGTTTATTTACATCAAACTAATGTTTTTCTAGTTCATATTCAACAGTATCCAGATGTTCCAAGTTGTCTCCAGAACAAAATAAATTAGTGCAATCTGCGAATAAGACGGTTTTCGATTTTATCTGTTACTTCACATATTATTTATGTATAGATTAAACATTAATGAGCCCAACACAGAGCTTTGAGGCACTCCACAAGTGACTGGTAGTATTTGTGATTTCTGACATTTAACTCCATTTAACATATTGACCCCTGCTTTGTAAATAACTGCTTAACCATGTTGGTGCAATACTTTTGATGCCATAGCTTTTCAGTTTTTTAAATCAATAGCCCGTGATCCAGCGTCAAGTGGCTGTGGATGGCCCCATGACTGGGTTTGCGTTGACACCCCAAATGACTAGCTACGCCCCTAACTGGTATTATGCCAAGTATATAAACCTTTATTGTTATGGAATTGTACTTTAAGATGAGTCATCTCATTTTAGAGAGGGTCCAACACACTACAACTAAAACTGCACACCAAAAAAAATATGCCCATTCAAAACAGAACTGGATGTGTGAGTTACAACACAAATATGTAAGCATAGGTCATACATGCAAATTCAATAACATTCATATAGCAAATGTAGAAAACTGGATTCTTAGACTATATTATGTGATCCTGATTTTGAGATTGTCCATGGTTGTGTGGTATATGTGGAATGCTGAAGGGGTTCAGGTCTTGTGAAAGTGACAGGTCATGTGACTTTACATGACTCATTCTTCCTTAATGCAGGGGCATCTAGAATTGCAATATAGTCCTATACTGCCCCCTGCTGTGATCATGACAGATTGACACATTGGACAATTTGGAGGCTGGGTGAGCTGTTTTTCTTGTTGGTTAACACATATCTGAAAGCAAATCTTGGATGAGGCTTTGATTAAATAAAACAAATATTGATAAAGCACAGACACCAATCCCATCATATCTCACTTGTTTATTTCAGCTCCAGTGTTACATGCTGTAGCAGCATTGTCGCAATGATTACTTGCATGCATGGTCTAACATTCCAACGCCATTTCAGTTATTTGTGCGTAAACAGCGTAACATATTTACATGTAAAAATATATATATATGTACCCACACAAGCACACATCACTATTCTGCACTGTGTGCTGTGTATGCAGCGCTAGAGTGACCTACAGAGAGATGGCGAGCATATTTTCTTCACTTGGATTGGAGACATGATTACCTCACAAAACATAGATGACGCAAATGCATATATAAATTTCAAAGAAAGAATTCGCATTTGCTCATGGGAAATTCTGCAAGCGCAACTATGGCTTATATAAAGTGTGTATACAGATTGAATGATAAAAAAACTGCAATCATTAAACACATCAAAACATACTAAAACCCCAAAAAACAAAACGGTTCCTCTTCAACTGCCATTATTCGGGTGGGTAGATATTGAGCGCAAAAAAAAGCTGCCATCCATTTTTGAAACAATGCTGAGCAGGAAGGGACATGCAGAGTGGTCACCACAATGTGACTGTAAACATACACAAAAATAAGCGTCTGGATGTGAGTCAGGAGGGCTAATGGAGTGGACTTGGTGGAGGGCTTCGGGTTAAAAAGCAGATGCATAAAAAAATACCATTTGATACAATGTCTTTGGTGGGTTGTACACATTGACCAAAATAAACACTACGATGTGGCTTTTTTTCTGTTTAGAGATGCAGGAATGGCTTAAAAATAGCAATGGAGTGAAAAATTATGAGTAAAATCTATATTTCATATTTGATATACAATACAATCTGGAACATTTATGTTCAATCACAAAGGCTGTTATTCAGGTCTGTGACAAGCCATGTTCAGACCTCCAAGAGCTGCCCCGTGTCGAGTCTACTGGACTGTATATCCATACATCCATTCTCAATACCGCTTATCCTCTTCAGGGTCGCGGAGCACTGGAGGCTATCCCAGCTGACTCCGGGCGAAAGGCAGAATAGACCCTGAACTGGTCGCCAGTCAGTCGCAGGGCACAGATAGACATGAACAACCATTCACACTCACATTCACACCGTCACTGAGTGGTAACTGAACCCACACTGCCCGCACGAAAGTCAGGGGAATGTACCACTACAACAGCAGTGGCTCTCTTCTGTATAGTGTGTGTGATTTAACAGCTATAGGGACAAATAGAGATGGGCAGGCCATCAATTCATTGATCTTCAAGAATTGTGAACGGACTTAGTGGGACTGTTGATTAATCAATCCTTGATATGTCCTAATTGTACATCAATTCGTCCTTTTTATCATTCGATTTGCGGGTGTGACGGAGCCTAGCCGACTTTGGGGGAGAGGTGGAACAAAGTGTCATGAAAAAGTATTGGCCCTCTTCTCAAATTCTTATATTTTTGCATAGGTTCCCCACTTTGTTTAAGATCATCATTCAAATGTAAATATCAGAAAAATATAACCCAAGTGAACTTTAAATTCTATTTTTAAATGGTAATTTCATTTATTAAGGGGGGGAAAAAAACTATTCAAAGTTAACCTGACCCTGTGTGGAAAAGTAATGGCCCCTTAAACCTAATAACTGGTTGGGCCATCCCTCAGCAGCAACAACTGAAATCAAGCATTTTCTATCACTGGCAACGAGTCTTTCACATTTGTGTGGAGATATTTTGGCCCACTCTTCCTTACACAATTGTTTGAATACAGCAATAATGGAGGGTTTTCGAGGATGATTTTAAGGTCATGCCACTGTATTTCAATCGGACTCAAGTCTGGTCTTTGACCAAGCCACTCTAAAACCTTCATTTTGTTTTTTAAGCCATTCTGAAGTTGACTTGCTGGTGCGTTTTTGGATCATTATCCTGCTGCAGAACCCTAGCGCTCTTCAGCTTGAAGTCACAAACTGATGGCTCAGCATTCTCCAAGATTTTCTGTTAAACAGCAGAATTCATGGTTCCATCAATCACAGCAAGTTGTCCAGGTGCTGAAGGAGAAAGCAGCCCAAGACCATCACACTACCACAACCATGTTTGACTGTTGGTATGATGTTCTTTTTCTGAAATGATGTGCTACATTTAGCCAGATGTAACGAGACACACCTTTCAAAAAGGTCAACTTTCAGCTTGTCAGTCCATATAATACTCTCCCAAAAGTGAGAAGTTTTTTTGCAAAATCAAAATGAGCCTTTATGTTGTTTGTCCTGAGTTCCTTTGTGGCCTCCTGGATGAGTCATTGCTGTTCTCTTGGGGTAACTCCTGGGAAGGTTCACCACTGTTCCATGTTTTCTCCATGTGAGGATAATGGCTCTCCCTATGGTTCGGTGGAATCCTAAAGCTTGAGAAACGGCTTTTGTAACCCTTTCCAGACTGACAGATGTCAATTACTTTATTTCTTGACTGTTCTGGAATTTATTTGGATCGTGTCATTTTGTTGCAGCTTTTTTAGATCTTTTGTCTCACTTGATCTTGTCAGGAAAGATTCTGTTTAAGTGATTTCTTGATGGAACAGGTCTGCAGGTAATCAGGCTTCGGTGTGATCAGTGAAAATTAACCAAAAATTATGATTAGCCAGAGTTAATTCATGATTTAACAAGGGAGGTAATTACTTTTTCACACAGGGGCAGGTAACTTTGAATCACTTTTTTTTTTCCTTAATAAATGAAATCATCTAATAACAGCATTTTAAATTCACTTGGGTTATCTATCTGTCTGATATTTACATTTGTTTGATGATCTTAAACAAAGTGGGGAAATTATGCAAAAACATAATTTGAAAATGGGCGCTAATACTTTTTCACAGCACTGTACAACTTGGATTGGTTGCCAGCCAATCGCAGGGCACATGTAGACAAACAACCATTCACACCTATGCAGTGCTGTACCTGAACGAGTGCAAAGTGAACAATGTCGGAGACTGAATGCAACTTTCATCATCGTCCCTGTCATACTGTGTAGGGTGTTTGCATATTAAAGACTATAGTCCTACTTTTGTTTTAATTCTTCATTTAAAAAAAAAAAAGACCATTCAAGCAACAAGTTTCAGGACCTGTAGGGTGAAAGCTGCAGCTGGCTACTAGTGTGGATCGGAAGGGTGGCAACAATGGGGAAATGCCTGGATTTAGATGAGAAATAGCCCGTCACCAACATAACGAGGAAATAAAAAAAAAAAAAAAGAATTATGAACTAGTTCATTTTTTTTAACAGTAAACTTATTTTAGATTTTTGAATGATAAACTATTAACTGAACTAGTTCATTTTAAAATTAAAGAACTGAACTTTGAACTAGTTTGTGTAGAAAATAAACTTTCCCAACACGGCACCTATGGAGAATTTAGTCTGCAATTAACCTAACTTGCCTGTTTTTGGAATGTGGGAGAAAGCCGGAGTTCAAAACACAAACCTCAGAACTGTGAGGCAGATGCGCTAACCACAATTACATCGTTCCGCCTATCATGAAAGATCGGTGGCAAAATGTAACGTAATATTTGAGTGCAACCAGCAGGTGCGCTGTTGATTCAGTCAAGGCTAGTTTGCTGTTTAATGTACAGCCTAACGGGATGTCAGCGATGGGAAGTTGAGCTACAGTACATCTACACAGATCTATTCAGCTCAATACGGCGCTGCCATGGAAACAGGAGTTCAGAACATTCAGAGAAAATCTTTCATAAATTGCGTTAAAATACAATTTAAAAAAATCATTGCGGATCAAGGAAATTAAGTCAAATGCCCATCCTTAATGGCAAAAATGTCAAAAAAATAAAAGAAAATTGGAAAAAATTGCTTTAAAAACGGAAAGATTTGCTCTGTTAAAGAGCAAAAGAGGCACTTGGAAGTTGGAAGATTCATTTTTCCGTTGGGAGTGGAAAAAAGGGTGAGTTTGCTTGTTCCTTATAAATACACAGAAGTAAAACAAATAAAGCAGCGATGTGTTGCTTCCTTCTGCACCCAGTAAAATACAAGTCACACAAATAAATAAATAGTAAGAACTCTAAACATCATTTAAGAAAATGTGGTTATGTGTGTAGGAAAGAATGTTGAAAGACGACTGTGTGAATTTGTCCTCGATTCATTTGCCCTTGAGTGACGTCATTGTGAAAAGAAAAAAAAAACGTGCCGACGTCAGTCCAGTAACAAGAAGGTGTGTCACAGCTCGCCGACTTCCTCAAACATCACTGAGCAGCCACGTTCACTTTACGTTCCAGGAAGCATGTCTCGCCTCCTGCTTGGTCAGGAAGTACTTGAAGAACTCATACACGGACCAGGCAATGGCCGTGGAGGGCATCTGGTATATTACTCGAGCCTGCACCCCTTTGAAGAAAGCCGCCAATCCGCCGAGCTTGTACACTGTCCTGAAAGTGTTGGCCATTCCCGACAAATGGCCGCTGATGTTCATGGAGCTGAGCGCCACATTTTCTTGTGTGTTGAGCAGCGTCTTGCACACGTCAAGAGGCGTGGTAACGACGGCCGAGATGGCGCCGGCCGCGGCCCCGGACACAATGTGCGTGCCGGGGTGGTAGTGTCTGTGAGGGTTTAGCCACTCCTGCATGGTCTCGTAGGTGATGAAGTGAACAGCCTGGAAGGGGATGTTCATGGTCAGCTGCGTGCTGTAGCTGCGGTAGAAGGCACTTGCGCCCTCCGTGCGTGTCACCGTGCGAACGCAGTCCCAAAGTCCACGATAGGGCGACTTGTACATTTGCATCCTCTGCTTCACCACTGAGCCATGATGACAGAAACATTTAGGAAGCTTCAATTAAATGTACACTTTTTCTAAATTGAATATGACTGCAAAAAATGCTCATTAGGCGTTAACTAACAGATTGCTCGTACTGTTGGTGGGCATATTGACGCCAAATAGCGTGCTCTAAATTGTGTGTTCCCTTACTCTAACAGACTGCGTGCTGCTGGCGTCAGGTGTAAAAGTTTTTGAGTACAACATTTAAAACTGGGTTTTACGCTTAGATAGTGCCAACGGTTTTTACCATGGAAAATTTGGGAGTGCAAAATGAAGTTTGAAGCGATGGAACTGTCAGTGGAAGACAAACATATTGAATTACAGAACCGACACCTATGGCTCAGTTCATTTTGGGGATGCCCGCAACTGCATAAAAGCAATGTTTTGCTTGATTTAACTATTCCGAAGTATGTAGGAATTGTATGTATTTACACATCTTGCGTAACATTGCATTTAAACTAAGGACAGCACACCCAAGAAATGGTTCTGGGAGAGACTAATACCGCTTATCACAGTGAGCTCAAATGACCCAGATGTGAGCAAACAGTTTTGTCAACGTGTTGGTGATGGCCCAAAGCCATCCTACAGTATGTAACTATTGTAATGAACTAGCTTATGAGTGTGAAACTTTATACAGTTATTTATTTATTTTAATGTATAGCAATACAGCAAAATTCAATACCTTCAATTTTGGTTTAGGCTATTTGTCCAATCACACTGGATTAATAATTCATATGAGTCTGTCCTTGTCAGAAGACAAAATACAATTTATATTTACAGTATATTTTTAAGGACTAGTGTTGCGTTGTGCTGTGCTTACCTTCGGCAGGGTTCATGACCGCATCATGGAGGACAGTGGCCACGCTGCCTGCAACACCTGTGAAGACAATAGTAAAAGGACATATGAACAATTTACTTTTAATGGAATATATGAGAATCAGAATCATCTTTATTTGCCAAGTATGTCCAAAAAACACACAAGGAATTTGTCTCCGGTAGTTGGAGCCGGTCTAGTACAACAACAGACAGTCAATTGACAGAGAACACTTTTGAGACATAAAGACATTGACAAAAAAATAATAATAATAAATTAAAAACAATTTAAAAAAAGTCACTGAGCAGTAAAGGGTTGCTAGTTATCTGGTAATGCCGGTACATTTATTTTATTTTATTTTTTTGACAATTGTGCGAATTGAAAATATGAAAATAGTAGTGCCTGTAGATTGTGTCCCCACTCATTAAGTGTGAAATTAATCCACACACCAAATCTTTTGCTGTCTCCCAATTTCTGAAAATGTTTCTGTGTGCTTGTCCATTGAGCACATGGACATGCAGTGTGCTGCCTCTACAAGTGAAAACGGTTTTACTGTCATTATGGGCTGTGCTCATGCAAGTAGAAGCCACTCTTGCCACAAGGCTCAGGCTCTACCCCAGTCATCATGGTAACAAAAGCAGGACGCTTCATTGGCCCAGCAGCATATGGGGCGGGGTATAGTCGCTCACTTGCAAGAAATAAACAGGCTAACTTTAGCGAGACAAGAAAGTTATAAATATTGATCCTTAGGGTATTTTGAGGAAAGGCTTGTCACAGACACCTGAAAACAGTTTTAAATTGCAGGAAAAAAATGCATAAGGGCTCTCCTACTAACACTTAAATCATGATATTTAGGGTAGGACATTTCGTACCGTTAGCCAGATGGCTGTTGGCTCCATTTTTAATGACGTCACTGAGGGAGTGCTTCACCCGTTCGTAGCACGCAAAATAGAGCGCGTGGGCGGGACCAGCGCCCATCATGGTGATGTTAAGACCCCTTAGTGGTCTGAGGAAACCTTCTGTGCGGATGATCCGTCTCAGGGCTTCGTACACGCCACTATACCGAGCATTGGGGTCAGGCTGCAGGCTCTGCATCCTTGTCTGAAAATATGAAAAGACACGAAGATTATGACTTTTGCTCAAGAGCGTCATAGTCTGGATATGAGTCATGGTAGCGTAAAGAGAAAAACGCATCAAAATAGAATCGGAAGATCGGAATAAGGCCTCTTCTAAATGTGGGGGGGGGGGGGGGGGAGAAACCTGATATCTATCAAATATCTGGCAAAGAGAGTGCAATATACAGATTGGATATACAGTACCGGATTTTCATGGCCATAAGACGCACTTAAAAGTCTTAAATTTTCTCCAAAATGGATGGGGTGCCTTATAATGACGCGCCTTATGTGTGCACAGAGTTCCAAAATCTGTAAATGTTGTGTGACTTTGATGAGCGTTCCACTTGACTGACTGGGAGCATTTCCTGCCGACACGCTGCTCATATAGAGGAAAGGCGGACGTTACTGAGGACAGCATGCGGACGTTAAAGGAGGAAGGGTGCATCTGAAAGAGGATGCTAAAGGCACGCCCCCAGTAGGTATATAGTGCCGGTATATGCATTGTGCAAAAGAGCATTATTCATGTATTTTGGGTTACTTCAGTGTTTTCATTGTCCGATTTTGAACCTTGTGGAGTTATTTATGTGCATTTTGGACATCTGCGCATGCAGGTTGTTTCATAGGTTCCAAAATCTACTTAAGTATTAGTAAAATCATTATACTTCCCACCACTGGTTTTAGGTAAGTTAAAGACCACAGAAAGGCATGTTCTGCCCCTAAAAATATTGTTTTCAGTCTATGTGGTATACATGTCTATTAAAGACAATGGGCCTGAATTTGGACACCTGCTATGAGCCAAACCCCACTTTTAGGATGTATTGTTGCCTAAAATGTAGTCACTTGGTTGTGACGGCTGAGGGCTCTTTAGTCAGAAGAATGACGGTCTGGTGTGTGAGGCCAAGGCAACGCTTTGTTTTAGTCCAGCATGCCAAGTTATCTGCACAGCACAAAGACTGTTTTTATTTGCGGGGAGATGGAGCCGGCGCTGGCTGGGGAAGATAGGCTCGGTCTATCTTCCTCGGCATGTTCCAATGTGTTTTCCTTCCTTTTTGTGCTCACAATAAAGTACAATTACGTTTCCATTTAATACAGATGTGGGAAATCTTGGTTGATGTTGATGTATGTCAATTAGACCTGCACAAATCACATTGTTCTTACAAGGGCAATAAGTCACTTTATTATTCTGATCTAGCAATCAAAACCCTTAAAATAAACTGAATAAGAATCCATACTTTATACAGAATAGAGCCAAAATGAAAAACATAACATCAACTAAAGGAAGTTGTGCTCCATCCACGCTATGACACAACTCCTCCAGGCAGTATTATTCCGCTCAGTACGACAATGGCATTGAAACAATAGTTCGAAGCATTCAAAGATTCCAACTACACACGTAATATGATGAATAATAAGAAACATAAGTGACAATATTTACTCTGTAACTATCCACTGTTTCAGCCTCCACTGAAGAAAGAATAAATGGTAGTAATAATTTCAGTGAAAACATCAGAGGGTTTCTTAAAGGGGCAGTTACCCCAAAATGGCAGAATTTAGTCTTATTTAACCACTTATTACACACATTGTAGTTAGCTGGGCAGTGTGTGGGATATGCCAAAATCTCGTAGCTGTATACCCAATGGGGGAAAAAAATTGCATAACATGAAGGAAACAAATTTTAAGAGACTTATTATTGCACTGGTATGCGTGCAAATGTTTGGCCACTTCTGAGTTTCATTATTCTGCTACATTTTTATGATGACACTGATTCTAATGAGAACACTAAAACAACTTCATAGTGACATTGACTTATTTGTTTCATTTAAGTGGTTAATTCCTTCCTGTTTTCAGCTACAGTATATTACATACAGTTATGGTGTCAGACTTTCACTATCCAGTGGTAAACCATGTCAAAGTTGTAGTAGAGCCTCGATTCTGGCCATTTCCTAATCAACACTTTACAAGGGCGATGACGTGCACACCCTTCACTGTGGGAGGTTGATTTCAAGACTGTGTAACACAGATAAGGCCCCAACACACACACCTTCCACACTATTGGCGCAAACCTCTAGGTGTGCCTTGTTTGATATCTTGGGAGGTCAAGGCAATAGTCTGCAGGTCCACTGGACTCCAAATAAACACACCTAACATTTATTCCCAGTAGAAGCTAAGTACGACTGTGGCTGTTACGGCACTTGGAAAAAAAAAAAATAATCCAAATCTGCTCAAGAGGAAATGACAAAAGGAGTTTGAGTAATGGAGGAGAGTTTAGCAACATTCAGAGTGGATAGTGGAACATCATGTCTGCTCAGATTTTGAATCATTTTTCTAACAGGAAATAACAGAAACAGAAATACCATATGTCTAATTGAAATAACGGTCTATATATGAAATAACTTTCACCATGAGAAACCTTAATTTAACTTTAATTTATGTCATATTTGAATATTCGTAACTGTCACACAAGTGTAAAAAAAACCAAAAAACAAAACAAAACCAAAAAAAACCTATGCTAACTTCTTTAAGTGGCTAAACCTAAAAAAAAAAATAATAATAATAATCCCTTACCTTTAACAATGAAGGCAAATGTCACTTTTTAAACATTCCTATTTGTCATGCAAGTATAAAAAGAAGTTCAGTGGTACCTCAATTTACGAGTGACCTGACCCGATAAACGAGCTGTCATTTCGCCAATTTTTTTGTCTTGAATTGAGAGTAAAAATATGGGTTATGAGCGCTAAAAAAACCTTCCAACAAGCATGTGATCGGCACACATTACTGAAAATGTTGGCCATATTCCAAATTGTACGACTTTGCTACAAACTAACTTGATTCTTCGGACCTTCCAGTTAGAACTCATCTGGAAAATAACATGGAGCAATGCAATGAGTGTTACTCCTCTGCCAAAGTATAATATTTTATTATGTTTATTATTTGGACACCAAGTGAGAAGGATGCTCACTAACCATACGTGATGATTGGAAACTCAAACATCAAAACTCTAAAAATATAAATAATAAGCAGACATTGTGATTAATACGAATAATGCACTCTCAATCCTAATAAATACATGTTAGTTGTGATTTTTATACCTTTCCAAAGCTACAGAAACTTATTTCAGATATATCACATTAGTGGCTAGCACCCTGACTTACATCATGTCAATGATTGCTAGACTTTAGGGTCTATAACTAACATTTTAACAGAAACAGGAAGACTTGACACTATTCCACAATACAATACAAGACTATGTGAATAGTTACACTAATAGGTTAGTAACTTTATTATTAGGGCCAGAGCACTCTTTCTTGGGCTATCAACATGCTCAACAACATACCAATGTTTGCAAGCATGTGTATCCTGGTGAAAATGCTTTTATTTTAGGGGTCCCCAACACAACACACAAATTTGCTAAGCCATGCATTGCTCTTGTGCTCTCTCTCAATATATTATATGCATTTGGATTGTTTAAAAAGTGTTGTGAAAACGGTATGGGGAATGTGGTCTTTTGGTGTATGTCGCCGACAAGTTCCCACCAGTTGATGGACAGCCTTGTTGGAAGAAAGATGTGTTTTGCTACGCTCCTTTTTTTTTTTTTTTTTTTTTTTTGGACTATTCAACTCACCCATAATCCTAGGCGCCGCATGGTTAATTCCTCAGTTCATGTTTGACCATGCGGACTTTGTATCACCGGGCTTGTAGATTTTTATTTTTATTTTTTTTTGATAAACGACGAGCATTTTTTAGATCCCTAGCATTGGCGTGGATGTGGATTTTTGTCTCTCGTCTTCTCTTCACCACACCGACCTGAAAAGTTACAGTGTGCTTAAAGATGTTAACGTTTTTAAGTGAAATAAATGCTATAAAAAAAAAACATTATTGTCACTTATTGTGTGGGTCCTCTGTAACATAACCCCAGCGATGGAAGGGGGATTACTGTATTCTCATTCATTTCAATGGAAGAAACTGTTTTGAGAGAAGAGTTATTTGAGTTACAATTGTGGTTACACAATGTATCGTACTCATAAGTCAAGGCATAATTGTATAAGGTATTGTTAAGTTAAAAAAAATAAAATATAATGAAGTTTATTGCTAGCCATCAACCGAGACTTGGCAACAAACTTCCTAGTCACACTGACAGAGGCTAAACTGAGCGGTAAACTGTCGGGTTGGGGAGGAAAAAAAACAACGAAGTTTGTTTATGCTATCGACGTTAGCTAGCGCCCTCTAAACTAGCCTGCAGAAATGAGCTAAACATCACAAGCTAACTGTGGTCAGGCAAGTTGGATAATTTAAAGCTAACGCTTGTTAGCCATGTACTGCAGTACGTAGCCAGCCGACAAAGCCGTCTGTGGTGCTGTGGACTTGAAACGTGAATAATGGCCAAGTTGGTGGCATGAGTCGGGTTAGAAGGAGGTGTGGTAGGTGTGCGTCCGTTACCTTGACGGAGTCCACGGGGTACATGACCGTGTGCTCCAGAACTCCAGCCACTGCGCCCGCTGTCATGTGCGTCGTCACCGAGACATGAGGCGGTAAGCTCTCGTAGTCGCCGTCGCCCGGAGCGGGCTCGCCACCTTGGCTCGCCGTCTGCGACATCTCCAGCGGTGCCAGCACACGCTCCGAGCTCAACTCCATGCGTGGCGAGCTCCCCCTCCTCCCTGGACTCCGAGGACCGCTTGTCAGGGTGTTATCGGGAGCGTGGACAGCCACAACATCATCAACCGTCACTACTTACTGTAGTAGGAGAACCGAAGTCATGTTTTCCCAGAAAAGGTGTAGCTCCCGGAAAAACTAACCAATCGGATGACGGATGCTCGTAAAGTGGGCGGGCTTTTGTATTGAGGTGGCCAATGAGAGGTTTTTTTCTCTGACACTTGTCTCTCCCGCTGTCATGGTCTCATCCATTACGAGCTCTCATTTAGACTTTTGACAAAGTTGAAATTTTTCGTTCACATACATGAGCTTTTTGACATACACACTGTATTCAAAATATGAAATAAAAATATAAATAACATTTCAATTAAAAAATTTAAATAGGTTCTGTACTCAATTCAATTTTATTTATAGAGCACTTGAAAAAACAACAGGCGGCACGGTGAGCGACTGGTTAGAGCCGCCTCACAGTTCTGAGGACCGGGGTTCAATCACCGGCCCCGCCTGTGTGGAGTTTGCATGTTCTCCCCGTGCCTGCGTGGGTTTTCTCCAGGCACTCCCGTTTCCTCCCACATCCCAAAAACATGCATGGTAGGTTAATTGACAACTCTAAATTGCCCGTATGTGTGAATGTGAGTGCGAATGGTTGTTTGTTTGTTTGTATGTGCCCTGCGATTGGCTGGCAACGAGTTCAGGGTGTACCCTGCCTCCTGCCCGATGATAGCTGGGATAGGCTCCAGCACTCCCGCGACCCTTGTGAGGATAAGCAGTACAGAAAATGGATGGATGGATGGATGAGAAAACAACAACTGAAACAAAGTGATCTACAAAAATAAAATAAAACGTTAAACATAAAACAAATATAAAAAGTAAATAAATGTTGCACATTTAAAATTATCAAAAACAAAATCATTCGGTGACATCGAGAATATCCTGCAGCGCCTCTATTGTGTCTTTCACATTGATATACAGTAAAATAAAATAAAATAAGATAGATTACAGGCGTATGGGGCATCCAGTCACTTTCTAGGTGAATAGTAGTTCTATTTAAATATTGTCATGGAGACTTTTGAATAAGTATGAGGACTTTATCACACACTGCTGCTGGTATAGATAAGTGGGCTTGGTCACCTCAGGAGAAAGCCTGATAAAAACAAATAGATTATAGAATAGAAGCAGTATATACAGTAGTAAATAGAAGTCGTCTCGATGAGGTCCCAACATTGTGGTTTTTCCATACCCATTACTGTATAAGCAGAATGCAAACCATGAGGAACAAAATGTAGATACAAGGGAAAATAATATTCGCAAAATTATATAGCAGTAAGTTAAAAATAATTTTAGTAATGAATAGAAAAATTATTAAATAACATGAATTTAAAAAAAAAATCCATAATCCAAAAAACTAAATATTTAAATGAGTGAAGAGAAAACTGCCCTATGTGGACAAAATGGGTATAATGAATACAAAATTAACTTAAAAATGCTCATCATGTAACATTGTTATATTGAAATCATGTAACCTATTACATTAATAAACAACAGCATGATCTTTTCATTGAAGATGTGCACTTTTATTCTTAGTCTATGATTCAAACACTTGTGCAAGGTTGTTCTTGTTTGAAAAATAAACATTTCATAAATTGGGCAGCACAGTGAGCTAGTGGTTTGCACATCTACCTCACATCTGCGAGGTTCAGGTTTCGAATCGCAACTCTGGTCTTCCTGTGTGGCATGCGTTTTCTCATCAGGCTTGTGTGACCTTCCTCCCAAAACATGCGTTAGGTTAATTAAAGACAGAGTGTAAATGGTTGTCTATAGTCAACTAGGATAGGCCACAGTTCACCTGTGACAATGTGGACGAGCAGCATCGAAAATGGATGGATGGAAATTAACCATATTGTATCAATGACCATTGGCTGAAACTGCAGGTACAATTGCTATAAGAGTGTGAGCAAATCATTGTGATGTGTCATAATGTTTTCTCACCTATAAGGAAACGAATCAGTTGCAAGACCGGTTATGGAAACACTGTGCTGCCCTAGATTTAAGAGTGCCTAACATTGGGAGAAACATTGAAATACTTGGGGGCTCTTATTCAGACAGGGGCGCAGAAAACAAGACTTATCAGATATCAGTTTCCTAGGCAAGAGAATACTCATAAACCACAAACCTTTATTAGCATATTTCAATGAGACAAACATTTCACTACACTAATTGTGAATACATAACATGTTGCATTCGCTCATTACCAATCTTCTCGAGTCATATGACAACTTCGAAAAATGAAGCCCAACTTAAATAGCCGCACCAGCTTCCCATGCTCAGAGTACATAACGAGACATAAGAAAATCAGGTCTATTCGATAAGAGTGTTTCGAAGGAGTGAAACAGTGACAAGACATCTATTGTATAGCATCAACTTCTGTTGCACACGTATTCAACACGCACTCATGCACACAAACAGTACCAGCACAAGCAGTATTAACAATTGTCATATGAATTCCAGTGCTCCTGCCACTTAAAGATGGATAGGTGTGTAATTAAGTACATATTAAAAGTAACAAAAACATGCTTTGTAAAAAGGCAGAAAGAGGCGAATGCCCACATAAATTTAAAAAAAACAAAAAAACAATTTGTCCAACTTTTCTGGGTAGTATTGTTTCTTCTGTAGGAAAATAGGACCATTTTATTTGGCAGGTATCTGACATGACATGAACACAATAACAAACACATTTTTGCAGCTCAGTCACACTTCCTGTCCGAGACACCTTTTGTACAATATGGCGAGGCTCTTGAACAAGAGTTTATAGGTTTATTGGGAGTGTTGGTGATCCCAGGCCATCTTCCAGCCACGGCACAGAAGAAGGGGAGCAACGCTGCGCGGAGCGCCGATGGATTCGGCGAAGTCGCAGCACGTACAAGATGATAGACAAAACGACAATGAAGAAACAGACCAGCAATAAGTAGAGATTGTTGACAACTGAGAAGCTATGCCGCCAGTGGGAGTGCACTCCTTTGAGACTTTCTTGCTGGATGTCCCTGAAAAATAAGGCCAAAAAAAAAAAAGTTTGTGACATTATAGAACTAAAATCCTGGCACATAGAGTTGACGGAACACTTCCTTTGAGGCTCACACAGCGCAATGTTTACCATGGATAAACATCAAAACAAACACACCAGCTCTTCATAAATACATAAATAAAAATTCATAAACCCCAACTACAGTAAATAAACAATACTTGCTGAACAAGCAAAAGGATATCACGAGAGAAAGATAAATAAGTAATTAGTGCAGTAAAAAATTTATAGTTTGCATGTTCTTCCTGTGCTTGGGGAGGTTTTCTTTGGGTAACATCGTCTTCTGCCACATTTCAAAAAATATGCATGTTAGGTTGATTGAAGACTTGAAGAATTTGCCTGTAGGCGTGAATGTGAGTAGAAATGGTTCTTTGTCTATGTGCCCTGCATTTGTCTGGCGATCAGTCCAGGGTGCCCCCCGTCTCGTGCCAAAAGTTAGCTGGGAAATGCTCCAGCTATAGAAAATACAGGGATGGAATATATAAGTTAATGATCTTACCTCAAAGGAAGAAAGCGTGTTCGGAAGAGAATAGCTCCAAGAGTCCACTGGACTTCCTTATCATATACCAAAAATGCAGTTTTCAGGTTTTTGTAGTCAGGAGGGAAAGAGAAGCCCGAGTGTAATACTTCATACATCCATGCAGATTTAAAACACTGGTACCTGCAGACAAGTAAGAACATAAAACAAGTATAATCACATACTGTACATCTCCTGGGTATTGTAAAAAAAAAAACTGGACTAGCAATTTGTTTGCGCACAGGGTGATGCCAATGCTAGCAGTTCCTGCAATTGGCAGTGTGTGTTCTGACAATAATGAGGCAATAGCCACCGGTAAATGCCAGTGTAGTTACGGTGCAACATAAAATTTACAATAAAACATTTATGTTTGCCTGTCTGTCCATATGCTAGTTAACAAGCTTAATTGATAGAGAATAGTAGACTGGTCAACATTCAGGACTATCATTTGCTTTATGGGGACGGACGGACGGGAAAGGACAAAATAAATCTCTTCATCTGCAGCTTCTGCCTGTCACTATACATCGCTGGAATAGATAGGTGAACAAAGATAAACAGTGGTGTGAAAAAGTGTTTGTTTTAACGGGGGGGAAATCACTTTTTTCTATACAGGGCCATCTAGGTTTTGATTAATTTTTTTCCCCCCCTTAATCATAAAAAAACATTTTAAAACTGCATTTTGTGTTTAGTTGTGTTGTCTTTCACTAATATTCAAATTTGTTTGATGAAGGGAAACATTTAAGTGTGACAAACTTGGAAAAAAAAGAGAGAAATTAGTAAGGGGGCAAACACATTTCACGCAACTATATTTGTAATGAATAAATAATTCACAAATTCAGTTAAATTGGTTAATTTCCCACAGCACCCCATCTGACCTCTCACGGCATACACTAGAATGCCACGGGACCATCGTGGGGAATCACTGGGAGAGCATGTACCCCAAGTGTGGGAAAAGTACCTATTGCCCCTCCATTCTTTTATCTGGCCGAGCGAGCATTACACATAAAATCACTGTGTTGGTAAAATTAGTAGCTGGACTATTCAGCCATTAACTTTAAAATAAGTCAAAGTAATCCAATAAATATGTACACATTTGTACAAATAGTAATTTGTTTTAAGTCTTATTTTTAGGCTTTACCGGAAGCAACCTTTTTACTTGCAAACTCTAATAGTGATTTAGATTGCCCAATATTGCAAAAGATAACAGCTTCTACAATGTGTGTGCATTTGCACCTTTTCGGCTTGTGTGGGGAACTTACTGGAGTCTATGGAGATCAGCGTGGGAAGCGTACAAACCAGAGTCAAAGCACTCCCTCAGAGTCTTCCACTGGGTGGCACAGTAACTCTGAAAATGGAAAATGTTAAGCTACATTAACAGCAAGTCATCACTAGAGGGTTATGTTCCTTTCTTCACAAGGATTATTAGAGTTACAGGCTTATGTACTGTATTCATGCATGTGATGTGTGCACGCTGGCAGTTAATCATTAAGCTTCATTAGTAATCATTGGAGGGCAATTTGTGTAAACAATCTAATGAAAAATCATATGCATGTTACAAATGATTAATTCATAAGGCATGTTGCAGTTTACTTTGGCAGCCTGGGCATATTTGGATGCGTTATAGTCTCCACCCATGCGCAGCACGTCCTCTGTGCAGTAGTAGAACTCAGAGAAGCCATAGAACTGGCTGTTGCTATAGTCAATTGCCGGCTGGAAGATGCCGCTCAGAGATGTTTGAGTCTCATTGGTGCGGTTGAGGAAGGGTTGAAGCACGTGTCTGCACTGGTCAAAGTCGCCTGTGCCTAGCACATGAAGTTTCTGTTCATGGGTGCCGATCTGGTCCTGCAGGTCTGTGGGAAGACAGGGGTCCAGGAGGGGGGAGTCTGCCGTCTCGCCGATACGCTGACCAAACAGCCTGGTGAAATTGGACAGATATGTTCATGCAAGGAAAATGAGTTTAACTATTAGGCGCTGTCTGCAGCTCTCACTTATTTCGAGTTGTGGTGCTTTTGACGAGGCTCTGCTCATATTTCTGGCGTGCAGCATTTCCTCCAAAACCCAGGAAGGTGGAAACGTACACACGGTACACATGATCTGTGCGATGGGCATCACATCCCAGATTAAATTCCGCCAGTAAATTCTTGGCCACTTCCTCCTATAGGGCAAATAAATGACATCACTGATTGACGAGAGTGGGTGAATTTTTCACAGTACATACAAATATGAGGATATGTATGCTTCATTAGGTACACTTAAATAATGAGATCCAACACAAGTACTGCTTTAAAAATAGTTTCTATTGACACTGTCTGAAATATATTAATTTAAACAAAATTATTTTATTGTTGTTGTTGTTTGCAGTAGTGTGAGAGGTACTGAGATACATTTCTCATATTTTGCCCCTCTTCTACACTGAACAGTAGGTCACCGTAATAAATTAAATTTCAATTACTCGCCCTTTCACAATGTCAATCAAAAGTGAACATTATTATCTTTTAAAGGCACAATTTCTAATACAGTGCTTGCATTTTATCCAATTAGATAGTGCCGGTGTTTCTAATGAAAATTCCAGCGAGGGTATATTCCTCCATCCATCCATTTTCTTCCGCTTCTCCAAGGTCGGGTCACGGGGGCAGCAGCTTAAGCAGGGAACCCCAGACTTCCCTCTCCCAAGCCACTTTGTCCAGCTCTTCCGGGGGGATCCCAGCAGAGTGTCATAGTCTCTCCAGTTTGTCCTGCGTCGTTCCCAGGGCCAACTCTCATTGGAAAAGAATCCAACTTCCTGCCGGCAATGCGGACCAAACTCTGACACCGGTCATACAGGGACCAAACAGCCTGTATCAGGGAGTCTGGCACCCCATACTCCCGGAGCACCCACCACAAGACTCCCCGAGGGACACGGTCGAACGTCCACAAAACACATGTAGACTAGTTGGGTAAACTCCCATGGACCCTCGAGGATCCTGCTGAGGATGTAGAGCTAGTCCACTGTTCCACAGCCAGGACGAAAACCATACTGCTTTTCCTGAATCTGGGATTCGATTTCCTGATGAACCCACACGATGTTGCAAAGGTGTGTCAACCAGGACAGCCCCACAACATCCAGAGCCTTTCGGAAGTCAGGACGGATCTCATCCACCCCTGGGGCCTTGCCACCGAGGAGCTTTTTAACTACCTCGGTGACTTCAACCCCCAGAAATAGAAGAACCACCCACCCCCTTGCCCACCAATGTCCGGGCGAAGGAAACTGAAGTCCATTTATTATATTTATCATAGGGAGTATTTTGAGCTGTGCTTTGTCTGGTCCTTCACCTACCAACCCTACGAGGGGGGTAAAGCCCCAGATAACTTCGCTCCTAGGATTATTGGGACACACAAACCCCTCCCCCACGATAAGGTGACAGCTCAGAGAGGGGAGGGTATATTCATTATCATCAAAGGTGGGATTTAATGAAACAAATATCGGGTGTGTGTGTCCCAAATAAATCTACATATTTTGAAATGTGATTATTTCAGTAAGTGCATATCCTCGACCGAGGCAAACAAAGTTAAAAAGGCATTATATATATATATATAAATTCCAAGAACAAACAACATATATAAATGGATATAGATTTCATAACCCATTTTACAAAACTTCACAAATGCTCAGTTTTTACGACACCTGGGAACTGATTTAAATTGTCCAAAAAAAATGCATCATAACTTGAAGCTTCTCTTGTTAAAATTCAACAATCAGCTATTTAATAGGCTATGGAATGAGGTTTTTTTAAAGACACCATGTAATATCATATGGTATGATGGCTGTAGTGTATTGCGACACTAACAATTCTTTACCCTCAATTGTGTTTGAAGGTCTTTTACTACATACGTTTAGTAGGATACCCTCCTATTGAGTCATGCAGCAGGCTTACAGTGGGTACGGAAAGTATTCAGACCCTCTTAAATTTTTCACTCTGTTATATTGCAGCCATTTGCTAAAATCATTTAAGTTCTCCCCCACCCACCCACAATGTACACACAGCACCCTATATTGACAGAAAAAAACTGATTTGTTGAATTGTTTTTGCAGATTTATTAAAAAAAGAAAACCTAAAATATCACACTGCTATAAGTATTCAGACCCTTTGCTGTGACACTCCTATATTTAACTCGGGTGCTGTCCATTTATTCTGATCACTCTTGAGATGGTTCTACACCTTCATTGGAGTCCAGCTCTGTTTGATTATACTGATTGGACTTGATTAGGAAAGCCATACACCTGTCTATATAAGACCTTACAGCTCACAGTGCATGTCAGAACAAATGAGAATCATGAGGTCAAAGGAACTGCCTGAAGAGCACAGAGACAGAATTGTGGCAAGGCACCGATCGGGCCAAGGTTACAAAAAGATTTCTGCTGCTCATAAGGTTCCCAAGAGCATAGTGGCCTCCATAATCCTTACATGGAAGACGTTTGGGACGACCAGAACCCTTCTTAGAGCTGGCCATCCGGCCAAACTGAGCAATTGGGGGAGAGGAGCCTTGGTGAGAGATGTAAAGAAGAACCCAAAGATCACTGTGGCTAAGCTCCAGAGATGCAGTCGGGAGATGGGAGAAAGTTCTAGAAAGTCAACCATCAGTGCAGCCCTCCACCAGTCGGGGCTTTATGGCAGAGTGGCCCGACGGAAGCCTCTCCGCAAGACACATGAAAGCCCGCATGGAGCTTGCTAAAAAACACCTGATGGACTCCAAGATGGTGAGAAATAAGATTCTCTGGTCTGATGAGATAGAACTTTTTGGCTTTAATTCTAAGCGGTATGTGTGGAGAAAACCAGGCACTGCTCATCACCTGTCCAATACAGTCCCAACATGGAAGCATGGTGGTGGCAGCATCATGCTGTGTGGGTGCTTTTCAGCTGCAGGGACAGAACGACTGGTTGCAATCGAAGGAAAGATGAATGCGGCCAAGTACAGGGCTATCCTGGACGAAAACCTTCTCCAGAGTGCTCAGGACCTCAGACTGGGCCGAAGGTTCACCTTCCAACAAGACAATGACCCTAAGCATACAGCTAAAATAACAAAGGAGTGGCTACGGAACAACTCCGTGACTGTTCTTGAATGGCCCAGTCAGAGCCCTGACTTAAACCCAACAGAGCATCTCTGGAGAGACCTGAAAATGGCTGTCCTCCAACGTTCACCATCCAACCTGACAGAACTGGGGAGGATCTGCAAGGAGGAATGGCAGAGAATCCCCAAATTCAGGTTTGAAAAACTTGTTGCATCATTCCCAAAAAGACTCATGGCTGTTTTAGCTCAAAAGGGTGCTTCTACTAAACACTGAGCAAAGGGTCTGAATACTTCTGGCTGTGTGATATTTCAGTTTTTCTTTTTCCGAAATCTGCAAAAATTTCCACAATTCCGTTTTTTATGTCAATATCGGATGCTGCGTGTATGTTAATGAGGAAAACAAATGAACTTAAATGATTTTGGAAAATGGCTGCAATATAAAAAAGAGTGAAAAATTTAAGGGGTCTGAATACTTTCCGTACCAACTGTGTAGTAAGTGAGGAATGACGAGCAGATGGTCTTCACAAGATAAGAATGATGCACACATTGTTTGCCAGGGAGCAGAAGAAAGTGAGTGACACAACCAAAGAGTACAATAACAAAAGAAATGGTTATGGATAATAACCTGTTCTGGAGATGCAAAGCTTACAGTTTTGGGCACTTCAAATGCTATCTGTGTGGAAACTCCACCCATGTCCAAAACACCAGCAGTCCTTTTTCGCACCAGCCGCTCCTGTTGATCACTGCCCGGGACGTTGACCTCTACAACAGCTTCGCCATCTTGACAGGACAGCAGGACACAGGTAAGAACGAAGGTACAGAATGTCATAACTGTAACTGAAAATCCTAATGTTGCACATCTTTTACTGAATTAACAAAAAGAGAACACAATTTAATGAGAAATTGGTAAAATACTACTCATTTTTGTCCTTACCATTGCGTGCATGATCAAATTTTCCAAGGACAAAGTTGATTCCAATCCACGCATAGACCCCTGAGATCAATGAGAACACCTTTGGGTGTTAATACACTATGTAAAAAATTACATGTGAACAAAAATCAGGTATACCAGGGTTTTCAAAGTGAGAGTCTCCCCTCAGAAATCATAGCTTGAGTCTAGTTTGTGTTTCTACTGTCGCACCCTTGGAGCTATCCATGCATCCATTTTCTATCACTCATTCTGTTCACGGTCACGGGTGAGCTGAGGTTTATCCTAGTTAAAAGGCGAGTGGCGGTGTATGTCCTGGACTGGTCACCGGCCAATCGCAGCACACATATAGACAAATACCCATTCCCACTCTCATGCACACCTATGGACAATTTAGAGTATTCATTGAACATACAATGCATGTTTTTGTAATGTGGGAGGAAGCCAAAATACCTGGATAAAACCTACACGAGCACAGGGAGAGCAGTCACGCAAAGGCTTGAGCAGAGATTCGAACCCAGGACCTCGGACCATGAGACAGATGTGCCATCTACATGTATCACATGCATTGGAACTATCCATCCATCCATTTTCTGAGCCGCTTCTCCTCACTAGGGTTGCGGGCGTGCTGGAGCCTATCCCAGCTATCATCGGGCAGGTACACCCTGAACTGGTTGCCAGCCAATCGCAGGGTACGTACAAACAACCATTCGCACTCACAGTCACACCTACGGGCAATTTAGAGTTTTTCAATTAACCTACCATGCATGTTTTTGGGATGTGGGAGGAAACCGGAGTGCCCGGAGAAAACCCACGCAGGCACGGGGAGAACATGCAAACTCCACATAGGCGGGGCCGGGGATTGAACTTCGGTCCTCAGAACTGTGAGGCTGACGCTCTAACCAGTCGCCCACCGTGCCGCGCATTGGAACTAATTTCATTTAAAATTGTTAATTTTTATTTTACTGAAATAAAAATGTCTTAATTACATTTCTAATGAAATAAAATGTAAAAAATATGCAGTAACTTTTAACCATTTACACTGTTTTCTTCTTTATTTCTACCAAACTGGTGTGCCTGACATTTTTGACAACCGCTGTGGTAGATGCAAACTGATGATAGACTGACTGCATAACATTTTGAGCCTAAATAGGATTAAATTTGCCACTATGGGTGTATGTATTAGAACATTTGCAAAAAGATTGAAGCCGCTTCTTGGACCCCCTCATTAGCTCAGATAAGCTCCAGCTGCATGTGACCCTGCTAGGATAAGCACTAATTGATGGATGGAAAAACATGGGTCACCAACATGGTGCCTACGGGGATCAGGTCACCCCTAAGGGGAAGAAGTGAGATAACAGAAAATCCTGGCAGGCCAAGTCAATTCTGTCACTGAAAAAATGTGGTGGAATTGAATAGAAGAGAAAAAGAAAGTGAACCCTATATACAGTGGTTCTTAACCTTGTAAGAGATACTGAACCCCACAAGTTTTCACTGAACCCTTTCGATTTTGAAAAATAAAATTTTATTTTCAAATTCAAAACATAGGTACATATTATTTCAGTGCACAAAATGAAACATGCTCAGTTGGGGGTGGGGGGGGGGGGTGCTTACTCAATATGTACTGCAAATCAATATAACTTTTGCTGTTGCCTCACAGAATAAGTTCAGGAACGCTCAGCTTCACCTTGACAAGTGCCACTCTCATCGAGTTCGTAACTAAGTCTGTTCCTTTTCTTCGTTTTTAAGTCTACCATTCTCGAAAAGCATTGCTTCCAAAGACTTTGTTTCAAGAAATTGCTAGTGCTATTAGTAAGAACATATAATTAAAAGGTAACTTAAGCAAATGTATTATTTCAGAAATGTGTATCTTCGCATTAATCAGTGTAGTACCGGTAGCCTTCGGTTTAATGAAGGCTGGTGATCCCTGGTACACACCAACCTGCCACAACATTAGGACAATATAATGCTATCACAATGCCAATAAAAAGGCTGCATCAAACTTTTCTGCCTATACAAATGCTCAATTCTGATTTACATTGTAGAGGTATTACTATAATAATATGTTTGTTATTGTGGTTGTAGGTTCTCGTGGTGCAGAACTACACCGCATCATAATGAGACCTGTTTCTAATATTATGGACAGAGTGTATTACATTACCTTCTTGTTTTCCGGAAATTACTTCAACGTGGGAATCCGAGAAGAGGAAGTTGAAGTGGACCGGGATGTCAGTGCGCAGATCTTCCAATATAGCCTCTTGCTGGCTGAAGACAAAAACAACACCTTAATTAATTTTTGAAAGCATTACAGTAGTACCTCAACCTACAATTGACACGACTTAAGAATTTTTCGAGGTATGAGTCGTCGCTAGGCAAATTTTTTTTGTCGAGTTGCAAGCCAAAATTTGAGTTACGAGCGCTAGCTGTGGTGGCAGCGAACTTGACAACAAGCAGCGGTTTGGCAGAGAGTGAACAATTCTTCAAAAAAGAGGAAGTGCTTGCTTCAAGCTGTTTATTTCCACTTCCAGTTGAAGTTCTCTGTGAAAGTAAATATCAAACAAAGATAATTACTTTACTTAACATCGATCTGATCGGCATCGGGCAATAATTAGCATGTTATGCTGATCGGCTTTAATGTCATAATTCGCCGATCCGATCAATGCTCCGCAAAAGACATTTACTCCGCGTCGCCGTTGTATACACTATATTTGAATCCAAAAGCTAGTTTATTTTTAGCCTTGTCGCATGTCTTTAGACGTCATTTACGATCACTGGGCTTTGTGGAATCAAACGCGACCGGATACACTCGTTACCACGGCCACGACATCATCAATGGATCGCGCGTGTATTGTGATGGTCAAAAAAAGAAGAAAATCGGGAAAAACGTGTGTTGGTGATCACTGGTGCTCGGGAGAAGACGTTCGTTCAAGGATTGCTTGTGGTATGTTCACATACTTTTAATACGATACGGCTCACAAGCAGCCAACAAAGCATTATGGCGCCTAGCAAGCTACTGCTAGCACTAACGGTTGTATGTAAACATGCCAGCTTTATGTTGAATCATGCTCTAAAGTTTCAGTGTGTGTGAAATAATTTAATTACAATAAAGTCATTTAATTAAAGTAAGTTAGTACTCATTATTTCTGCCACGTAATGTTGGTTTGACCTGACTGATTAGAATACATGACTGACTAGAGAATATTATTGAAGATACTCAGTATACAAGTATATACAATAAATGAACAAGTAATTTAAATAGACAATTTAAATAGATTATCGTTTTTGTTTTTTTTAACTCGCTGATCAGTCATCGACCCCAAAAATCCTGATCGTGTAAAGCCTAATAATTACACATGTATTTAACAAGACGACATTAACTTTGTCTTATGAAAGCTTAGCTTAATGCTAACACAAAATGCAAAACACTATAGACAGGCTAACGAAGCTAGAATCAATGCTGTGGCAATTACAGTGGGGCGTATTTAGTCAGCCCCCACAAGTTCTCCCACTTAAAAGATGAGCGAGGCCTGTAATTTTCATCATAGGTATACCTCACCTATGAGAGACAAAATGAGAAGGGAGAAAAAAAAATTAAATTCCAGAAAATCACTTTGTATGATTTTTCAAGAATTTTTTAGCAGATTATGGTGGAAAATAAGTATTTGGTCACCTACAAACAAGCAAGATTTCTGGCTCTCACAGACCTGTATCTTCTTTTAAGAAGCTCCTCTGTCCTCCACTCATTACACTAAAGACACCTGACCACAACCTCAAACAGTCACACTCCAAACTCCACTATGGCCAAGACCAAAGAGCTGTCAAAGAACACCAGAAACAAAATTGTAGACCTGCACCAAGCTGGAAAGACTGAATCTGCAATAGGTAAGCAGCTTGGTGTGAAGAAATCAACTGTGGGAGGAATTATTAGAAAATGGAAGACATTGAAGACCACTGATAATCTGCCTCGATCTGGGACTAAACGCAAGATCTCACCCCGCGGGGTCAAAATGATCACAAGAAAGGTGACAAAAAAAATCCCAGAACAACACAGCGGGACCTAGTGAATGACCTGCAGAGAGCTTGGACCAAAGTAACAAAGGCCTCAAATCCTGAAGTGCAAGAAGTGCCCCCCTGCTTAAACCAGTACATGTCCAGGCCCGTCTGAAATTCTCTAGAGAGCATTTGGGTGATCCAGAAGAGGATTGGGAGAATGTCACATGGTAAGATGAAACCAAAATAGAACGTTTTGGGAAAAACTCAACTTGTCGTGTTTGGAGGAGAAAGAATGCTGAGTTGCATCCAAAGAACACCATACTTACTGTGGCGCATGGGGGTGGAAACGTCATGGTTTGGGGCTGTTTTCCGCAAAGGGACCAGCATGACTGATCGGTCGGTGTAAAGGAAAGAATGAATGGGGCCATGTATCATGAGATTGTAAGTGAAAACCTCTTTCCATCAGCAAGGGCATTGAAGATGAAATGTGGCTTTCAGCATGACAATGATCCCAAACACACCACCTGGGCAATGAAGGAGTGGCTTCGTAAGAAGCATTTCAAGGTCCTGGGGCCTCATGTACAAAGACTTGCGTGGATTTCCTACTGAAACATGGCATACGGTCAAATCCAGAAAACGTCGTACGCACAAAAATATCCAGATTGAGACGCTGCTCAATGAAGTGGAGGCGTGCAAGAAAATACTCTTTGGCACGCTGTCTTCTGGCGTTAACACGAAAGAGGAGTGAATGGGACAGCTGAACTAAAAACAAGAAGTGGTCAGACATAAAGGTGGATGTGAAGTGGAGGACAGCTGCCCACCGCCAAAGTGTGGCCAAAACAGGCAGAGGAACCGGCATGGAGGGCCTCACCCCGTTTGAGGAGAGAGTCGGTGCAATCATGGGTGACACTGCTCTCCCATGTGGCTGACTGATAACTCCCAAGGTAAATGCCATGTATTTTCATAACTCACAACAAATGTGTTCATGCAGTAACCTACACTCAGCCCTATATGAGATAAAAGTTCATGCGTAAATGTTGTATGTATGGTATTTGTAATGAATCTTTTGAATTCAAATAGAAGCATGTCAGCATATTACATAGGATATCAAAAACTTTGACTCCTGTTTGATTACTCAATTTATTACTTTAAGACACAGGAGAGGACACGCAGTCGCAGCCAGGCGCCATAGTCGGGAGATTCGTCCAGTGTCTCTGGTGTCACAGACGTGGAGGATTCCTCCACCGTCCCTGGCATCACCGGTGTCACAGATGCAGAGGATTTGTCCACCGTTCCTGGCGTCTCCGGCATCTACAGAGTCTCTTGACGCAATTACGGTCCAACAACCGGCTGCTGCTGCCCGCTTGACTGGCCGTGTCCTCACCCGTGCACACTGATGAAGAGAGTCCTTTTGTATTTACTTAATTTGAACATGTACATTGGTTGCACATGATTAAAATGGCATCATTTTAGTGGTGGAAAAGTGAAGCCTCATGAAGCACTGAGGTTTTCCAAACAATTGTGCCAAAAAAGATTCAAAGCTTCAAGGCTTCAGTGATGGTGACATCTGGTGGACAACTGAAGCCATATCAACCTCTGAAGAGCACGACTGAAGCGCTGGCACTGTTTCCCATGACAGCAATAAAGTTGAGAGAAGTATGTATGGTAATTCAAGTGTTTTGTTCATTCGTACCAAATAATGATTATATCATCATTCAATAAAATATGCAGATGCTCTCCCCCATACTCTAAAACACATTCCAGGTTAACCCAAAGAATAAATTAAATGCCATGAGCCAATGACACATACTCAAAGACTATGACCCAATCAAAAGCTTCGAAACATTTTGAAGCAATGAAGCGAAACTTTGAACGTCATCGGTAACGTGACAGTGGTGTTATGATACAAGCTCCGACACAGCATTTCGAATCCGCTCCGCTTCAGGAAGAGTGATACAAGCTACAAAGCCTCGGTATCATTTGCCCATCACTACATAATTTACCCCTCTTCTCCTAAAAAAAATTCATCTTAACACATTTTAATCATGTGCAACCGATGTACATGTTCAAATTAAGTAAATTCAAAGGACATTTTTTTTCAGTGCATGTGCTGGAGTCACAAGAAGAGACTGTGAGGGAAATAGGCAGCATAAATGATCGCCTTGATCAATTAATAGGTGTCCTCACAAATATCAGTGATTCATTAAATACACTGGTTAAGAAGTGAATTCAGAGTCCTTGCCTCTTTTACACTGTTGAAATCAAATGTCAGGCATGAATTGTTCTTCAGTACTAATTGTTCATGTGTCCCTGATGTGCAGATTTATTATAGGTTTCCCAGCATCACCTCTTAAGGCCTCTTTATACTCCCTAGATCGCGTGGCCGACAACGCCCGCATTGCATCACGTGATCGACGAATTGCCCTGCGCAGCACCTCTGCGTAGCTTGCCACCCGACAAATAGTTGTTGCGCGTCAAACGCCGCGGAGATCATCTCTCGTGATTGGTCCGTTTTAGTCACATGCTGTGATGACATACCAGCATGACCCTTGGTTCTACATACCATCTACGTCGCCGCCTTCTCGATCGATTTTGCAGCATAATTAAACGTATCATGGGAAGTACTTTGAAGAAAATTGTATTTCGATTTTAGCGATGATGCTACAAGCGTGTTCAGCTGTTATATCTGCCAAAGGTGGCTACTTTAAATGAGTTAAATGTTTGAAATACATTTTTGTTTGTATATTGATTCCATGATTTCTTTTGTAACTCTAAAAGTATATTTGTTCTGTGCTTTTATTTCACTGCATAAATTCCAGTTTAAAAAAAGCTGGTGTGTTCTAAAACCTTTGACCGTTAGTGTAAGTAAAGGCACCACTGCATTTCTTAACTTGAAAATATAACAGGATGCGTTCCAAGAAGTAATGGTGTGCAGACAGATTCAAGTGTACCTCTCAGGTAGAATTCTCATTCCAGCTGTACACAGGATGTAAAGGGGTGTTTCTATGTGCTTGTTTTTGGGAATGTGTTCGGCTGCAAAGCTCAGCAGTGGATAGATGTAGTCACTGGCTTTCTCTGGTGTTTGAGCCAGTTTAGAAATCCCTAAAAGCAACGAGATGTCTGAGCCACACCATACAACACAAACCATCCTGCTCATCACAATTAATTATTACTGTCATTCATTTAGAACGCATTGTCTTACCTGGCTTGATCTTCATTATCACAGATTTCCGATTTTGATCTCTCATTTGCCGAATGTCCAGGAGCTCGTGGGGATTGCCGTTGTGACTGGGCCAGCAGTACACGTACACCCTAGAGCCACTGCTGCCACAATCCACCACCAAGCCATAGTTCAGGTCAGGATTACTTGCATCTGTTCTGTCCATGTCAGTTACTCGTGCTATATGCCTATAAAGAGAAAAATATAGTTAACGTTAAATGTTGACAACACTAGCACACCACAACATTAGTTACATCTCCACTAAATCATAGCAGACACAATGCAAGAGCTTTTAGCTTAGCTTAAGCTGTCATGAGAGATGCCAGCAGACCTCATAAGACTAAACTGATAGCACGCACGAGAAAACTGTCTTTTTCCCAGATTCCATAAACATGCATACTAGGCTAATTGAAGACTAAATGGTCAGGAGGAGTGAATGTGAGCGTAAATGCCCTGGCAACCAGTCCAGGATGTACCTAAAGTCAGATTGGATAGGCTCCAGACCCTAACCTAACCCTAACCACCTGTAACCCTAACGACGACAAGCACCATAGAAAATGAATGGATGGATTTGGTACATAATGAAACATTTTGCGAGTTGTTACAATATTGCATGTGACTGCTTCAAATGTGAATGAGTTAACCTGTGAAAGTTGTTTTCCTTTGTGATCCAGCTGCCGGGCAACTTTCCAGTGACCAAAAACAGGTAAAGCGCTCCCAGTAGGAAGAGGAGCAGGCCGATGAAGAGCAGCTGCCTGAATGAAGGGAGCAAGAGGCGAGGAAGGATCTGGGATGGCAGGCTGAAATGCCAAGAGGCTGGGAAAAGGCAGGAAAAGCTGATCCTAACAGAAAATGAAGGGTGGCAGGATAAGTGCATCTGTGACAAGATGAACACACAAGTACATTTCTCATGACGTGTCAGAAAGGTTCCATAATTTCAAATCAAAACTACTACAAGTTTCCCCCTTGAAAGTAACCCCCTCTTTCATAGCCTTCCCTGCCAACCTGGGAGTACTCCTGGGAGGATTTTTCCAAGATTCTGCTCTGCTTTGTCATCACAGCCAACGTGGTGATGTCTTCAAAACGGGTCTCCATGATTACCCCCTTATCGTGCATTCACACCGGACGCAAATGTAACTATCCCCACAACGTGATAAAGTCAATGCAAACACGCAAATAATAAATAAAGAAAAAAATGATTGTTGCGGTTTGTCAGCACCCGGAACGTTTTGATAACTCCTGCTACCAATATCGGGACTGTACGAATAAAGAACAGGCCTGGAGGAGAGTTAGAGAGGAAGTTGGCGTATCTGGTAAATACTTGTTAACAGCGGTCGGGTTGTCCTTTACTGTGAATCAAGCTAGCAATAGCATTAGCCATACATTACACATGCATTACTCACTCACTCTCTCTGTCTCTCTCTCTCGCTCACTCACTTAAGAAAAAAACAGTATTGGTATCAACCACGGGAAGCACCTCCTCTTCTCCGGTACATGTGACACGAATGAAACCAATTCACCTTCGGCTACTGTGGTCAAACTCGAGTGAGTAAAGTCATTTCGCGTCCGGTGTTAATGCCCCGCTCGGGTAAGGGGTGGGTAATCACATAAAGTCAGGTCATCTGAGGAGGGAGTTTGCTCCAGCTCGGCGATGTTCTTTTCGACACTGAACAAAGCAAATGCTGCAGAACCTTCGATGTAAACATGCTGGTTGATCATCTGCCCAACATTGAAGGGGAAAACTCATAGTTTGTATAGGTGTAACAATTCATCTATTACACAGATGTATCAATTTAGATTCCTACGATCCAACTACAACCCCAATTCCAATGAAGTTGGGACGTTACGTTAAACATAAATAAAAACAGAATACGATGATTTGCAAATCATGTTTGACCTATATCTAATTGAATACACGACAAAGACATTTAATATTCAAACTGATAAACTTTATTGTTTTTAGCAAATAATCATTAACTTAGAATTTTATGGCTGCAACACGTTCCAAAAAAGCTGGGACAGGGTCATGTTTACCACTGTGTCACATCACCTTTTTCTTTTTCCCATTTTACACTTCATAATGCGCCAAACATTTTCAATGGGAGACAGGTCTGGACTGCAGGCAGGCCAGTCTAGTACCAGCACTCTTTTACTACGAAGCCACGCTGTTGTAACACGTGCAGAATGTGGTTTGCCATTGTCTTTCTGAAATAAGCAGGGGCGTCCATGAAAAAGACGTTGCTTCGATGGCAGCATATGTTTCTCCAAAACTTGTATGTACCTTTCATAATTAATGGTGCCTTCACAGATGTGTAAGTTACCCATGCCATTGGCACTAACACAGCCCCATACCATCACAGATGCTGGCTTTTGAACTTTGCGTCCATAACAGTCTGGATGGTTCTTTTCCTCTTTGGCCCGGAGGACACGACGTCCACAATTTCCAAAAACAATTTGAAATGTGGACTCGTCGTACCACAGAACACTTTTCCACTTTGCATCAGTCCATCTTAGATGAGCTTGGGCCCAGAGAAGCCGGCGGCATTTCTGGGTGTTGTTGATAAATGGCTTTTGTTTTGCATAGTAGGGTTTTAATTAAGTCGCTCGCTGTTTCTCCAACCACCTACTAAGGCGTCATGGAATTTTCACATTTATCGCCACCTGTTCCAACGTCAACTATCCTGGCACGTCTTGCAGCATTCCCATTGCAAAAGCAGCGAGAGGTAACGTTTTGGGAGCAGACTAATGCTACAAGATTACAACGGCAAAGTGTTTGCGTGTGGCACACGACTTTAAGAACAACAGCAGCAGAGCATAATTACTGTCACTTTACACTCAATAACATGCTTCATGTCAACATAAACACAAAACATCTTAGCCTCCACGAGTGGTTGGAAAAACACTACCCTATCCCTACTAAATGGTATGGTACCATTGTATTTCCTGCACATGTGTGCCAGCAGAGAGTTTTTAGTACAGGTGGCAACACCAAGCATGGAAGTGTTCTGTGGCCAGATCATATTGATAGTTGATTTTATTTTTTTTTAAATGAAAATAAAAATCTTCAGTCATTGAAGAATAGTTGGTTACACTTGATAAATATTAGTGAACTTCTGTTTGTTTGACAAAATGAGAGCAGCAGCAGGTTCAACCATTGCTCAATTTACCCGAAGAGATCTTGGTTTATTATTAATATTAATGTTGTACTTGTATCATTTCCATGTTGAAAAACAACATCAGAAGTAGCAGGTAAACCTGCTGTTAATCCAACCCGAACAGATGTTAGTTGCAACTTTATTTAAATACAGTGTGAACGCATTTGCCATTCATTGTTGTTTATTGCTGCCCTGCGATTGGCTGGCAATGAGTTCAGGGTGTACCCTGCCTCCTGCCAGATGATAGCTGGGATAGGCTCCAGCACTCCCCCGACCGACCCTTGTGAGGATAAGCGGCTCGGAAAATGGATGGATGGATGTTGTTTATTGCTCATCATAATCAATTTTACATGATTACCTTACAAAAACAACAGGAATCTAGAAAACCTAACCCACACTGTACAGTACAGTATTTATTTCACAGTCACACTGGTTGATTTTTTTCTTGGGCTAAAAAGTTACGATTTCAAACCACTTAACTCCACATTGTATCTAAATGAATCAATATCGTCTTTGAATCGAATCTGCAACAACAACAACAGTACGAATTGATTCGTTAAAAACAAAACATGACACACATAGTAGGTTGAGTTTGAAAAGCTACTTTAGTGACACACCTCGTAGATTAACATGACACAAACTAACCTGCCCATGATGAAGATTGTCCTCAGTGTCTCGGTCTCATTCGTTTGAAGCCATCAGTCACTAGGATTGGCGAAGAAGCGCCAGCTTTCGGACCACTCCATCCAGTTTTCCTCACGTCTCCCCATTACCCTACGTTGGCAAAATTGGATGTTTATAGACAGTAGAGTCGAGTTTCTCTGGGCCCCCCATGGGGGGGAGGGGGGGGGGCTATCTGCTGTAATTCTGATAGCTAATAAGGTGGCTTTTGGGTCGGTAACATAAGTTTCGATAAGGAAATCAAGCAGCTAGAACAGAACATTAACGAGGTTCAAAAAATTAAACCAGTCGCTCTTTGCTAGCATTAGCGTCACTCCTCTGCAGTGTTTGGTAGTGTACTTCAGCTTAAAAACAACATATATAACATATGTCGGGGTGACTAAAGTAGCTGCACGTATGCGCTAGCCAACATATCTCATACTTACATTTTAAAATGCCAAAGTCCTTCATTGTGTGACAGCAGATGCTAGCCGGCTCACGGAAACAAGTATGTGGCAAGTCCTCGGCGAATGACGTGTCATTACTAAGGGGGTGTGTTTAATTTAATACCCTGTTGGACGAGTATAAAAAGAAACACCATGGGAAGGGTGTAATGTAACGACACCGCCCAACTGCCGGTAAGTGTGGAATACATCATTCTCATTTGACAGGCAATGAATGTTTGTCAAGCACGAGTGTCAAAGTCATTTTAGTTTAAGGGCTACATTCTCCCAAAGTTGATCTCAAGTGGCCCTAATAAGCTATAAGTAACGACAATTCCAATTTTCCCCATTTTTTTGGGAGCAAATAATTACACGTACAGTTGGAAAATATTCACATTTACTTTCTAGCAAATCTTGTTTCAAACCAGGAATTTACAGATCACAGTATATGTACCTTTTATAAATCATTTTAAATGTAAACAAATTTCTGCATTGATCTGGAAATCTTGACCACCTCGACTGACGTCTCATCACACCATACAAACTAAAGTGGGAACATTATGCAAGTATTCGCCTGCCTTGTAAATATACACATAACAATACAAGCCGTGCCAGTGCATGAACAAAACGCAAAAGGCTTCCACCAAAACAACCTCTTTCCGCAGGCACACTACTGGTCTGTATCGTTTTACTAGACATGAATACAGTACTGTATATTGTATTTTAAAATTATTAATAATTAAATCAAAAAATGCAATTCAATTGCATATTATGAGAAATTTTCTCATAACATGCAATTGAATTAGAGGTGTCACAATTAATCGATTAATCAACAACTCCTTTAATAATCGATAAGTTGTTTAGAGCAGCTGTTGTTTAACTGAAAATTGTTGACATCTTCAGATTTCAGCCTTTTAACAGGAAATATTTTTGTTGGGTTAGGTCTGACAGCTGTTTTTAACAAATTTTTGGGTGCGGAATCCAAAACTGATCTCTTTATCACGTCAAGTTTTTGAACAAAGTGAGAACACAGTCGAACAAAGGAAATATATATACCTATGTAAATAAAACACTAAGATGGAATAGTTACAAGAAACTAAAAAAACAGCATAAAACGAAACAGAACTTACAACGGTATGCTCATGGTTACAAGGTTAAGAGAAAAGCCAGCACAAATCTTCTTAATTCCTACTATGCTAGCTTTCTGTTTGCAGATATTGATAGTACTGACCTATTGGGAGATCCACACACCTCTCACAATTGTGACTGCACAACCGAGTTGCCACGTAGCTGTAGATGAGTCCAATCGTAATCAACTGGCAAGTCTTACTACAGCTAATCAGTGGAATTTTGCTTATCTGGAGGGTAAGCTATGGAGAAAAAAACTGACTACAATTTTGGAATCAGCATGGCAATTTTAGTTTTAATCATCATAAAAATCTAACTCAACAGATTTTTTTTTTTTAAATTGTTCCCCAGTGTCATCGGTATTTGTCGCCGTAGTATGAATAATGTGTAATTGACATGTAGTTGAACCTGAAGCAGCCTGAGAAGTGTATATCAAACTACTAGCCCTTTGCATTAATTAGTACCCAAAAGGTAGCTCTCAGTTTCAAAAAGGATTGAGAGTACATCACTCCCTCTTGTGTGATATTGCTTAATTATTTGTTAATTCTAATAATTGGTTCATAAGCAGTAATTGAAAAAAATGACATTGCAATAAGCTTTAATGCAAAATACATTTATATCCGATGACTAGATTAATCGATGGAATATTCGAAAAAATATTTGATTATGATAGCCCTGAATGTAATGTAGTAGAACTATTTATCGCACTAGTTTATTGTTAGTGACTTCATGTAAAACGTTTTTATTCAGCACTTAATTTAGTAATGTTAAAAAAAAAAAGTTACCACTTCTGCTTTGTTCTGATGTTGCATGTTCTCACAGTACTATGAGGTTTTCTCCAGGTACTCCAGTTTCCTCCTACATTCATGTTAGGTTCATGAGTGTGAATGGTCCAGGGTGGCCCAAAGTCAGCTGAGATAGATGCCATGCAGTTTACCTGCAACCCTAACAACAATTAACCACTAGAGATGTAGGGGAGCTGAAACTATTGCAAGATAAATATCACTGTTTTTTCCTTTTTTATTTTTATTTATTTATTTTCAATTTCATTCCCACATTTATGAAAGAGAAGCATAATTTTTTGGGGGAAAGCCTGTGAATAAACCATCACATCTGGTAGAGGTTATTTAAATGTTGAGCCACAGCAAAAGAGGAATGGATTGGATTTTTAAAACTATCATATTGTAACACTACTAATTTCTTAATTTCACTTATTGCACTTTTTCTGGAGTAAACCAGCCCCCTGTAGAGAATAGAAAAACAAAACAGAAATGGACCTTGGAGTTTTATTAGGAAAAGCAATGCACATGTAAAACACAGTAACAGAAACTGACTTTCAAGACTACTACTGTACTGTATAGAAAATTCTACCTGCTCCTCCCTCTCTCTGTGTACTAATAGCAGTTATAAACGGTAATGGAGTCAATAGTACGTTGGCAATACTATCATGCACACAACACAACAATTCAAACAGAGGACAGTGTTGCTGTAGCTGATCACCTGAAACGTTTCCAAGCTAGAAAAAAAAGTCAGCTAACTCCTACCTAACAAAATAAACAGTAAGATAAAATGCAGCAAAAATGAGAAATGCAAATGATTAGTGTGTTGCTATTGAGGGATAGAAGTTAAGAAATATTCCTGGTTTAAGACAGGTACTTACACCAGCAAGGGGGGGGGGGGGCTGTATTTTTGTTGTTAAAATACAACATTTCATATAAGTACTGTGTGGTTGTACATATAATAATCTCTTGAATTTTAGGGGTGCTATCTTGAGTACCCCAAAGATAGGCTAGAAACGCTCATGTTAAGCGGTGTAGGAAATGGATGGGTGGCTTTTCAACAATATGTATCAAATTCAAGTACATTTACATATGGTAAATGAACTGCACTTATATAGCGCTTTATGTACACCATCACAGTGCCCAAAGCGCTTTACAAAGCCTCACATTCACCCACACCAATGGGCCACTGCTGCCATGCCCACTGAGAGCAAATTAGGGTTTAGTGTCTTGCCCAAAGACACTTCGACATGCGTACAGTCGTAGCTTAGATTTGAACCAGTACCCTTCGGTCACTGGACGACCTGCTCTACCTACTGAACCACAGCCGCCACATATACTCACGTCATATTTATTTAAAAAAAAAAAAAAAAAGGGGGGGGGGGGGGGGGCGGGGGAAATACATACTTGTATACAAGTTAATTTTCAGTATTTGCATTACAGAAATCTGGTATGGTAATTTTAATTCAACAGTCAATCCATAACTGGAAAATAAAAAATGTATTGTCTAAGATTTTTTTTTAGCTTATTCAGGACAATTTTTATGTGCTGAATCTAAAAAGCACATTGGTTTTGATCAATCAGATCAATGTTTTGAACTATGGCCACGTGTTTGTTTACCATCACTGAGTGGGAACTGAACCCACGCTGCCCGAACCAAAGTCAGGCGAGTGTACCACTACACCATCAGTGACACAGTCACTTCAACTACATTGAAGGATGCATTTATCCTCACTACACCCAGACAACTTTCACTGTACTTAAGCTTTTGCAGTCTGCCCATTCTTGGTGACTGATTTGCCAGCAGCAACTCAAATCTACACACTTCAGTCTCTTGCTCCGCTGTATTATGTTTTTCACAGTAGTCATCTTCACATCTGTTCTTTGGAGGTCAAGGTGTTGTACCCTTCCAAGTGCTTTGGGAAGAGAGGGATCGGAAGCTCCAAAACGGTGGTGTAGGTCGCCGCAGCACAGTACACGTTGCAGAACGTTGTTCAGTGGGCACGGTAAAGAGACCAAGGAGAGCCTCTGGAGTAAAGGGGAACCCCTCAGGAGGCAACGAATCACCTTCATTAGTGACATCCAGTACATGAGAGGCCGCATTTGGTTGTGCTCATATGAGAAACTGCAGACAAAACACATCGATGAACACATTAGTACTGTGACCCATACCTGTAAGGCCACAGTGGTGGCTTTTACTCATTGTCCCACACAAAAGACTAAAAAAATTAAACTAAAGGTGAGAGAGTCTTGCAGTCCATTGCCCACAGATTGTGTAGTTTACTTCCATTTGAACCAAGAGCTGCCTCTTCAGTGGCCGTTTTTAAAAAGCAGTTAAAAACATGTTTAGGCAGAAATTATAGTACAGTTTTTTTTTCCTTTCATTAACTGCATGTTTGTGATTTTATATTTTAACCATGTGAAGCAATTTGTAAGTCCTTTCTGTGAGACGTGCTATCCAAATAAATGTAGTTACTAAAAGGGGAATAATAACATGACAGCAATCAAATATGGTTGGCGTCTAGTAATATGCGCAGCTTTGTTTTGGAATAAACTAAAACTCATCTGTTCACAACACAGTCAATTCCGCTCAACAGCATCCTTTTTTTGGCTTTACACCTTGATTAAACACTTGATTTCTCATGCAGTGAAACCTCAAAAGAAGAATACAATTCTTTCCATGATGCGGGTTAAAGAGAACTAAACCATTGTAAAATAAAACTAAAATAAGGTAAAACTTTGAAGAGGCCTGCCAGACAAAACGTAATAGGTACAGTGCCGTGAAAAAGTAGTCGCCCCCTTCTCAAATTCTTATATTTTTGCATAGTTTCCCCACTAGAAGATTATCAAACAAATGTGCGTAAATATCAGACAAATATAACCCAAGTGAACTTAAAATGCTGTTTTTAAATGGTGATTTCATTTATTAAGGAAAACAAATATTCAGTTACCTGGCCCTGTGTGAAAAAGTAATGGGCCCCTAAAACTAATAACTGGTTAGGGCATCCTCAGCAGCAACAACTGAAATCAATCAAGTTTTCCATAAGTGATAATGAGTCTTTCACATCTCTGTGGAGATATTTTGACCCACTCTTCGTTGCAGAATTGTTTGAATTCAGCAAAAATTGAGGAATGTCGTGAATGAACGGCATTTTTTTTTGCCAATACATTTCAATCGGATTCAAGTCTGGACTTTGACTAGGCCACTTCAAAACCTTCATTTTGTTTTTTAAGCCATTCAGAAGTTGACTTGCTGGTGCGTTGTCCTGCTGCAGAACCCAAGTGCACTTTAAACTGCATACACTCATTGAAGTCTCGGCGCCCTTTGCACAATGGTCATTGCACCGGACTATTGCAATATTAGTCATTCGAACTGCTCTAAGTACTAGAGGACTCTGCATCTTTTGCACAATTCCCCCCCCCCCCCCCCCCCCGAAAAGTACCAGCATTACCAGACAACTAGCAACCCTTTATTGCTCAGTGACTGTTTTTTGTTTTTTTTTGTCAATGTCTTTATGTCACAACAGTGTTCTCTGTCAATTGACTATCTGTTGTCGTACTAGAGCGGCTCCAACTACCGGAGACAAATTCCTTGTGTGTTTTTTTGGACATACTTGACAAATAAAGATGATTCTGATTCTGACTGAGGTCTCAAACTGATGGCTGAACATTCTCCTTCAGGATTTTCTGTTAAAGAGCAGAATTAATGGTTCCATCAATCACAGCAAGTCTTCCAGGTCCTGAAGAATCAAAGCAGCCCCAGACCATCACACTACCACCATCATGTTTGACTGTTGGTATGATGTTCTCTCTCTCTGAAATGCTGTGCTACATTTACGCCAGATGTAACAAGACACACACCTTCAAAAAAGCTCAACTTTAATTTCGTTGTTTATTGTCCAAAAAGTATTGAGAATCATTCAGATGTTTTTTTTTTCCAAAAGTAAGATGAGCCTTTGTTTTTTTTCTTTATTTTTGTTTCTTAGCAGTGGTTTTCGCCTTGGAACTCTGCCACGGATGCCATTTTTGAACACTGATCTTAACTGAGGCAAGTGAGCCCTGCAGTTCTTTAGAAGTTGTCCTGAGCCTGCCTCCTGGATGAGTCAGTGCTGTTCTCTTGGGGTAATTTTGTAGGCCGGCCACTCCTGGAAATTTACCACTGTTCCATGTTTTCTCCATATGAGGATAATGGCTCTCCCTATGGTACACTGGAATTCTAAAGCTTTAGAAATGGCTTTTCCAGACTGATACATGGTAATTACTTTATTGCTCAACTGTTCTGAAATTTCTTTGGATCGTATCATTTTGTTACAGCTTTTTTAGATCTTTTGTCCGACTTGATTTTGTTGGGACAGATTTTGTTTTAAGGGATTTCTTGATTGAACAGGTCTGGAGGTAATCAGACTTGGGTGTGATCAATGAAAATCAACCAAAAATTGGAGTTAATCAAAATTAATTCATGATTTAACAAGGGGGGTAATTACTTTTTCACATAGGACCAGGTAACTTTGAATATTTGTTTTCTTAATAAATTAAATCACCATTTAAAAACAGGATTTTAAGTTCACTTGGGTTGTATTTGTCTGATATTTACATTTGTTTGATAACGTTTAACATTAAAGTGGGGAAACTATGCAAGAACATAAGAATTTGAGAAGAGGGCCAATACTTTTTCACGGCACTGTATATTATACTTTGTTTATAAAAGATTAGACATTAATTCCAGAAAAACTCCACTTGGTGACTGTACTGCTCTGCAAACACCCTCCTGTTTGCTCTCTATAACAGTGGATATAAAAAGTCTCCACAGCCCTGTCTTGATGTTTTTCCGCTTTAAATAAAACGACACTAATACATTCCATTTCAAAACTTTTCCCACCATAATTGTGTGTACAACTCCATAACAGAATCTTCCAAACACATCCCATCCATCCATTATCTTTACCGCCTCTTGCTCGAAGATAGCTGGGATAGGCTCCTGCACCCCCGTGACCCTTGTGAGGATAAAGCGGTACGGAAAATGGATGGAAAAATAAAAGTTTGGAAATGATTTAGCTTGGTGTCACTTTTTATATTAAAAAAAAAATGTTATCATGCCTGTGCATAGACATTTTATAAGCACTGTAGTTTTACTTTATTATAGTTTAATTTTACAGAATTATCTTCTCTTCACATTTTTATGACAGTTAAGAATGTATTACTAAGTAGAATGTATTTAAAAGATTTCCAGGAAAGTTAAAAGTTTTACGATGGCAACAGTTTGAGCCTAGAGTTCATTCATTCACTTGTAGTCTTACTTGAGTGTCAGAGAGCAAAGGTTCGGCAGACTTGGAAGCTCGCGCTCATCCGGCTCTTGATCCAGCAATGAGGCGGGAGGCTCTGCACTGATGAGCAAGACTTTGAGTTTGGGACAGGCCCGGATGAGCTCCGGTAGAGGAGAGTGAGGGTTTGTTCTCACTCCTTCCAAAGTGAGCGACACGAGGGAGGAACCTGACACTTGCAAGGCAGGAATGAGATCCAGGAGAGGGCCTTGGTGGTGCACAGAGAGGCTCCTCAGCTGACCTGACCACGACTGCAGCCCTGTGGCTAAAAGCGTCGGCAGACTTCTTCTTCCAATATCCTCTTCGTCTACAGCATTCACAGATATGGACGTGATGTTTGGGCATAAACAGCCAAAACTGTCCAGCGACTCACATGTTAAATCTTTAACATCTCTTAAGCGCAGTGTAATGTGGTCATCACCGCTTTTCTCATTTGTTACATTCTGAGAGCAATCTTTCTCATCATCCTCACTCTCACTCTCATAACCATCTTGAGCTTCTACCCTCCTCGTCTTCCATGAATCGGTGTGCTGCAAGCGCCTCCTCTCCCTCCACACCTCCTCCAACCTAGGTAGCCCTTCTCTAAATGCAAATAAATCCACCTGTGTAAAGTCTCTGCGCTGGATCAGCCGGCAAGCTTGTGAGAGTCCCTCCACGGCCAGCCTCTCCAGGTGGGGCATAGAAAGGAGGAGGTAGGCCACCACTGCCGCAAGGTCTCCCTCCTGTTCCCCAAATCCGATATCAAGAGCCAGCAAACTACACAGAGGCAGCGGAGCCACGGATGTGGAAGAGGAGGAGCCGGAAGGTGAACATTTAGATGAAGGAAAGAGAGCTCCGAGGGGAAGGAGTGCTGCGGGGGGGAGAAAATGACATCCGGATACATCCAAATGGCGCAGCAAAGGGCAGCAAAAGACGACGGTCCGGATGATGCCGCCATCGCAAGAAGTACCCGACAGGGAAAGTGAACGCAGCGTAGGGAGACAGCGCAGTGTGTCTGACAGAGCCTTGGAAGGCAGTTGCTGGGCTCCGGATAGGTTGAGGTTGTGCAGGCCCTACAGGATGTATGAAAAGAAATCAATGCACTCAAAAAAAAAAATCAAGAATTAATACTTTGTCCTCTTCTGGGAGAGAAGTGGTTGTACGAAGGTCAGAACAATACCCCAGAAGAGGAACTGTATGTGCATGCCAGGTATCGGAAATGTTTACCAACATCTTTTTCAAAGATACACACTGTAGTTTGTGTTACAGCACATGCAGTGGATGTAAAAAGTCCATACACCCTGTTCAAATGCCAGCTTTTTACATATGGAAAAAATGAGACCATAATAAATCATTTCAAAACGTTTTCCACTATTAATGTGGGAGTGAGCACACACCTGCCACCATTTAAAGTGCCTCTGATCAACCCCAAATCAAATTCAGATGTTATAGTAAATGTTAATGTTGCTATTAATCGACTGTTGGTTTTTATATAATATATAGCACTTTTTTTTGCAGCTGTGATTGTTTTAATGGGGAGATGCAGTATTTTGCCAAACCAACTTTTTCTAGTATTTGGGATAGAATATTGTCTCTATGGTGCCTCAGTAAACGTGAAATAAGATCTAAAATTGTCCACACATTCCTGAGTTCCAGACGCTTTTCTGCCGAGAGGCCTGAAATCAGGTCATTCGAATTTCTTGAGCGTCTGTCAAAGATCTCTGCCTTCCCTTTCCGCTCCCGCGCCATTGCTGTCAACATAAAAAAAAAAACGTGCGCTCTCACAAGTGGGCCTTCTACACGGATGCAACCAATCAGAGGAAAGGGGCCACCTTAGCCAAATATGGACACAGCAGATACAAAACTGGGTCAAACCGCAGTAGCTGTCAGAGGGGCCTTTTATGGACACTCGTATGGCAAAACCAAAGTTTAAAATAATAATACAGGACCTTGGAAGTGGTCTATAAATAAAGTTGATTTGAGACTTTTGAGTAGTCTTTTTGCCCATCTGATCGGTGTGATCGGTATCGGCCGATAATTAGCATTTTATGCTGATCGACTTTTATGTCATAGTTCGCCAATCCGATCAATGATGTCATCGATCGGCTCCGCACAAGACATTTAACTCCACATCGTCGTTGCGTATGAATCCAAAAGCTGGTTTATTTTTTAGCCTTGACACGTGTCTTGTGTGGGTACTTTAACTATCTGACGGCCAAAAAGGTTTTTTTCAATCTTGTCGGTTAAAAAACACGTCATCGATGTGGGACTATTTTTTTGCGGGGTCTCAGACAAACAACATGCGAGTTATTTGCAGTCTGTGCACAACTGAAGTACGTTGTGGGGAACGTTATCTAAATGCTTGCTAGCCACGACAGTGAGAAAGTTAGAGTAAGCATGTCATTAACAGTATTTATTAAAGTAATTTAATTGCAATAAAGTAATTTAATTACAGTAAATTAGCACCCATTATTTATGTCATGTTGTAATGTTGAGCTGACCTAAACTTATGCCAGTGGCCAATCCTTGAATGTCCCCTAGAGGTCATTGATGTTTTAACTTTTGTCTAAAATGCAAGAGAATCAATTTGAGCTGGGATGGGCTCCAGCACGCCCGCAACCCTTGTGAGGATAAGCGGTACAGAAAATGGATGGATGGATACAGTACACAAGTATATACAATAAACGAACAAGTCATAAAGTACACAAGTATATACAGTAAATGAACAAGTCATGTAAATGGACATATTGCTCCATCTTGTGATCGGATCGGTGATCGGTTATCGTTTTTTTTTTTAACTCGCTGATCGATGATCGGCCCCGAAAATCCTGATTGTGTAAACCCTACTTTTGAGTTTGTTTTTTTTACTGTCTAGCTGAGTATTTTGCCTGACACTGAATGCCGTTTCAAACTGTTCGTAGATCCCTCCACCTTGTTTCAATTGAAGAAAAACCACCCCAAAACATGATTCTAAACACAACCACTTCCTAGTTATAAGAGAACGTGCACATTTATGAAACCACTTTTTTTCAGTTGTTCATTTTCGCTTCTGCATTTGACATCAATTGAGCTGCACTGGTTGTAGGTGACATTAATGGTGGAAAAACTAAAATGATACATCTTGGTCTCATTTTTTTCATATCACAAAAACCTAGCATTTGAACAGGGGTTTGTAGACTTGTCATATCCACTGCATGTTGACAGTTGTAGTTTACTCTTGTCACTTATAAGCAGTGATGCTCAATATGATTCTGGAAACTCCCCTACAGTTTTCTGTACCCGAGAGTGTGGCCTGACTGTCCTGTGATTGGGCAGCTTTTCAGATGCTGCCTAGGCAATCACTGGACAGTCTCACTTGTCAATCATTATAGCATGACTACTGATCATACAATGTCATTTATTGTTTTTGTTTTTTTTACAGCTACAAGTTGAATAGGCATTGATAAGACTGGTTAAAAGACCAAGTTTTCTTTTTTCTTTATTAATTAGAATTTTAATTTAACGGGTGGATTGGCCTTTTGTTTGCTTGTACAACACCAATTCCAATGAAGTTGGGACGTTGTGTTAAATATAAATAAAAACAGAATACAATGATTTCCAAATCATGTTCAACCTATATTGAATACACTTCAAAGACAAGCTATTTAATGTTCAAACTCATGAACTTTGTTTTTAGCAAATAATCATTAACTTGGAATTTTATGGCTGCAAGTATCAGTTTGAACATGAAATATCTTGTCTTTGTAGTGTATTCAGTTAAATATAGGTTGAACGTGATTTGAAAATCATTGAATTCTGTTTTTATTTATGTTTAACACAACATCCCAACTTCATTGGAATTGGGGTTGTATATAGAAAGTTAGGTCTCTGGAGTGCATGCCTAACCATCAAGTGTGAAATTAAACAACCACGTGAATCTTCTATTATCTGCCTATTTCTGAAAATGTGTACATGGTTGAATTAGCCAGTAGTAGATTCGGGCAAGCACTATTCATTTGCTACCTGGATGTGAAAGGACTCTCAGAGTCTCCACAAGTCTCCAATAACACCTCAAATAACGCAGTCGCCGTGCACGTGAGTATAAAGAAGCCTCAACACCGCAAAAGATTTGTTGCTCATCTCGTGAGCTGCAATGATTAATCCACAACTAATCAATTATCAAATTAATCAATAATGATTTGATTCTGAAAATCGATTAATTGTTTAGTGCGGCACGGTGGACGACTGGCTAGCACATCCACCTCACAGTTCCTCCTGTGAAGCCCGTAGGTGTAAATGTGAATGGTTGTTTGTCTATATGTGCCCTGCGATTGGCCGGCGACCAGTTCAGGATGTACCCCGTCTCTCACCCAGAGTCAGCTGGGATAGGTTCCAGCACGCCCGCGACCCTAATGAGGATAAGCGGTACGGAAAATAAAGCAGACTGATTATCTTTGTGCTCTATCAAAATAAGACATTTAGAAACATTTGCTTTTATCAACATTTTTTCCTATTTTCTGATATGTTACAGCTCAATCCAGTCACTGCATCATAATCAGTTTATGTTTGTGCATATTCTGCAGTGTCAATTTGCAATATTGTCCTGTTTTTGAATAAAGAGATGGAAAAGTTTTTTTTCCATCCAATTCACTAATTAATCAGAAAAATAAAATAATTCGTTGCAGCTCTACAAATTACTTCACAAGAGGAGTCGGAAAAGTCTGTAAGTTGGCAACACTTAGTAGCCACTCACATTGTCGCAACCCCCTAGCTCCTCCCCTGTTGTCATGGTAACGAAAGCCATACTCTGCATGAGACAGAATCATCCCTTAAAACGGCGTGATTTGAACCAGAGTATGACAACTGGATATTAAATGTGCTGTAATTCTTTATCGTTTGTGTATTTTGGCTTTAGAATGACAATGACTTTTTATTCAGACAGCTGGAAAGTGTTTTAAATTGTGGAAAAAAAGAATAAGCTCTCCTTTACTATAGACCATCATACACTAGGTAATTTGTTTTTGTCATTGTTGTCTTTTAAAGGGAATTTATGTTTTCAAATTAAATGTCAGGTTGTACTATTTTTAAGTAACTCAGAAGTAATACAAAAGTTTAGTACCACATCAAACTTCAAATACAGTGATATTCTAACTTTTAACTCTTTTGCAATGTCAGTAACTAGTACTACATGAGTAACTTGCCCGCCAGTGTTCCCAATAAGTTTGTCTGACCTGGCAGCGTGCTGCAATGATGGCACACAGGGCGGGGGTGACCAAACCAGGGAACCTTTCCAGAGATAGACCTCTCAGCTGGGGCACTAACAGGAGATGGAGGGCAGCACGGGAAAGCTGCTTTCTAGAGCACAGCAGACTTGTCAGCTCCTCCACCAACTCACCCGCTATAAGAGATTGAAAAAAAACAGGAAGCTAGTTGGATTAGCTGAGCTGAGTGTGGTGCAGATGTAATCCATGTTATCATGCCTGTGACTCACAAAGCAAATTGAAAGGCCCCATGATGTGTCTGAAAGAATAGTTATCCATGTAGTTGTCAGCATAATCCTTCACCCACACCTTCTTCATATTGTCAGCCAAGCTCAGCAGACAAAGCTGCATCAGTGAAGGCACAGAGTCGTCCTCCTCCAACACCCTACTGCACCGAATCTTCCTCCACTTGGGCCGGTCCTTCACCACATGGTCAGCAGAGGCTCGAAAAAGTGGCATGTTTGCAGACCCAATCAGATCAGTGGGGCTCTCAGGTCAAGTAACAGTTCCTGCAACACACAATGATGATGAATTTATCTATCCATCAATTTTCTGTGGCGCCTATCCTCATTTGAGTCTTGGTTGAACGGAGCTTATGCGAGCTGAATTTGGCCGAGAGGTGGAGTACACACTGGACTGGTTGCCAATCACAGGGCACAAATAGACAAACTCCATTCACACTCATATTTACACTTATGGACAATTCAGTCTTCAATTGTTATGTATTTTGGAGTCTGGGAGAAAGCCAGCATCTAGGAGAAAGAAAGAAAAAAAAAAAAAGCTCAGGGAGGAAAATGCAGACTCTACACAATAAGGCAGATATTTGAACCCAGAACCTCCCAACTGTGAAGCAGACGTCCAATCCGCGAAAGCCGAGGTGAAATATACAATAGAATAGACTTTATTGTCATTGTTTAGCAGCTCTGATAACCAGCATATTATGAAAATAAATGTACAAGCGCACAAATAAATATACTTAAAGACGGTACTTAAAATGCAACCTCCAATTCAAGTTTTCATTTTATCGAAGCACAACTTTTTATCATTCTGAAATTTTATAAATCTTAGCATTCTCAAACTATTTTTAAAGGTGCTCAGGGTTTAGCTCCAGAATCTTTGAGCAGCCGGATAAGTAAACTACAGAACTGTAGCAGGTCAACCAGAGCAGCCTCATCTGGAGACTATAAAGTGCCATATCGTAAAACATGTTTCGCCCAAACAGCTTTATCTGTGAAAGGTTCTAAACTATGGAATATGCTCCCGGTCAAGATAAACTCTTTAACAATACTTAGCATCTTCAGGAGGAAAAAAACAAAACAAAATCATGGATGCTCCAACATCAGAACTAAACTCATAAAAACCAAGCGGCGCCCATGCTCCAATTCATTAATTTTATCAACTATACAAAATGTGTGTACACACACACACACACACACACACACACACACACGTACTGGTAATGTTTCACATAGTAACTGTAATTACTTAAATAATGAATTTGAAATATTCAACATCATATTTATATGCTGTCTGTTTCTCCGTTTTGCACATTTGTATCAGCATTTAGAAAATAGAAAAAATAATTAAGTTATGAAAGTTTGAAGTTTGACCCCCCCCCCGCCTTCTTTATATTTTCACAGGAAAATTATTCTTATACCACTGGAGTCGTCTTTAAAAGATCTGTCCCATGATGCTGGTGTAAAAAACAACTTAACTTAACTTTAAAAATGTATACACATACCTATTTTCGTTTCTGTGTTAATACTCAAACCCAAATGTTAATACTCAAACCCAAAGTCTATTCCGTACATTCACATACATATTGGCTACTAACACTGAATAAACAAACTGTCTGTCTTATCGAATGTGCGAATGAAAGAATGAAGAGTTTCACGTAGCCTTACCTAGCAGGTTGATGGAAAGGAAGAGTATTTCAGTGTGCAAACAAACTGAAAACCAACTTCGGCAACCTTTGCTTTACTTCACTTCCTGGTTGTGAAGCCTTCGGATTGGGTGAAATTTTACTAGAGAGCCCTAAATTATGTCTGCCAGGCACATTTGCCTGCCTTAACTGCCACAGACAGCCTTTCGGTGAAAGGCATTTTGAAACAGTATACAGTCCAATTATTATTATTTTTTTAAATTTGTGTGCTAATATTGATCAGAGAGATTTTGTTTTAAGTTTTTACTCATTCATTCATTTTTAATATTATGGATGATCAGGTGTGTGCGTGTGTGTGTGTGTGTGTGTGTGTATATATATATATATATATATATATATATATATATATATATATATACACACACACAATAGAATAGAAGGAGTCTTTATTATTTAGGGAAAATCCAGTGGACAGTAACAGGACACAAACACAATAAAAGAAAAATCGAAATATCATGTACAGATTTACAACCTCTGGCTGGTAGACTGACCAGACTGAGAGCGGCAGTGTACAGTATGTGTGCACTGTAATAACAAATATATTTTGTATGCAGATGTGAATGACTGAAAAGATGACATACAACACAGTGGATAAATGTTCTACACATTTCTGTTCAATGCCTTTTTTTGTGTGTGATAAATGAGACCGAGATAAATAATTTCAAAACTTTTTCCACAATTAATGTGACCTATAACCTGTACAACTGAATTGAAGAAAAAAAATGAAATCTGTCATGAGCAGTAGGAGGGGGAGAACCCTAATGCTCCATCTAGGTGGTTACCACATTACTTTCTTTGAAGACAAAAAAATTACTAAAAATAATAATGGTCAAATAAAAATTTCGAAATATATGTTAATCTCCCTGTGAATATTCTCATTCATCCAAGTCATTTCATTCTCAGACAGAACAGTCCAGTTGCGATCGATTCAATGCCCTGGGAATATGTATGTTGTATGTTTTTGAAAACATTGGTTGTTAGTGAAACAGCAATCAGAATTTTATCAAGTTGTAGATTTTATTAAGTTGACTGGATGGCTTTTATCAATGAGGATAAGCAACATTTTAAGCAAGTGATGTGAAGGTGTGCTTGAGGATTTACTCGGAGAACGGCACCACCCTCCTTCCAGCCACATAAACCTCAACTATGTTCCGATCGTCACCTGTATGACAGCAACAAAACCAACGCTATTGATGATGCGTGAATTGATGTGAATAGAACTGTTGGGAATCATTAAAACTGGTCACTCACCCAAATTCAAGAACTTCTCCAGAAGAATCTGGAAGTAAAAGGAAGTAAAACTCTTAGCTGTAGTTATTTTTACTACCAAGTAAGGCTCCACTTTCAAACATACCTTTGGTTCCTCATGCTGGATCAAGTCAATGGGGCCACTCGGAACTGCTACATTCACCCTCAGAGCGTCAAAGTCTTTGCCCACTTCAAAATTTCCAATTTGGTTATCCAGGGACAAAGCTGGAGACGAAACACATCCATTAAAATAACACCAAGCTTTTCACCTGTTAGGATACTTTCATCATTTTTGTGTGGTACCTTGGCTGCCTCCCAATGTAGCCAACCTGAACGCCTCCTCAAAGGTGAGCGTCTGATGTTCAGGCTCCTGTATGGTCAGAATTTTGGATGTGTCCAAGGCTCTCCTCACAGCATCCAGCATTGACGCTGAGTAGCCACCTGCCACGTCTGCCGTGAACCCTCACATAGTCACAATTTGGCATCAGCAAAATCTCATATTCTGGACTTATGGGGGAAACCCATCCTATGTTATTTGCAAACAAACTCTTTTTCTTGTGTTTAAGTCATTGACAATGTTTTTTTTTTGTCTGCGTTTTAGAATTCCTGTTTTGCTCTGTTGAATAATTTAACTACGGAATATTGTTGTTTATGTAACATGGGTGCATAATTGTGAAAATGCATTTCAGAGCCAAAAGAACAGACTGAGAGCCACTACTGTGCCCACAGCAGTCAGACTATACAATATAGCCCAAAATTAGAAAATGTGAGTGGCCTTGTTTCTTGTTTATGTTTTATGTGAATGTCCGTGTATGTATCTTTCTTGTTTTGGTCCTGTTTTAATTATTTCTCTCTCCTTGGCTGCTTATATGTGATGCTTTGTTTCTTTCCATTTTTAGATATTTTTTGAATGTATGTTTCTATTTACATATGGACTTATCGTTAACTCTGTAAATTCTTGTTTCAATTCAATGATTGCTGTGAGCATACATTTTTAATGGTCAAATACATGTTTTGGTGTGCTTTATGAGCGACTCTGTTTTAAGTGCTTTACCGCCATCTCTATATGCAATTACAATCCACTTTTTGGATGGGGTCTCAATTATTCGTGGATTTTTGCTATTTGTGGCAGGGGTCTGTCCCTATCCCTGGCGAATAGCAGGGGTTCACTTTACTCTCTCTTCTGTGGGTTCAAAGGTTGTCTCTTAAATCTGTTCTCACCTGTTCCCAGGCCCACCTTCACTTTGTGGTTCAGGACGTTACGGACATTGAGGACCCCACTGCGCAACCTGGTTAGATGAATTAACAGAAGGTGACTAATACAGCAAATAACATTACTCTATATAATTCTGTTTTTATTCAAAAGGATATTACTGTGTTTATATATATAGCAATGTGTTTTAACTTGTTATGGAGAACAGAAAGGTTGAAATTCTTTTTCCTCGCCATGTCGCATGATCTCCAAGGGCCCAAAAAAAATGAGGGCTAGAAATAAATATTTGATTATAGTTGGCAGATAGCTCACTAAGAATTTTGATGATCGTGAAGAACTGATTGTGGAATAATCTTGTCTTGAAGCAACGTAGGAAAAACTGAGAACTGACAGAGGCTCTTTTGATTCACACACTCAACCAGTTTGAGAACATGACAAACAGAACATGATGTCAGCTATAGGTGAGCTACTTCCATGCAAACCTAGGCTATGAAAAATGAATCTGCTGAATACAAAATAGGAAAAAAATGGATTGTATTAGTTACTTTAATTACTTTTACTTCAATTTTCTGCACAACCCCAAAACCCATCGCTCGCATAGATGATAAAGGACAGTGGGAGCTAGCAGGAACAGTCAGACAGACATATATTAGAGAAAGTAACTATAGGCCTACTCCAAATGTAGCATTAATATAGTACAGTTAATTCCACCCATTCATTTTATAATTGACTACTATTCTGTATATGAAAAAAGAAAAGCAACTTTTTTTTTTTAGCTGACTTGCCAATCCCAATGAAAAATCAACATTGAAAACAATCTATTTCGTTATCTTGACATCTTAAACGAGTTTTACAGACAAATCAGTCACATTTACGAGATGTTGGAGTTCGGACAGTGAGACAAAGATGCTCCTGTCTCCCTGAACAAGGTCAACTCTTCATCACTCAGATGGCACCCATGCGCCATCACCGTCTGTGAAGCAATGCCAGCATGAACAATCAGAAAGAGAGAGCGATGCCAAAACAACAGACTGCATATGGTAATAATTTTAATAGGCCTAGTTTCCATTGAACCTTTTTACTATTACACTAAAAACTATTTGTTTAAAAATTGTAAATTAAAATAAAATGTCACTTTCAGTCCCCCTAATATGCTTTACCTCGGTCATCTTGAATGTCACTGAAAAAAAAGCAATAATTAACATTTATTTTGAGTGCCTAGAAAAGCACAATTTAAGTGTAATGCATTATTATTATTATTATTACATGTACACAGTGACATCACACAGTTCTGCTGCAATTTTTGTTGAGTTAGGTCTGACAGCTGTTTTTAACAAATTTTTGGGTGTGGAATCTAAAACTGATCTCAGTTTTTCTCTATCACGTCAAATCTTTGAACTATAGATCCCCAATTTCTTAATTATTTCAGTACCGTGTTACAACTTCAGTAAGAAAGTTGTCATCATAAGTTTATCGTCAGTTGAATAGTATATTCGCACAAGTCATGTTTGAACAGTTTGGGAAAACAATTAAGAACGAACACAATTTTTAGCAGGTATATTGGCATTTTGTATTGATTTGGTAACAGTAAGTTAGAAATGACTTGGGCAATTAAGCTATTAGGCTAACACTATAGCTATTGCCCAATCAAGATTGCTTCTCACCTTGTTGGTAAGCAGGCTGTGTTTATGGTAAACATCTGTGAAAGAATTGGAATCAGGGAAGAGCTCCTTCACAACGTTCACACTGTCATAAATTTCAGCAATATGACTCTGGAAATAAAACAACATGTTCATTGGCGCTGTCCCATGTGGACGTCACCTTGTTTGGTTTCTCACCTGAATATGCAGGTTTTTATTCTTAGCCAGTTGTCCCAGTTCACTCAACAAGGGTCCCGAGCACCACCGAGCAAAGCGAGGTGTCACCACCGGCTTCACGAGAGCATACTGACAAAAGACCCAAGGAGACAACAGTCAAACATAATTCTCTTGTTTGGGGAATTCCTTATGTCCTTATGTCACCTTCTTATCCAGGAGTTCTGAGATGAATCTGAAAGGGGGGAAGGACATTTGTCATTCATACGATTGGAACCCATGACAAATGGGATATTCATGGATGTTTCGGTAGTAGTATTATTATTAACCCACCGAGAGGTTTCCTCAATGGACTCCTGAAATGTCTCTTTATATTGTTCTGAAAAGCGGTTCCTGTCCGAACACACTTTGCCTACCAAGGCTCGCTGTCCAAATTCATCTACAAGGAAAATAAACACAACACTCTCATTGTCATGGTCTTGTATGTGTTTAAAAAAAAAAAAAAAAAAATATATATATATATATATATATATAAACCCTACATTTACACAGCTTACAATTATGTATTCATCTGTCCATTTGGACTTTGGAACAGTTAAATGCTAAGTGAATTCCATTGATTTGTCTATCAAATCAGTCATCATGGATAGGTCATACAGTACATATGTTGAAGTAAATACCACTCTCACACAAAATAAAACTACTTTGAATGATAAGATAACAAAACATGGATTGCGAAGGGCCCTGTAATGCATTTTCTCACGTCGGAAGTGAATAATTGTCTTGGTAAGAGGATGAATTTGGTAAGTGATCAAGTCCAGTGATGCTCAAAGTGTGGTACACGTACCACAGTTTTATGGAGGCTCCCTCGGGTGGTACATAAAGGAATCACGGTATAAGCTCAGTTCAGTTGTATTTCACTTTTGAGTACGATATATTTGCATTTAATCTTTAAGAATTGTTTCTTTTTAAAACTTTTATTAAGGTCTCATTTTGATTTAACTTTTGTCCAATATTTTTTTTCAGTGAATCAATATTTAAGAACTTTTTTTTCATTATTTCACTGTGGCATTATTGTTGAAACTGTGAATGATGTTACAATGGCAAACAATAATATTACTATACTTTTTAGTGATAAATCCTCTGTCTCATTTCTGGTGAACACTTAAGCCTACTATGCAATACAATTTTACTGCTGGTCATTATGGTGTTTTTTGTTTTTTTTGTTTTTTGTTTTTTGTTTTTTTTAGGCGGTACTAGGTGGTATCTAACCTGTAAACAAATTGCATGTTCTTGAAGTGAGCCGACACCCCATCCATCTATTTTTTATAGTATTGTCCGCATTACGGTCACGGGTGAGCTGAATCCTATCCAAGTGGATTTTGGGCGAGCCCTTGGTCAATTGAAGAACCCATAAACAACCATTCAAACTCACACTTTCACCTATAGGCAATATAGTCTTCAGAGTAGCTAACATGTATGTTTTTGGAATGTGAAAGGAAGCCAAAGGACAAGTGGCATAGAAAATGCATGTACATAAAAGACAGAAAGTGAGAAAATAGGGAGTGAGTCATGGTCCTACTTGCAATATGGCCCAGCAGAAGAGAGGAGTCCTTATGTATTGTGGCAAAATAACAAGCAGTGGTTGTTCCATTTCTCAGAGTTCTTCTCTGTGAATGACATGTTTTTCAAATGGTTCCAACTTTTTCTGGCACAGTTTGTTATACCCACAGCAGTTTAGTGCAATCAAATTTCACAACACGTACAAAAATGTATGAGTCAACTCACCACAACTTGTGTGTAGACTTTCTGTGCAAAACTCTTGTCTTTAAAGCGAGACTCCACTGGAAAGGTGTATTTGTTGAGCCAGTCAAGCAGCGGCATGTCTAGGGCTGTGCCAATGTAGCTGTACTGGGGGGCATGGATGTGGGTGTCCACCATTCCTGGCATGAAGAATTCGCTACAATGCAGAGAGTATCATAAATTTGTCTGTCCTATGTGCTACAGTTTTTTATAGTTGGATTTTTTAAAATGCTTCTAAATAATATATTGTACTGTATATATTATTGCACCGATCAAGCACTGTAAAGCAATACTAACATGTATGTACACTAGTATTCCTACACTTACTGTGTTTCCAGTTGAGTTACTGCAGAGGGACGAAATCCGAAGTTTTTAGACATCTTATCCAGCTCTTTGCCTTCCCCAATGAAGATGATCTGACGACAGAATAGCTCTTTATATTATTATTATTATTATTATTTTATTTTTTTAGCAAAGCCATAAATCTAGCCATTCATTTTTTTTAGTGCTTGTAGGGTTGCCGGTGAGCGAGGGCTGTGGAGCCCTTTTCATATTTTACAAAAAAATAAAAAATAAATAAAATAAGTGTGTCAGCTTTAAGCTGATTCATAACAACACTGTGTCCTTTATACTTATTTAGGTTTTCCTTTAAATTTTGACATGCTACTGTATGTTTGTAAATGGTGCACTATTCCTGGACTGGCTAATGGACATTATGCAGCTCCAATTTTATTGCTCATATTGTACTGAGCAACCAGGCACCTTTCTTTGTCACAGCAAGTTACAGTACATTTCTAGCTCTATGGTTATCATCACTGGTACCCCTCCATGGTGAATGCAAGAATGGAAAGTCACCGTTTGTTTGTTTTTAAAAAAATATATTATTATTATTGCTTTATTCTGAGGGGACAGTGCACATTAATGAACATGTTCAGAATATATAGATGTCTATATGGAGAAAAAAATGTTAATATGCCACAGTTAGTATAACGCTATTTTTTTAAATCCGTCGTCCCCAATAAGTAATTACAAATACAGAACATTAAGTCATCACATACAGTCAGCATCATATAAAATATAGAACATGTAACATGTAATTGTGGAGAGACCACAGATTACAGTCGCCAGATTAAAAGAGACAGACAAGGACCATCCATAAAAAGGCCATCCTACTCTTATCTTGGAGTGTTGGGACTATTAATGACAAGGAGACGTTAACAAGTGACAGCAATAGGCTTTGCCACAACCCCAGTGACGAGAAGCAGAATGGAAATGGATGGAGGGTAACACTGACGATGGTTGACATAGTATCCATCCATCCATCCATTTTCTGAGCTGCTTCTCCTCACTAGGGTCGCGGGCGTGCTGGAGCCTATCCCAGCTATCATCGGGCAGGAGGCGGGGTACAGTCTGAACTGGTTGCCAGCCAATCGCAAGGCACATACAAACAAACAACCATTTGCACTTACATGCACACCTACGGGCAATTTAGAGTTGTCAATTAACCTACCATGCATGTTTTTGGGATGTGGGAGGAAACCGGAGTGCCCGGAGAAAACCCACGCAGGCACGGGGAGAGCATGCAAACTCCACACAGGCGGGGCCGGGGATTGAACCCAGGTCCTCAGAACTGTGAGGCAGAATCTCTAACCAGTCGGTCACCGTGCCGGCGTTGACATAGTATATTGTCTAAAAGTACACAGTATATTGTTTGAAGTACATATATCCAGTATACAGATTTGAGTTACTTCGAAATTTTAACAAGCAGCCCTCCACATGACTTATGCTCATGTCAAAAGTGTTGGTAACCTCTATCTGCAACATACAGTGCCACTGTAGCGCCGGAACTGATTCCTATGACAGTGTTTCCTCAACTTTATTAGGCCGAGGCACTCATTTAACAGGAAAATCTCACAGCACACCAAAGAAAATGTCACCAAAGTATAAAACCTAAAATAATGTTGCTCTCGTCTCAATTTACCCACAAATCAACTTTCCCAGTCTGAAATCTGGCCATTGAATTGAACACAAAGCCGGTATACTTGCAGGAAGCCACGACTTATTCTGTTGTATGAATGGCAACAGGAGGATACACAGGTTAATTGTACATTGTCCCATCTAAAGGAAGAACATTTAATTGTTCTGCCTGTCAGTATCTAACACTGACATTGACAGATAATTTTGGGACAAATTAGGGAGAATTGGATTTTTTCCACCCTGATTGAGATTCACCATCTTAGGACATTATGGAACTCCTCTTTACAATAGGGCTATTTAAAAGTGCAACTTTTGAAGTAGGATCAAACCTTTCCCTCGGCATCGACTCCCAGTAGAGCATCTGCAAGGACCTGCAGTACTTCTTCCCGGGAGGCATGAATAAAAGTTCCCCTGAAGACACGCAGAGTCTTTGCAAAAGGGCTGTGCGGGTTTGCCATCGCGTCTTCAGCGCTGCGGAGGGATAAAGCACACCAGTAATAGAACCAACAGCAATCTGGTGTTCTGGAGGTTCTGCTGTTGTTTATGCTGTCAGAATAAAAGGAGATCGTCTCCAAAAAGGTCCCGGTGTCACACCTTTCTTCAAACCGACACAACGCAGAAGACCACAGCTCACACTGACTCACCAAATGATTTCGACGTGGGCTGTTTGGGAGTGTCTTTAAATGAGGACGTAGTTAAATCAGAAATCAGAAATCAGAAATCAGAATCATCTTTATTTGCCAAGTATGTCCAAAACACACAAGGAATTTGTCTCCGGTAGTTGGAGCCGCTCTAGTACAACAGACAGTCAATTTACAGAACACTTTGGAGACATAAAGACATTGACAAAAAACAACAACAAACAACAATTGTGCAAAAAGATGCAGAGTCCTCAGTTCGAATGGCTAATATCGGAATAGTCCAGTGCAATGACCATTGTGCAAAGGGCACTGAGACTTCAAGGAGTGTATGCGGTTTAAAGTGACGAGTACTGCGATAATCTGGGACAATGGTTGTGCAAATGTTACAGATACTCCTCAATCAGTGTGCAAATGGAGCAGATGCTACTCTGGCATGAGTGGCCACTATATGCAAATAGTGCAGCACGGCGAGACAACTACAGTGAGTGCACGAGTAATACATAATACAGAAATGTGACAACGAACTCAAGTCAAAAAATTGCCAGCTTGTTGTACTGGAATTGTAAGTTAGCTGTTCAAGAAGTTGATTGCAAGAGGGAAGAAGCTGTTGGAATGTCTACTAGTTCTAGTTTGCATTGATCGGTAGCGCCTACCTGAGGGAAGGAGCTGGAAGAGCTGGTGACCGGGGTGGGGAGGGTCCGAGAGGATTTTGCACGCCCTTGTCTTAGTTCTGGCAGCGTGCAAGTCCTCAAGGGTGGGTAGGGGGGTACCGACAATCCTTTCAGCAGTTTTGATTGTCCGTTGCAGTCTGAGTTTGTCCTTTTTTGTAGCAGCACCAAACCAGACTGTGATGGAAGAACACAGGACTGATTCGATGACCGCTGTGTAGAACTGTCTCAGCAGCTCCGGTGGCAGGCCATGCTTTCTCAGAAGCCGCAGGAAGTACATCCTCTGCTGGGCCTTTTTGAGGACGGAGTTGATGTTGGTCGCCCACTTCAGGTCCTGGGAGATTGTAATTCCCAGGAACTTGAAGGTCTCGACGGTTGACACAAGGCAGCTGGACAGCGTGAGGGGCAGCTGTGGTGAAGGATGCCTCCTGAAGTCCACGATCATCTCTACAGTCTTGAGCGTGTTCAGCTCCAGGTTGTGTCGGCCGCACCACAGCTCCAGCCGCTCCGCTTCCTGTCGATATGCAGACTCGTCACCGTCCTTGATGAGGCCGATGACAGTGGTGTCATCTGCAAACTTCAGGAGCTTGACAGTCGGGTTCGCTGAGGTGCAGTCATTCGTGTAGAGAGAGAAGAGCAGCGGAGAGAGGACACAACCTTGGGGCGCCCCAGTGCTGATGCTGCGTGTGGATGAGGTGGCCTCCCCCAGCCTGACCTGCTGTGTCCTGCCCGTCAGAAAGCTGTAAATCCACTGGCAGATGGCAGGTGAGACGCTGAGCTGGAGAAGCTTGGATGAAAGGAGTTCAGGGATGATGGTGTTGAACGCTGAGCTGAAGTCCACGAACAGGATCCTCGCGTAGGTCCCTGCACTGTCGAGGTGTTCTAGGATGAAGTGCAGTCCCATGTTGACTGCATCATCCGCAGATCTGTTCGCTTGGTAGGCAAACTGCAGGGGGTCCAGCAGGGGACCTGTGACACTCTTGAGGTGGTCCAGCACGAGACGTTCAAAGGACTTCATGACCACAGATGTCAAAGCGACAGGCCTGTAGTCATTCAGACCCGAGATTGCAGGTTTCTTGGGGACTGGGATGATGGTGGAGCGTTTGAAGCAGGATGGGACTTCGCACATTTCCAGTGATCTGTTGAAGATCTGAGTGAAGACTGGCGCAAGCTGGTCCGCGCAGACTTTGAGGCAGGATGGAGACACGTGGTCCGGGCCTGCCGCTTTGTTAATCTTTTGTTGTTTGAAGATGCGTCTCACATCCTGTTCATGGATGGTTAACGCAGAGGTCAGAGGTGTGATTGTGGTCGCGGGTGCGGCCGGGTTGGTGTGTGGTGTGAAACTGTCCTTTTCAAATCTGCAGTAGAAGGTATTCAAGTCGTTGGCTAGTGTGCTATTGTTCTCAGCTTGGGGGGATCGTCGCTTGTAATTAGTCAGCGACTGGAATGCATGCCAGACTGATTTAGAGTCGTTTGCGCTAAACTGTTTTTCCAACTTTGCTGTATAGATCCTCTTTGCAATGTTAATTTCTTTGGTCAGCTGGTTTCTAGCTCGATTATACAGGGCCCTGTCCCCGCTCTGATATGCCTCCTCCTTAGCTTGGCGAAGCTGCTTAAGTTTAGCAGTGAACCACGGCTTATTGTTGTTGAATGTGCGAAATGATTTTGTTGGAACACAGACCTCTTCACAGAAACTGATATAGGATGTCACAGTGTCCGTATATTCATCCAGGCTGCCAGCTGAATTTTCAAAGACACTCCAGTCTGTGCAGTCTAAGCAGCTTTGAAGTTCCATCTTGGCTTCATTTGTCCACTTTTTGACTGTTTTCACTGTAGGCTTCGCACATTTAAGTTCTTGCCTGTACGTCGGTATTAAGTGAATTAAGCAGTGATCAGACGAGCCCAAGGCTGCACGAGGTATAGCACGGTATGAGTTTTTTAAAATGGTGTAGCAGTGGTCTAAAGTATTATTTTCCCTGGTAGGACAGTCGATGTGCTGCTTGTATTTAGGGAGTTCGTGGTTGAGTTTAGCTTTGTTAAAGTCCCCGAGAATAATGAGGGGTGAGTCGGGGTGTTTTTTTTCAATTTCGTTGACTTGATCGGCGAGCGTTAGCAATGCGGCGTTCGTGTTAGCTTGAGGCGGAATATAGACGCCAGCGAGAATGAATGATGCGAACTCACGTGGGGAGTAGAATGGTTTACAGTTTACGAATAGCGACTCCAAATGCGGGCTGCAGTGTGTGCTGAGCACCGTGACGTCCGTACACCATTTTTCGTTGATATAGAGGCATATCCCGCCGCCCTTTGTTTTCCCCGATTATTCCATGTCGCGGTCCGCTCGATGAATATGGAAACCGGGAAGCATAACAGTGCCATCGGGTACAGCGTTGCAAAGCCAGGTCTCCGTAAAGCACATGGCCGCGGAACGTCCGAAGTCTTTACTGGTCTTTAACAGAAGATGAAGCTCGTCCATTTTGTTGGGTAGGGAGCGTACATTCGCGAGGTGGATCGACGGGAACGCCAATCTGTGTCCTCTCTTGCGGAGTTTCACCTGAATGCCTGCTCGCTTCCCTCTGTGGCGACGCTTCCGTCTCCATGCGCCGAAAACCGCGGACGCCGCTCCGGTGAGTAACTCGGGGAAAAAACTGAGCGGATATTCGAAAGTTGGTGACAGAAAGTCCGGAGTAGACTCCTTGATGGTTAGCAGGTCTCCCCTTGTGTAAGTGAGTCGTGTAAGGTCTCCAAAGACGGACGAAAAAAACAAAAAACACAAAAACAAAGACAATACTAGAGAGCGCGTTACCGAGGCGACCACACTGGTAGGCGCCATAGCAAATAGCACTTTAAAGTTTAAAGTATTAACTTCGCACACCCAACAATAGGGTGTTTAATGGTATTAAATACAGGTATTTAAAGACCCTGCAAAGTAAATTCAGAAATGTGTTTCGAAATACATTATACATAAAGATATGGGGAGAGATATGTCTCAAATTTTTTTGCACGTGTTTTTCAAATCCATAAATATATCCGCGATTTCCACATTTTTCAAATCCACAAATTATTTGCACGTTTTTCAAAATCGAAAATCTATTTGCGATTTACACGTGTTTTTTTAATGTTGTGTGCGCATTCATCATGACTTGTCATTTGTAAATATTCAATTTTGCTTGTGAATTGTTGAAGGTGCGTTTGTGGCTCAGCGGCCATGTGCATTTAATTTTGAGACAAACATAACAGATTAAAATCACGTGTGTAGGAAGGCGTCCGTTGTTTTTCACGGCACGAGCGTGGAAATGTGCGGTGCCTCACGCCAACTGCATGACTGGCGTACGCACGTTTTTGCAGCTTTTGGTGCTTTGGCGACACTTAGAGGTGATGCTGGGAAACTGTTCTCATAAATCTGCACACCAGAGACTCATGAATAATTAGCACTGATGAACAATTCATGCCCAACAACATTTGATTTCCACAATGCAATTGAGGCAAGGACTGAGAATTAATTTGTTAACCAGTGTATTTAATGAACCACTGATATTTGTGAGTACACCTATTAATTGATCAAGGTGATCATTGCCCACACAATCGCTTCGTGACTCCAGCACATGCACTGAAAAAAAGAGTCCTTTGAATTTACTTCATTTGAACATGTACATCGGTTGCCCATGATTAAAATGAGTTTAAATTGACATAATTTACCTGCTGCGACTGCATGTCCTCTCTTGTGTATTAAAATAATAAATTGACTCATCAAAAAGTTTTTGCTACCTCTTTGATATGCTGATGTGCTTCTATTTGAATTCAAAATATTGATTACAAATACCACACATACAACATTTACGCATGAACCTTTATCTCACAGGGCTGAGTGTAGGTTACTGTATGAACACATTTTTTATGAGTTCTAAAAATACATGGTATTAACCTTGTGGGGTGATCATAGTCAGCCACGTCCTCCCATCACCCCTGAGAGAGCAGCGTCACCCATGATTGCAATGATTCTCTCCGCAACTTCACACTCAGAAAAATTCTTTTTCTTCATTACCTTGCTCATTTTCCTTTTTTTCTGATCATGCAGAGATCGGCATCTCAGGTGCAGGGTTCATTTAAATATGATTTGCATACTCAAATGTGGGCGTGGACAGGGTGGAGTCTGCTACTCCAACATGTGCGCTCATTTCCACGTTGATTGGAATGTGCTTGGATTCATGAGTACGCAGAGTTTCATCCATCCATCCATCCATCCATCCATTTTCTGAACCGCTTCTCCTCACTAGGGTCGCGGGCGTGCTGGAGCCTATCCCAGCTATCATCGGGCAGGAGGCGGGGTACACCCTGGGCACATACAAATAAACAACAATTCGCACTCACATTGACACCTACGGGCAATTTAGAGTATCCAATTAATGCAAGTTTTTGCGATGTGGGAGGAAACCGGAGTGCCCGGAGAAAACCAAAAGACAAATGTTGGGTATTGTGTTCAGCTCTCCCTCTGCTGATATACTCCTATTAGATTGGTGCACTTGCTTTTTTGGGAGGAGCACTGAAGCAACGCTGTCAGTAACACATGTCTTCATTTCTGTTTTTGTGTTTGTCCCCCCGCCCCCCACTGTCTGGCCCAGATGGTTTTGTATTGATGATAGAAGGGTAGACTGTAGAGATTCTCTATGTGGTTCGTGTCTGGACTCCATGGTGGCCCAGGCATGTGTGAAAATGATCCTCATTTTAATTCTACTGATTTGATTGATTGAATTAATTATACTCCCTCAAGGGGAAATTCATACTTCACACGTGGACTCTGCTGGTATACAGTATTAACGTTTTGTTGCACACGACAGAGAGAACCTGTTCACCCAATTCCTTACAGATGTACAGTTGCGCAAAATACATTCATGACAAAAGACAAGAGAACATACCTATCAATCTTGGCAGCACACATCCAGTCTGAAAGTTGTCTGATCATGTAGCAAGCTTCTGAGTGTTTCTGCTTGTTCCATGATGCACTGTGCATTCAAAGTACCGTATTTTCACGACCATAAGGCGCACTTAAAAGTCTGAAATTTTCTCCAAAATGGACGGGGCGCCTTATAATGCGGCACGCCTTATGTGTGCACCGAGTTCCAAAATCTATAAATGTTGTTGTGTGATGAGGGCTTCGCTTGACTGACTGGGAGCATTTCCTGCCGACACGTTGCTTATACAGAGGAAAAGTGGACATGGCTGAGGACAGCATGAGGACGTAAAGGGGGAAGGGTGCACGTGAAGGAGGACGCTAAAGGCACGCCCCCAGTAGGTATATAGCGCCGGTATATGCATTGTGGAAAACAACATCGGTTTTGCTAAGGACCCCCGAAAATGACTGCGGTCAAGCCAGCCTCCACTCGTAAAGTAGCAATCAAACCAGCCGCCCCTAATTTTGTTCATACTAGACATTACGGTAATAAGTCGCCAACTCGCGGCGAAAGCCACCTTCAAAATAAAACCTTCCCAATAATACGGACGTCAATGTTCTTCTAAAGGAATGCAACCAGCAAGGTTAATTTGAATCTTGAGATGCATTAAAAATGTAGTTTATGTGATATCTTATAAAAAATAAATGGTAACTGGACTGAACTTATATAGCGCTGGCTCTGCACCATCACAGTGCCCAAAGCGCTTTACAAAGCCTCACATTCACACACACATTCATAAACCAATGGGCGACTGCAGACATGCAAGGCACTGCCAGGCCCACTGGGAGCAAATTAGGGTTCAGTGTCTTGCCCAAGGACACTTTGACATGCGGACGGACAGTCATAGCAGGGATTCGAACCGGTTCTAGCTATTGAGCCAAAGCCACCCTAAAATAATCCCCTTGGTATCGCAAGACAAGTCCAGATCTGTGTGACAGAGCACCATGGACTCCATTAAAAGAGGTTTGATGAAGATCTGACATTGTATTTCAAAATAAAAGTCTCTGAAAACTACATATTTTGCTGTCATTACCCCTGACTGAAAAAAATCTGTTAAAAGAAATCTATCAGATATCGCAACACCGCCGACCTATTACCGTACTGCCTAGTATGAACAAAATTAAGGGCGGCTGGCTTTACGAGTGGAGGCTGGCTTGACCGCAGTCGAAAACTGCACCCACGAAGAGACACGCTTACGAAGCAGTTTAAACTGCAAGCTATCAGTTACGTGGAGGAACATGGGAATCGAGCAGTCGCGAGAGAATTCAAGATCAACGAATCCTTGGTTTGCAAGTGGAGTAAGCAGGAAAACGAGCTTTGGCAAGTCAAGAAGACGAAGCTGATTTCCCGCGGAAACGAGGCGAGGTGGCCCGAGTTGGAAGACCCACTCGAGCAATGGATAAATGAACACCAACCGCTGGACATCGGTGTAAACAGGGCGTTCAAAGTGAAGTTGCGAGCGGCGTGGGAGCCATGGATGACAGATGGCGAACACAGCTTTACTAAGACTAGGAGGCACCGCGAGTTACGCCACAATTTGTGAATGGATTGTGGATGCTTGGGCTAACGTGTCTGCTTGCACTGTTGTTCGAGCTTTCGTAAAAGCCGGCATCATTTCTGAGGAGCCGCATGGCAACGACACTGACTCCGACAATGACGAGCGGGAACCTGCCGTGTTTGATGGAGAACTTGCCCACCTGTTCATTTCGGATACAGAAGATGAGGACTTTGATGGATTTGTGGATGAGGATTGATCAAAAAATAACTTGAGTACATTGTTAAATACTTCAATAAAGTACAACCAAACTCAGTTTTGCACCGGCTGCTTTTTTAAAAACATTGTTTTAGCGTGCATGCATGCTAGCGTATGTTTTAAGCTAGCACATGTTTTACCATGCCTGCGCCCAATAATACGGTGCGCCTTTTGTATGTGTTAAATACAGAAATAGACCCCGTAACTGAGACTGCGCCTTTTAATACGGTGCGCCTTGTGGTCGTGAAAATACGGTATGTTGAGTCTGCCTACAAAGGAACAAGACTATGCAAGCAAAGACCAGGGGGCATGGAACCTTCCTAAAACAAAAATGTCAGGTTCTTGCCAGGCATTGGCTTTTATTCCTTAGTTGGGGGCTATACCAAAGGAAAAAGACTATGCAAGCAAAGACCAGGGGGCATGGAACCTTCCTAAAACAGAAATGTTAGGTTCTTGCCAGGCATTGGCTTGTATTCCTTAGTTGGGGGCTATGCCACATTGCCCGATCAGTCCAGCAAGTCCTTGTGTGTTTCTGAGTTAGGTTGCCGTAAGTAATAACTGAACACTGCCGGTGTAGCGGTTCACTCACCTGACTTTGGTACAAGCAGCGTGGATTCAGGTCCCACTCCGGGATAGTGTAAATGATTGTGGATATGTCTATGTCTATACGTGCCCTGTTATTGACTGGCGACCGGTCCAGGTTGTAGTGTTGTCTTTAGCCAGCCAGTCAGTTGGGATAAACTCCAGCTCAGGCATCACTCTGAACAGGCTAAGCAATATAGAACATGCATTGCTGGATGGACAATAATGGATGAAGTATGGGTATTGGAAACGGAGACACTTTTCCAATGAGAAAACTGCAAGAATGCCAAGCTGATATCACAAGGGTCACGTAATCCACTGGTCATTGATCTAGCAGATTTGTCATATCTGCGTCATCTTGAAGATATGCAGCTAGAAATGACAGAAATACACATGCTACTAATAGTTTACCGCTACTACGCTGTAGTATTATACCCCAGTGGCTGTTTTTGTGGTTGCACTCAAGTCTCATCAGGAATAAAATGTCCCGTTACCTTGGTCAACAGTCAAAATGAACACAAGTAAATACAGGAGAACCCTCTTGTCCAGGACAATGGGAGTAAAATTGAGCCGAGCTAGTACCGTGCAGTGGAAATTCAGCATTGTAATTTAATATCACTGCCTTGACAAGTTACCAACAAGATTTCTAAAGCCCATGCTAAGAAGTTTATTGCCACGACTCGTTCATCAGTCAATGTCAGTTCAGACTGGAACAATGCCAAAGGTCTTAAAAACTGCTGCCAGTGGTTTGGGGCAGATAATTGAAATACGATCCACCAAGAATAGTGTGAACTTCTAATAAAAATGCTTCAATGGAGTGCAGGTGGTGTTATGCAGGTATGCATGCCGGTGATCAAAGAGTAAGGATAGGGTGGGGTCTTGCCAATAAGTGTTTTATACAGAGGAACCAGTGAAATGTCTAGAGGTCCACTTGACCTGGGAGTACAGTTCAGTGGTGAATGTTGAGGGGAACCCAGGTGATAAAAAGCGGATGTCAGCGTGGTATGCAGTATATTGTGTCTTGCTTGTCATTTTTTATGTAACTGTAGCACTTTGAAATGCCTTGTAAATGAATTGACAAATAAACTTGCATTTGCCTCTCAGGCTCCCTCTGAATGTTTCAAGTTAAGAGGGTTTCTCCTTCTAGACTGATGACCATTCCTTGTGTTAACTTGTCACAATCTCAGCCCGGCAATTTATTAGTAATTCCAACACAGGTCATGAAAGCACTTCTCAGTTCACCCACTTGTTGCTGATAACTGACAATTTATTAGTAAGTATTCCACCACAGGTCATGAAGGCACTTACTTCTCAGTTCACACACACACTTGTTGCTAATATTTCATCAAATGTATTGAAATGGTGTCAGAAACACGGTTATATTATTTCAGTTCCCCATTGAATGAGACATCAAGGACAATTTAAAAGAAGTACTCATGTTTCAAATGCTATCAATAGTTTGTGCCACATACTGACATTTTGTTTTGTGACATCAAATTTAATAGATTTACAAAAGTGTACAAACTTCTAACAGTAACACATCATTAATGCAACAACTAATAGACTTTCAAAACTAACAAAAAACAAATCACGTGTCTCTGCAATTTGAAATGAAAGACGGGTCATATTTAAAGTCAGGTGGTGCCCTGACTTAGGAGTTGAATTTGTTCTGTGTCCATGCTCGTAACTCAAATTACACCTATCTCAAATCAACTTTCCCCATGAAAAAAATGGCAATGGCATTAACCCTCACAAAGCCCCACAAAGTACAATATCATTGTACTCTAAAATAGAAATATAAAAATAGAGAACGTAAAGAAATAAACTGGTTTCGTGAAGTGTAATTAAGCCAAACATCTCACACATCCACACACACACACACACACACACACACACAGTACACACACTGTAGTGCATACAGTATGTGTGTTGTGGCTTTAAATGGCGTGGCCTCAAGAGTGCCTTTTAGCTCTCCTGTAGCTTTGTTACCCCTTCATGGAAGCTCACTTTCCAAGGTTTCTTAATAGCGCCATCACTTGCACATTTCACTTTCTTGGGAGTCATACTGGAGATTATGTTACAGCCACCCCCTCCCCCCCCCCCAAAAAAAATCTATAACTGAATTACGCAACGCATTGAGCGTATGACGTTAACAGTATTTGTGCTAAACATTTGTTTGTAAACTGATTTGTGAATGAACTGAATTCCTGTAAGAGGTTTCACCCTAATTGCTTCACTGGCACTGTTGAGAGTCTCAAGCTCACTCATAATTCAAATCATTGCTCACAAATCAAGGCAAAAAAATCGGCCGCGCTATGGCTCATATCTCCAAAAACGCATCAGTCCAGGTACCACTGTATATAAAATGAACATTGATGCTAATGGTGAAGAATAAAATACTCTTTGAGTAGTCAAGATTAGTTTAGCTTGCTCATGGTAATGCTGACTTGCAGTTAGATACACAATAGCTGATACATTGCTTTTACAAGTCTTTTACTTGCCAGGGTGGTCCCTATGACTTACACTTGCAATTGAATAGAAAAGGCTACACACTACAAAGAATAGACTGACTGCCTGAGTGTGACTCATTCCTCAGAGGACAGGCAACATTTCAAGCAATTCAATCAAGTGATGAAAAGGTATGTGGAGAGACTACTCTGCAGATGGTACCACATTTCTTCCAGCCACGTAAACCTCCACTATGTTCCGATCGTCACCTGCACGACAGGAACAAAATTATCATGTGACCATGATGCGTGACACACAAAAGAATAATCAGAAAAGGAATCATCACAACTTGTCACTCACCCAAATTCAAGAATTTTTCAAGAATAATCTAAAAGTAAAATAATGATACATTAGTTACATCTACTGGACATCTTGTGTTTCACTACCAAACAGTTTAAGTCTGTGTTCACAATTGTAGCTCAGTACTAGTCTGGAACAAAACAGAGCGTTTGGACTCATGTGTTTGGTCTTTGTTCAAAAACTTGAAACAACTTGCTCTGCTCAACTGCGATTGGCTAGCGGCCAGTTCAGGGTATACCCTGCCTCTCGCCCGAAGATAGCTGCGATGGGCTCCAGCAGCCCTCGCGGCCAAGTGAGGATAAGCGGTAAAGAAAATGGATGGATGGATGGATGGTCTGCTCAATCATGCTCAATTATTTCTGAGTGCATCGATGTTTAAGTCGCACCCACAAAATTTTAAGAAACGTGAAACTTACACATATAAATATGGGGGAAAAACACAGGTTTTGGTGAGCTGAAGATAAGCTAAGGATAGATGAGAATGTGACACATCGGGAAAATACGCAAATACGATGGATCATTGGTAAGCCGCAGGATTAATGAGAGGGGAAAAGTCGCAGCTTCCAGTCAAATGTAGACAGCCTCATCAAGTGGTCTCAGCCCGCTTATTTGGCCAGCACCAAACACACTTGACCTAATAGACGGCATTATTGTGTTAATTGAAAGAAGTGTGAGAACACCTTGGTGCAAGCTTGTTAAGCTTGTGATTTTATATGGTTCTATTTTTACCTGAGCTCCTAAAATATAAACTGTAGGCCACCAGAGTTTATTCTTAACCAAATCAAACTGGACAAGTGTGAACACAGTGTCAGTCAGTGCTCCCCTTTCAAATATACCTTGGGTTCCTCATGCTGGAACAAGTCAATGGGTCCGCCAGGAACCATTACATTCACCCTCAGAGCGTCAAAGTCTTTGCCCACTTCGAAATTTCCAATTTGGTCATCCAGGGACAAAGCTAGAGACAAAAGACAAAATTCATTAAAATAACATCACAGCCTTCACATATCAAGATGACTTCATCAACATGACTAATTCAGGGTGCAAGTTTGTGTGGTACCTTGGCTGCCTCCGAGTGTAGCAAGCCTGAACACCTCCTCAAAGGTGAGCGTCTCATGTTCCGTGTCCTTTATGGTCAGCAATTTGGATGTGTCCAAGGCTCTCCTCACGGCATCCAGCATTGAGGCAGAGTAGCCACCCGCCACGTCTGCCGCAGGACGCATCAGAGGGGTCACATGAGCAAAAGCAGGCACAGACAACAGCTTTACACAGTATACAATTAAAATCCAATCTCTTTCAGTTGGCTTTGTTAGTGTTTCTGGATTGTCGGCTATGACTAAGATAATTCAAATACTCAAATGTGATTGCCCGAGAAAAAAATCACAACGCTTCACTACATTACTCTCTTTTCAGTGGGCTCAAATGTGGTATTGTTATTGTGTTCCCACCTGTGCCAAGGCCAAGCTTCACTTTGTGGTTCAAGACGTTACGGACATTGAGGAATCCACTGCATAACCTTGGTAGAGGAATCATCATTAAGAAGGTGACTCACAAACTGTTACGACACAAACTCATTTGTCTATTATCATCTTACATAAGCAAAGGTGTTTCAAAGGGGAAATCAGTCACACTTACGAGATATTGGAGTTTGGACAGTGAGACAAAGAAGCTCCCGTCTCTCTAAACAAGGCCAACTCTTCATCACTCAGATAGCAGCCATGCGCCATCACCGTCTAGAGAGCAGGAGCAAAATGAACAATGTATCCACCAAAAGATATTTAGACTGACCAGGAATTGTTTTCACCTTATTGGTAAGCAGGTTGTGCTTGTGGTAGACATCTGTGTAAGAATCAGAATCAGGGAACAGCTCCTTCACAATCTTCACCTCGTCAACATTTTCACTAATGTGACTCTGGAAATGAATACAGTAATCCTCAAAGGTTTGTTTGGGAACATTTACATAAGGCGTTAGGTGAGGGTGTGAAATTGCACGTTTTGTTTTGAAATACTTACGTTTAACTCTTTCAGCTCAGCAGGAGTGGGTGACCACAATTACAAATTACATAACATTGTACAGGCGGCACTGTGGCGACTGGTTAGAGCGTCAGCCTCACAGTTCTGAGGACCCGGGTTCTATCCCCGGCCCAGACTGTGTGGAGTTTGCATGTTCTCCCCGTGCTCTTGCATGGGTTTTCTCCGGGCACTCCGGTTTCCTCCCACATCCCAAAAACATGCATAAATTGGAGACTCTAAATTGCCCGTAGGTGTGACTGTGAGTGCGAATGGTTGTTTGTTTGTATGTGCCCTGTGATTGGCTGGCAACCAGTTCAGGGTGTACCCCGCCTCCTGCCCGATGACAGCTGGGATAGGCTCCAGCACGCCCGCGACCCTAGTGAGGAGAAGCGGCTCAGAAAATGGATGGATGGATGGATGGATAACATTGTACAACTTTAGCATTTTACTGTACCTTTATTAGGACTATTTATCTTGTAATTTTTCGATGTTGCACTTTTTGGCACCTTGTATTATATGACGTCCATATCAACTGTATGTTTGTCCTAAGGTTGTATTGTATGTTCTGTGTTGTTGCTGCTGCTGCATGGGCGAATGGCCCAGAACCAATTTCTCACTTTGTAGGACAATAAAGTTCATCTTGAATCTTGAATCAATTTCAAACAGTTTGTGTCTACCTAAAAGTTGGAAATCCCAAAAGACTTCAAATCACTACAACTATCTCTCTGGCAACTGTGCCCAGTGGACATCGCCTGCTTTGGTTGCCACGGTGAGCTCACCTGAATATGCAGGTTGTTGTTCTTAGCAAGTTGTCCCAGTTGTCCTAACAAGGCTCCCGAGCATGAAAGGACAAAGCGAGGCGTCACCACGGGCTTCACAAGAGCGTACTGACAAAAGACCATGAGAAGACACAAGCATCAGTCAAACTGTTGTCAGTGAATTTGATGCAAATTGACAACTTGTTTGAGAATAACTCCAGTTGAAAGCATAAAGGACTGTCTTTGACAAATTACCAAATTCACGAGGATTTACACTCTACTATGGAACAAAAATGACAGATTTGATTGACATTGAAAGTGGTTGAAAATTGCGACTGATACGTCTGCCGAAACGAAAATGTGCTTAGACACTTTGACCATCTTTTGTTGACTGTTAATCAAAATCAAGAGTGTTCTTGCCTTCACACATAGATCAAGACAAAATTCCAAAAGATTGCAGAATATTTTGCAACAGGAAGACTAGTGCCAGATACAGACGCAATGAACTCACACTAATTTCTCAGCATTATGTTTGCTGCTTCAGCTACCTTGTTCATCTTGTGTTGGATCTCATTCAAAATCATTAGGGTTCTTGTCTAAACAGAAGGAAAGTCTTAAACTCTAAGAAGAAAAGATTGACTTGCCACATGAAGAGTGCCAGGGAGAAGACTTTACTGATGCAGACTGCGTCGCTACACTTTTGATTTTCCTTACATTTCTTATCACCCTGTTTGGTGCTTCAGCTACTTTGGCCAGCGAGGATTAAAAATAAACAGGGTTTCTGCTTAACAAAAACTAAAAGCTTGTATAAGATTTGTTTTCCACCTATGAATACAGACGCAATAAACTACAATGATACTGTTGAGTTTCTTTACGTTTCCTGTTCTGATTTGTTCTCAAACAGGTTAGATTGGTCATGTTCTATCAGATATGATAAAAAACAACAGGGTTCTTGCTTTTACTCAACTAAACCTCTCAAAGCTTGGAGATGATTTGGTTGACTTGCCACGTGTTATTAAAAATTAACAGCATTCTTGCTTTAACACAAATAAATATCTCAAAGCTTGTAAAAATTATGTTGACTTGTCATATGATGAATGTCGACAAGAAACATCTATGGATGCAGACATCTTGTTCTGACTTGACTTTAAACTGGGCCATCTTGTGTCAGACATCATCAAAATTTCTTGTTTTAACACTAAGAAATCGCTCAATGCTCAAAAGAGACTGGGTTTACTTGCACAGACGTAACTGAGTGCTACAGTACACATTGGATTTTTCTTACATTTTCTGAACTTCACATTCTACAGACTCTTACCTTTTTCTCCAAGAGCTCAGCAATGAACCTTGAAGAGGATAAAGAAAACATTTGCCATTACGCAAATCCGAACATCTTACAACACACTGATGCATAAAATTAAAACATTTTTTAAACCCACCGACGGGTTTCTTTCAGGGACTCTTGGATGGTCTCTTTGTAATGTTTCACAGAATTGTTCCGGTCCATACACACTTTACCCACCAAGGCTCGCTGTCCCAACTTGTCTACAAGAAGAAACACCAGTCTCACACCACTGCTTGCATTATAACGTTTGTTGTTCCACAATACAATAGAATATAACATCATACAAGAAGAAACACCAGTCTCACACCACTGCTTGCATTATAACATTTGTTGTTCCACAATACAATAGAATATAACATCATTTGTCCTACAATTAGAACATTTCAGTTTCACAGCAGTCAAACAGTCACAGCAGTCAAACAGTTGCAGCACATAAGAATAATATAAAATAATCAAAATATCATTTGCATATTTATGACATCAGGCAATGAAATTAAGCTTTTTTGGAACATGTTGCAGTCATCAAATTCAAAATGAGAGAATATCTGAAAAAAAAAGCAATAGTTTATCAGTTTGAACATTAAATCTTTTGTCTTTGTAGTATCCTTCCATTGTCTGTACCGCTTATCCTCACAAGGATCATGGGCGTGCTGGAGCCTATCTCAGCTATCTTCAGGCGAGAGGCAGGGTACACGCCGAACTGGTCGCCAGCCAATCGCAGGGCACGTATAAACAAACAACCATTCACGCACACATTCACACCTACGGGCAATTTAGAGTCTTCAAAAAACCTACCACGCATGTAACCCTAACCCGTGGCCGACTGGTTAGCAAATCTGCAGTTCTGAGGACCCCCACCACGCCACATGGCGATGGGTGAAGTAAGGCTGTTGCTGTGGATGTGAATTATAAAGACATACAGTATACATACAGCAATTAAATGCTCTTCCACTAGATAACAGAAGGTACATATTTAACCTGTGTATCCACTATATTATTTCCTTTTTTTGGGGGGGGTGGTGACATTTTTCTGAAGGTCGGTTAGCACTTGGACCATTGGATTACCCTGTAATGAGAAATAATCTGAATAATTTTGGACATAGCTCTTGTGTGATTTTATTGGTGTAATGAATGATTTTCTCGCATGTCCTATTCAGCCAATAGAAATCATCAAGTTTAACTGCAGGTTTGTGCTTGTCAGGTGGCGACAAAAAGTATACACAGTGTACAGCAGTCATTGCAGGAGGCACAATTGGATCATGGCATACTGTTTGTAATGCATGCACGCACCTGGTGTACCACACATGATAAGGCAAAGGTAAAAAGGTTTTGAGAGATTAAAGAAAGAGAAAGACGCTCGGACAGCAGCTGAGAGGGAGTTTGTTAGGCAGCTGTAATGAAAATGGAGCTTGTTTACGTCAAACAACATGGGATGTCAACCACTAGATCCCTCCATTGTATACTCATTCTACAACAGGGGTCAGCCACCTTTTTAGGTCCAGGTGTCCCATATAAGGGACTGGCAGACATTTTTCAAAGGACCCACTCATAATCCTAACACAAATTAAACATTACCTTCCATGTGCACCCCTAAATACCAAGGGAATTATTTTTTCTTTTTTTCTTTCAACCTAAATATTCATGAACTGTTTAACTGAAAGGAACTTAACCAAATTCAACTGAATTTAATTCAATATTTATTCATTGTTGCTATCTGAGGTGCAACGTTTCCACTTACAATGTGACTGAAGAGTGGAGCTAGTTCACAATAGCAAAGTCACTGTTGGAAACTTAAATTGATTAAATTGATAATGTGACTTTTCCAACCAGCATAGTGACTTTTAGGAAGAAATAAATAAATAATAATAATTTTAAAAAACTGTCAGGCTACTTTTATACCTCCTAAGAACCAGAACATGAGTGGAATCATTTTCACATTGTTTTCCATTTGACAATCTCAGGGCACATTGTACGCAGTTTTTAACCTCTTAATGTCGTGAAACTCGTAAACCAAGGACCCCTTTGTACACAACTTTGAAGCAACTGTTCTAGAGCAAGGTAGAGGAACTTTTGTCCTTGGTTTCGCATTTCAAATATTTGAATCTCCAATTTGTGAGTCGGAACCTATGCTACCTCAGTTGTAAAGTCATAAATAAACAAAATATTTATGTGTAAATCATTTCAGGCCCATTAATATAAAACAATCAAGATTCCGAGAACAATTTAAAAAAAAATAATAATAAAATAACTACAGCGCAATGATCAAATGAATGTTTTATATTATGGGCATTTTGGGACGTTCTATGACGGTGTCTATTAGTTTTTAAAATTTGAATGGCTGACTGGATCAATTGCTCTCACAGGTTAGGTATAATGACCACCCTTGTTATTATACTCACTATCAAATTTATAAAAAAAAATTTTTTTTAGGACTTCTTACCTGCAATGTGGCCCAACAGGAGAGATGAGTCGGTATGTATTGTGGCAAAGTAACAAGCAGTGGTTGTTCCATTTCTCAGAGTTCTTCTCTGTGAATCACAAGGATCCAATTACAGCTTAATGTGCCTATACATTGTTTAACCAGCACAGAGTCCACACATTTCCCAAACTGTAGGTTGCCTAATAACAGGGTGTGGTACTGTTTCTATGGACACCAGCTATTTTGTGGATTAACTCACCACGACTTGAGTGTAGACCTTCTGCGCAAAACTCTTGTCTTTAAAGCGGGATTCCACAGGAAAAGTGTATTTGTTGAGCCAGTCAAGCAGAGGCAAGTCCAGGGCCGTGCCAGCGTAGCTGTACTGGGGGGCATGAATGTGGGTGTCCACCATTCCTGGCATAAAGAATTCACTATAACACAAAGAGTATTATATATTACTTGCATATCCCATATCCTACAGTTGTTTTAGTTGTTTTTTTTTTATTACTGTACATATTTCGTAGTAATGGATTGAAAGAACCAAGATGGCTGCCTACAAGGGTGGACTCCTTGGTAACACGTTCTCTAGTATTGTCCATGCTTCTGTCTTTTTCGTTCATCGATGTAGACATTAGCCGACTTACTTACACTAGGGAAGACTTGCTAAACATTAGGAAGTCTACTCCAAACCTTTTGCCAACTTTCACAAATCCACAAAGTTTTTTCTCAGAGATACTCACTTGTGGTGCCACTGTACTCTATGGTGCATGGAGAAGACGAAGACGGCGCCATAGAGGGAAGCATACCAGAGTGCAAGTCAAGCTGCGACAGTGAGGATTTCAAACGCCACTTGCGTCGGTTCACCTCGCAAATCTACATTCTCTACCCAACAAAATGGATGAGCTTCTCCTCACAAAGACCAGTAATGTCATGGGTGTGTGTTAGGGTTGTCGTCTTCCCACTGTCTTGTACACACCTGCTCCTGAGAGCATCTTCCCCAGCTACAAGCTATCATCATACCCCCAAGCGGAACAATAAAGGACAGGTTGACGACTTTAATACCTTCTGCTGCAGATTTGAAAAGGACACTTTCACACTCCACACTCACCCAGCTGCACCACTGACGACTACCAACACACCTCTGTCGGTACACTTCTACATTATTCGTGAATGCACTGGTTTATTACGCTGCACTATTTGCATACTTCGGCTGGCCTGGGAACGCCTCGGGATCCCCCCGGAAGAGCTGGATGAAGTGGCTGGGGAGAGGGAAGTCTGGGCGTCCCTGCTGAAGCTACTGCCCCCGCGACCCGACCCGGATAAGCGGTAGAGAATGGATGGATGGATATTTGCATACTGTTGTTGATTACTATTGCCCACTTATGTGTTTGAGAACTCCGTTTTCACAGTCATCACTGTACCAGATCATTGCACTATTAGTCACTTTAAATTGCTCTAAATTGTTTGAGGACTGGTGGAACAGTTAGAGCGTCTGCCTCTCAGTTCTGAGGACTGGGGTTCAATTCTCGGCCCCGTCTGTGTGGAGTTTGCATGTTCTCTCCGTGCCTGCGTGGGTTCTCGCCGGGCAATCCGATTTCCTCCCACATCCCAAAAACATGCATGGTCGGTTAATTTAAGTCTCTAAATTGGCCGTAGGTGTGCACGTGAGTGCGAATGTTTGTTTTGTTTATATGTGCCCTGCAATTGGCTGGCAACAAGTTCAGGGTGTACCCCGCCTCCTGCCCGTTGATAGCTGGGATAGGCTCCAGCACTCCCACGACCCTTGTGAGGATAAGCGGCTCAGAAAATGGATGGATGGATGTTTGAGGACTTTTGCCATTATATCAGCATCACCACACGAGTGGTACACTTTCATTCCTCACTGACTCTTCACACTCATGTTTTTTATGTCCTAAATGTATATTTCATCATAGTGGCTGTTTGTTGTCATACTAGAGTGGCTCCAACTACCAGAGACAAATTCCTTACATAACCAATAAAGCTGATTCTGATTATTGCATCACTCGTGGGCTGTCATTTAGTCTATGAAGTAATACATGTATGTAGTTGTACACTTACTGTTTTTCCAGATGAGTTACTGCCGATGGACTATATGCAAACTCTTTACAGAGTCGATCCAGCTCTTTGCCTTCTCCAGTGAAGGCGATCTGATGACAGAATGGACCTTGATTAATAGCCAAATGATTTATTGAGAACGTAAAGGCATGCATGGATACTGTTGAATGGAATTCTTGTGCAATGATAAGGACCTTCATAATTCTCTCAGTTCAATGAAAGTTAGAAGGAAACCCCTTAGTCCCCCATCTGGCCACTCATGCCAGAGTAGCATCTGCTCCATTTGCACACTGACTGAGGAGTATCTGCAACATTTGCACAATCAACATTGTCCCAGATTATCGCACTACTCACTTGGAAGTCTCGGTGCTCTTTGCACAAGGGTCATTGCACCGGACTATTGCAATATTAGTCTTTCGAACTGCACTAAGTGCTAGAGGACTCTGCATCTTTTTGCACAATTGTCCAAAAAAAAAAAATGTACCGGCATTACCAGATAACTAGCAACCCTTTATTGCTCAGTGACTGATTTTTGGTAACTCCGCGTAATAAGAGACAGGGTTATGTCCTTGTACAGGGGAATTTTGAAGCAAAAGAAAAAACAAAGACAACAACTACCCATCACCATGTTTTTCTCCAATGTAAAACCCCAGCTACACCATCAGCGCCTCCAGCAGAAGAGTCTCCGAGTGAACCTAAAGCCCCTACGAGACAAGTGAGAGCCTCACCTCTGCCACCAACGCAAGCCTCTTCGCCTTTCTCAGAAGGCAATGTTGATGAATGTTAATTACTGTATAAGGTTTTATCATTAAAGATTTAAGTAAATATGTGTACTGTTGTAATCTTTGTCTCAAATATGTAAAGGATAAATACTGTTTACATATTTTAAACATTCTGGTACCCACATACACAATTCCTAGGGGGGGAATCCTACTTTGAGGTTTTTCACCTTTCGCGGGGGGTTCTGGTCCCCATTAACCGCGTAAAAGAAGGGAACACTGTCCCACTAAAATGACTATTAATTCATATAATACTAAACACGAATAATAGTAAAACTAGTAATAAAATAAAATATTGATACATACGCCGGCACGGTGGCCGACTGGTTAGCACATCTGCTTCACAGTTCTGCCTGTGTGGAGTTTGCATGTTCTCCCCGTGCCTGCGTGGGTTTTCTCCGGGCACTCCGGTTTACTCCCACATCCCAAAAACACGAGTGGTTGGTTGATTGAAGACTCTAAATTGCCCGTAGGTGTGAATATGAGTGCGAATGGTTGTTTGTTTCTATGTGCCCTGCGATTGGCTGGTGACCGGGTCAGTGTGTACCCCACCTCCCGCCCGAAAATAGCTGGGATAGGCTCCAGCAGCCCGCGACCCTATTGAGGAGAAGCGGTAAAGAAGATGGATGGGTGGATTGATACATACAACACTATTAAAGACTAATAAATATAGTAATAAATATATAATAATCATTACACTAACTAATAATAATAATAAAGTACTGGGACCAAAACTAATGCTAAATATAATAATGCTAAACTACGAATATATACAATGATATATAATATAATACATATAACAAGACAAACTATTACAATATACGTAATACTAAAAATTACTGTTCTATAAGAAATGAAGTACTGTATTTTCACGAACATAAGGCGCACCGCACCGTATTAAAAGGCGCCATCTCAGTTGCGCAGTCTATTTCTGTATTTAACACATACATAAGGCGCACCGTATTATTGGGCGCAGGCATGGTAAAAGATACGCTAGCTTAAAACCTACGGTAGCCCCCAACTAAGGAACAAAACCCAATGCCTGGCAAGAACCTGACATTTTTGTTTTAGAAAGGTGCCATGCCCCCTGGTCATTGCTTGCATAGTTTTGTTCCTTTGGCATAGCCCCCAACTAAGGAATAAAAGCCAATGCCTGACAAGAACCTGACATTTTTGTTTTAGGAAGGTGCCATGCCCTCTGGTCTTTGCTTGCATAGTCTTTTTCCTTTGTAGGCAGACTCAACATAACGTATTTTCACGACCATAAGGCGCACCGTATTAAAAGGCGCAGTCTCAGTTACGGGGTCTATTTCTGTATTTAACACATACAAAAGGTGCACCGTATTAAAAGGCGTAGTCTCAGTTACGGGGTCTATTTCTGTATTTAACACATACAAAAGGCGCACCGTATTAAAAGGCGCAGTCTCAGTTACGGGGTCTATTTCTGTATTTAACACATACATAAGGCGCACCGTATTATTGGGCACAGGCATGGTAAAACACACGGTAGCTTACAACACACAGTAGCATGCATGCACACTAAAACAATGTTTTTAAAAAGGCAGCGGGAGAAAAACTGAGTTCGGTTGTACTTTATTGAAGTATTTAACAATGTACTCTCATAATTTTTGGATCAATCCTCATCCACAAATCCATTAAAGTCCTCATCTTCTGTATCCGAAATGAACAGGTGGGCAAGTTCTCCATCAAATATGCCGAGTTTCCTCTCGTCATTGTCGGACTCAGTGTCGTTGCCGGGGCGCTGTTCAGCAATGATACCGGCTTTCGCGAAAGCTCGGACAACAGTCAAAGCAGATACCTTAGCCCAGGCATCCACAATCCATTCACATATGGTGTCATAACTCGCCCGGCGCTGCCTCCTAGTCTTAGTAAAGCTGCGTTCGCCATCTGTCATCCATCGCTCCCACGCCGCTCGCAACTTTACTTTGAACGCCCTGTTTACACCGATGTCCAGCGGTTGGAGTTCCTTCGTCAAGCCTCCCGGAATGATGGAAAGCTCAGAGTTCATTTGCTGCACTTGGTTTTTCACAGCGGCTGTGAGATGGGCGCACATGGAGTCACAGATCAACAGGAACATTGACGCGTGGAAAAAAAAACATCCGGTCTCTTTACGTACACCTCACTCAGCCACTCTCTCATTTTCTCCTCGTCCATCCAGCCCTTTTTTATTGGCCTTAACGATGACTTCGGCTGGAAACTTTTCTTTAGGCAGCGTCTTCTTAAAAATCACCATAGGTGGCAGTTTCTGTCCATTACCATGACAACCAAGCACAACAGTAAAAGCCGACTTCTCGTGCCCCGTTGTGAGTATCGCTACCGTGCTGGTCCCCTTCTTCTCTACAGTGTGGTTCACCGGGATGTTGAAAGTGAGCGAAAGTGAGCGGCACCTCGTCCATGTTGGTGATGTGGTTGGGCTGGATGTGTTTGTCGGCAATCTTTTTACTGCAGTAGGAGCGGAAGATGGCCAGCTTTTCCTTGTAATACGCTGGAAGTTACTACACCACGGTAGTCCTTGGCCGGATGGCTAGATGGCGCCGTTTCATAAAACGAAAGCACCAAGACGGACCTCCTTTAAAAAGTTCGATTTTCATTTATTCTGCAAGCATTATTGCCCTCAGTCGAATGGTGACTGTAGAGACGCTTCTCCCGGCTCTGGGAGTCCCTGCTAAAGCTACTGCCCCCGCGACCCGACCTCGGATAAGCGGTAGAAAATGGATGGATGGATGGAATACTGCATTAACAGACCAGTGCGGTTAATGTGAACAATACTGTACTCACTTTAATGTACGCACAACACTTGGTCACAAGCACGTAAATGCTTTCGCCCAACTTGATTCGTTTGCTCAAAGAAAAAAGGGAGTAAGGAGGGAAGGAGGTCACGTGCCAGGTGCTACTCGTCTCTCAATGGGCAATTTAGCTACCCTTTGGTGTTTTAACAATATACTGTACTAGAAATGCCCCATAAATGGCCCGCCTTGCATTCATACGCCGATTTTTGATAAGTGAATAAAGCACAAACATCACTGTACTTTCGATTCATACATACATTCAACAGAATCGGCAGGTGGGAGAGGGGTTGCTACGCGGAGGTGGCGTCTTATTATTAATAATTCACGTTCGTAGATTCCGTACGTACTTGTACACTTTTTCCAGAACACGTTCTGCAGTTAAAACACTAGTTAGAGTAACCACAAACATGAGTAGTCCTACTCAAACTCCATTCTAGTGTAGGCCATTTTAGCAGTTAAACCTAGCATAGCTAGCTAGCCCATAATGCCTGCCCAACTACACTGACGGTCTTCGCGGTCTTTTGGGAAAGGTTATTTTAAAAAAGAAAACACACAAAAACAATCAGTACTCACCAGGGAGGGAAATTACAGCTGTCTTTCTCCGCAGCACAAATTGTCAAGTGTCGATAAAGCAAGCAAGCTGAGAGCGCAAGGAATAAGTGTCTGAGCGTTGCAATGGGCGGTCCCAATTCAAATTTCAAATCAAACACATTTGTTTTGAGTTCATGAATGTCAAAGTGAAACTATTACTTCAGCTTAACAAAAAGTACATGTATAAGTTGTTAATTAGATTTGTTTTACAAAATTAAACAAAAAATAAATATGTTGCATGAAAGTAGGGCTTGAATCATTTTTATGAGTCCAATGTAATCAAAATTCAATTAACAGCTGCGCTCTCCAGCTACTTTGGCGGGAGGAAGCATCAATGAATGGCATCTTTTTTTTTTTGATCAGAGTAGCAAATTGGTCTATCACTCCGTTGGGACCCAGATGCTAAAGTATCTTTTTCAATTGACATTGCTGCAACACTGTGAATTCTCCCCCTTCAAGATACATTGAAACACATTTAATTAATAACTAATCATTATAGAGACTAATGACATGACTTTGGCTTACAACACAATAAATGTTTGCTCCCAAATACTTTTGAAGTTGCAGCGATTATATTTTGGGCGGATATGTGACTAAAATTGTTGGAGAAAAATATTAATTAATTTTAACATTAAATAATAAAAATATTTGGGACAGGTTAATTTGGCTCATATTGATCTCTTGGCTCTCTTCACTTTCTTATCATAACTCTCCTAAATAAAATTTCAAGTTAAATAAGTTTTATTTAACGCACCTTGACTGAAATCTTCCATATTTCATACCCATAAATGGCCACAAATGGCTTAATTTTGTGAAATCCTTTAGACTCACATTTTCAGTAGATGTCGCTTCTTTCTACTCATCCGTTCCGATTCCTCCAGTTCAATATGGGTGGAAGAGTGGTGATTATTATTAACCACTGATGACAAGTAAGTCAGAAGTGAATGAGCTCAGCTCCTATTTCATGGTGTGAATTTATGCATAAAGTTCACTCTATAACCTCACTCATCTTTTATGTAAACAGCCAGGAGATTCACAAGGGCATTGTGAAGCCAGGAACGTCACAATGAATGATAAGATGTTGCTTCACAGTGTTACCAGCCAGGAGCGTCACAATACAGGACTGACCAAAAGCAACGTGAGGTGGGAAAAAAATGAAGGTCGGACATCATTAAGTTTTTCAAGAAAGTAATTCTTCATTACTGGCCTAACAACGCCACTGCTAAATATAATAATGCGAAAAAAATGTAAATAATAATAAATCCAATAATAATCCTACCGTTCCGTCGGCATTAACTCCCAGTAGTGCATCTTCCAGGACCTGCACTGCCTCTTCCTTGGTGGCATGGATCAAAGTGCCCCTGAAGACGCGCTTCCTCGCAGAAGCTACGTGCGTGTTCGCCATGACCCCTTCAAAGCAGTGACACACACTCGCGCGCACAACTGCAGGTAGCAGACTGCGGCTTTTAGTCGTATGTCTCCTCGACCAAAGCGGCGACGCGTTGGAGGGGACGCACCTGACCGAGGACGGTGTGTTCAGCCAATCGGAGCGCGAGGAGCTGCAGGGTGTGTCGACCGACACTTGTAACATGGGCTGTGTAGTTCCAATTACGTAATGCATCAGCTCTTTCTCTTTCTCCAATTTGAACTCACACTAAACATTAACAAGAGACGTAATGTCGACACCTACGGGAAACTGTATAAGGTTTACTTGCACAATGTAACAAGATCCAATACAAGAGCACTATTAAAAAAAAAACATTATGCTTGAGTGAGCAACGCATTTATTATTGTTGTTCAGACAACCAACACTGGGCACAATGGCAAATTCATATTAAAAAAAAATAATCATTCATTGGATATGATTTATTCAAGTTCCGTTTCTCATATTTTGCTACTATGTACAGTATATTCATTCATTTTCCGTACTGCTTATCCTCACTTAGGTCGCGGGCGTGCTGACGCCTATCCCAGCTATTTTTGGGCGAGAGGCGGGTTACACCCTGAACTGGTTGCCAGCCAATCGCAGGGCACATATAAACAAACAACCATTCACATCTACAGGCAATTTAGAGTCTTCAATTAACTTACCATGCATGTTTTTGGGATGTGTTATTATTGACCAATAACCATTCACACTCGCATTCAGGCTTATGGAAAATGTAGTGTTGTTTCGATTTAACGTAACATGATCCAAGTCTTTGGAATGTGGAAGAAAACCGCAGGTGGGCCTGAGCCAAGGTTCGGACCCTGAACTTTCCAATTGTGTGCTAACCACTCCATGTTGCGATGTTGCAAATATGTACAGATATTTGTGATTCTTTTATACATGTTATTGTGTACTGCTACTGTCCACTTTGCTGCTGTAAAAGCTAAATCCACCACAAAGCAACTACCATATATTAAAGGCTTATTCTATTCCAAGTATTCAATGCATTACACTGACTAGTGTATCTAATGTTTTGCGTATGTCACGGTTTGTACCAAACGGTATTGGACTGGACCCAAAAGCAGACTGAGACTGAGGAAGCAGTTGGAAGGGGTTTATTTGGGAGAAGCGCGAGGTCAAGAATTCTAAGGCGTGATGGTGGTCCGTAGGAGCAGGGAGCGTGTGGGAGACTGGAGCTTGAGCAGGTGAGGGAACTTGGCAATGTGGCTGGAGCAAGCGTCGTGGCAGGAGACACAGGAGGGCACTGGAAGAGGAGGAACAACAGGGAGTAAGTACGAGCACAGTTATCAGAGAATCCTTTCTTACTATCATGAGCAATGCGTCGGCCGGTGTACCGTGTGGGAGTGAGAATACTCTGGCGCTGGAACACTGGAACTGGCAGGCTTAAGTGCAGGCAGTGATGAGTGCTCATTGGAACCAGGTGCGCAGGCGAGGAGGTAATTAATGCTGGAAAGAGATGGAAAAAAAGAGGCAAAAAGCGCAGCCCATGCTTCTCAAAGGAACTGCAGGGCACAGATCATGACAGCCTACCCAGTTTAATGGCAGTAGGTAAGATATTAGCCATGTAGCACTTGTTATGATGCAATTACAATTAATTAATACCTCTCCGACAGTGTCAATCAAAAGCAAGCAGGTTTACCTAATGATGAGGTGTATATTATCTTCATAATATCACAATGCTGTATTTATAACGTATAACAACTCTTTTAATCCTTTATAAGGTGAGGCAATACAACTATTATAGACTATTCAAGCAAGCCCAGCACATGGAGGTCATAAACACTGCTGAGCCACATTATATCACATTATCTTGAGGAAATTGACATATGAACTCAGCAGTTCAGTTAAAACTCATTTTATTGTAATTCAACTTTTTGGGTGTTTTTGTCTTCAGTGTAGCCCTAGTCCTATAACAGAAAGTCCTCCAATTATTATTCCAAAGTACCAAATCATTAATTATACAATAGCTCGACCAGTGATAAATGCTGTTCACTGAGCTACAATATACTGAGAGGTAGTAGGAAACCGGAGTGCCCGGAGAAAACCCACGCAGGCACGGGGAGAACATGCAAACTCCACACAGGCGGGGCCGGGGATTGAACCCCGGTCCTCAGAACTGTGAGGCAGACGCTCTAACCGTGTCTCCAGTACCAAATCATTAGTTATACAATAGCTCGACCAGTGATAAATGTTGTTCACTGAGCTACAATATACTGAGAGGTAAATGTACTGCAGGTGGCCCAATCTGCATGAAGCTGTACTGCAGCATATTTTCTTTTTGCATACTGGACTTTTTTTTCTTTTTATATATCAAGTGCAAAGGTGGAAACAGCGATAGCTTGATGACGGTGAGTGGATGAATGACCAGTTATATAATTTAGCCAATGTTTAGTGTAGATATGCTCAACTATTAGCACTGGTTAGAACAGGGGTCACCAACAATGTGCTTGCGGGGACAAGGTAGCCCCTAAAGAACACATGAATAGCCCATGAGCCTGTTCTAAATTGTTGTAGATTTGATCATTTAAAAATGTAAACCCTTGCAGATACTTACAGAAATAAAGTGTTATATATAAATAATGTGTTTCCTACCTTTTTCGATCACTGATAATTATTGTGGGAAATCAGTAACTCATGGTCTGTGTTTTGGTTTGGGTTGTGTTTGGTTTTGTTCCATGTTTTCCTGTGTTCCATGTTTGTCGTTTGCTCATTTGGTTGTTGTGTCCACCTGTTCTCGTCTACCTTGTGTCGACCAATCAGCTCTCTCCAGCCACTCATGTCTTGTCCAGGTGTTCCTCGTTGTCTCGTCAATCTGTTTGTATTTAGTTCCCTGGTTTCTTTCACTTCTTGTCAGTTCATTGTCACGTGTCTTTGCAGTATGTCATTGTCAGGTGCCATGTCATAGTCGCTCAGTTATTTCATCAGCAATTTCATCAGCAATGTCTTGTTTCTTGTTTTGGGTTTACTCAAGTGTTTCTTGGTTACTTTGTGTTTTGATTTTGGAATCTGTTAATTTAGCATTTAGACTTTTTCCATGATCCTTGTTTTCCTTTGTTTTTGGAATTAAATATAATTTTTTTTATATACTCCTGCACGACTGCGTTGCCTCCCTGCTTCCCTGCACTTGGGTCCTCCATGTTCTTTCCTTACCTTCGAACAAACCCCAAATGTGACAGAATGAACCGACCAGAACAGGACCCAGCGGGAAAAACATGGCGTCACCCTGGACACCAACAAACTGCCTCCCACTGTCCTCAGCCTGCCAACCATACCTACTGTCCTCCAGTAAGCTCTATCATTCAGTCTTTTGTGTCCTTTTCATCTGTGCCCCCCACTTGTCCTAGTTATTCACCATGCCCTATTATTTTTACATCCACGTTTTTTTTTTTAGATTCAGATTTTTCTGATTGTGAAGATTGCCCCGATTTAGTTAACCTCCTGTCTGATTCTGACTCTGACAGATTTAGATTTTTCTGGTTCCTTCCCTAGTTTATTCCGCCCTCATCAGTTTTTGTCACCAACCCCAGTGAGTCCAAATCCTTTCCGTCTGACCTTTTCTAGGGCACTCGTTTGGTCATCTACCCGGGACCGCCGCGTGGTGGCCAACGGAGGCGCCCAAGTAAGGTCAAATTTTGCCCTCTCGTTTTTTTTCCCCCTGTTACCAAGTCACTTACTTTTTCACCAGTTCCCACACGTTGTTCCACAGCTCCAATTAAGTTACGTCTATTCAAGCCTGCCACCACTTTCAGTACCACACATTTTTCCTAGTTCACCTTCCCGAGTCCCTGTGCACTCTGCCCCTCTCGTACCCTCTACTCTCAAACCTCAATGGCGGCAGGCTGAGCAAGCAACTGCAGGCCCGGTCCGGCTCCTCGGCAGCCGCGCCAAGCTCCCGCTCCGGCTCCTCGGCTGCCGTGCCAGGCTCCCGTTCTGGCTCCAGCTCCTCTGCTGCCAAGCCAGGCTCCCGTTCCGGCTCCTCGGCAGCTACGCCAGGCTCCAGTTCCGGCTCCTCGGCAGCCGCGCCAGGCTCCCGTTCCGGGTGCGGCTCCTCGGCAGCCGCGCCAGGCTCCCCTTCCGGCTCCTCGGCAGCCACGCCAGGCTCCCCTTCCGGCTCCTCGGCGGCCGCGCCAGGCTCCCGCTCCGGCTCCTCGGCGGCCGCGCCAGGCTCCCCTTGCGGCTCCTCGGCGGCCGAGCCAGGCTCCCCTTGCGGCTCCTCGGCGGCCGCGCCAGGCTCCCCTTCCGGCTCCTCGGCGGCCGCGCCAGGCTCCCCTTCCGGCTCCTCGGCGGCCGCGCCAGGCTCCCCTTCCGGCTCCTCGGCGGCCGCGCCAGGCTCCCCTTCCGGCTCCTCGGCAGCCGCGCCAGGCTCCCCTTCCGGCTCCTCTGCAGCCGCGCCAGGCTCTGTTCCGCCACCAGTCCCCGCTCCGGGGGCGCTCGTCCAGCGGGCCGTCTCCTGACTCTGCTTTGACGGCGCTCGTCCAGCAGCCAATATCAGGATAATTAATTTCCACCATTAACGTGACCAATAACCTGTACAACTCAATTAAGGGAGGGGGGGGGGGGAAGTATTTTCAAGAGGGGAAGTAAAAACAAACTGAGATTTAACTGGGATGTGGCTGTGTATAGAATTAACAAATCACATTAAAACTCACTTTTTATTGTAATTAAACTTTTTGGGTGTTTTTGTCTTCAGTGTAGCCCTAGTCATCCTTTGCAAATATACAATAGTTGTATGAGAATTTTGGCATTCACTAGTTGAAATGACACTTTCAGACTTGTTCTTTTTTTTGCCTTGAGTTTTCGACATCCATCCATCCATTTTCTGAGCCGCTTCTTCTCACTAGGGTCGTGGGCGTGCTGGAGCCTATCCCAGCTATCATCGGGCAGGAGGCGGGGTACAGTTTTAGACAATGTGATATAATTTGTTTTCAATTATTTGAATGCATTTTTGTAACAAAATAACAGTAAGTCCTCCCAATTAATTATTCTCAAGTACCAAATCATCCATCCATCCATCCGTTTTCTGAGCCGCTTATCCACACAAGGGTCGCGGGCATGCTGGAGCCTATCCCAGCTGTCATCGGGCAGGAGGCGGGGTACACCCTGAACTGGTTGCCTGCCAATCGCAGGGCACATAAAAAACAAACAACCATTCGCACTCACATTCAGACCTACGGGCAATTTACAGTTGTCAATTAACCTACCATGCATGTTTTTGGGATGTGGGAGGAAACCGGAGTGCCCGGAGAAAACCCACGCAGGCACGGGGAGAACATGCAAACTCCACACAGGCGGGGCCAGGGATTGAACCCCGGTCCTCAGAACTGTGAGGCAGACCCTCTAACCGTGTCTCCAGTACCAAATCATTAGTTATACAATAGCTCGACCAGTGATAAATGCCGTTCACAGAGCTACAATATACTGAGAGGTAAATGTACTGCAGGTGGCCCAATCTGCATGAAGCTATACTGCAGCATATTTTCTTTTTGCATACTGGACTTTTTTTTCTTTTTATATATCAAGTGCAAAGGTGGAAACAGCGATAGCTTGGTGACGGTGAGTGGATGAATGACCAGTTATATAATTTAGCCAATGTTTAGTGTAGATATGTTCAACTATTAGCACTGGTTAGAACAGGGGTCACCAACAATGTGTTTGCGGGGACCAGGTAGCCCCTAAAGAACATATGAATAACCCATGAGCCTGTTCTAAATTGTTGTAGAAATGATAATTTAAAAATTCAAAAATTGCAGATACTTACAGAAATAAAGTGTTATATATAAATCATCTGTTTCCTACCTTTTTCGATCACTGATAATTATTGTGAGAAATCAGTAACTGTCATGGTCTGTGTTTTGGTTTGGGTTGTGTTTAGTTTTGTTCCATGTTTGTCGTGTGCTCATTTGGTTGTTGTGTCCACCTGTTCTCGTCTACCTTGTGTCGACCAATCAGCTCTCCAGCCACTCGTGCCTTGTTCAGGTGTTCCTCGTTGTCTCGTCAATCTGTTTGTATTTAGTTCCCTGGTTTCTTTCACTTCTTGTCAGTTCATTGTCATTGTCACATGTCTTTGCAGTATGTCATTGTCTCTGTCTGTGCCATGTCATAGTCGCCAGTTGTCGCTCAGTTATGTCTTGTTTCTTTTTTTGGGTTTACTCAAGTGTTTCTTTATTACTTTGTGTTTAGATTTTGGACTGTTAATTTAGCATTTAGACTTTTTTCATAATCCTTGTTTTCCTTTGTTTTGGAATTAAATATCATTTTTTATATACTCCTGCACTACTGCGTTGCTTCCCTGCACTTGGGTCCTCCATGTTCTTGCCTTGCCTTCCTCGCCTTCGAACAAACCCCAAACGTGACAGTAACATGAATATTAATTATTAATAACAGAATTAAAAGTAATTTGAGCAAATTTCTTCAGTCGTGTATAAAAATGGTAGTCCTTTGGATTCATCAGTACCTTGGAAGCAGCTCTCAGTTTCAAAGAGGTTATTGACCCCTGGGTTAGAACAACCTAGATGGAGGTCAACAGATAGCCCTCGCACAAAGGGACAAAGCAGGCAATAAAGGAGTGTGTGAGGGAGACGTCTGATGCTATTAAAAGTCAATCCTGTGAGCTTGATGATTCATCCTTGCATAGCTGTCATTGTGATGTGATTGAGGAAGGAAAGGGAAGAAACCTTGTGATAATTGCATCAGTGCCACATGATGAATGATTGAGAGTGCTGGATCCACAGCATGCAAACATGTCTGCAATGCAAGCATCCGGAAATAAACGCAAGAAAAAACATGCATTTTGTGCAAAGCAGCTGCTAGGGATGACATGATCATTTGATGGGCATGTTTGTGTCATCTCTTATAGCTTTTGCTAATGGACGCTACTGATGATCTGATGCCCACAACTACTAGTATAAAATGTGAGATCATTTGTTTCAGTACTTCAATACAAAATGTGAAACTCCTATACAGGTGCTGGTCATACAATTAGAATATATATATTCTGCTTATATAGAGGAAAGGCGGACGTGACTGAGGACAGCATGCGGACGTCGAAGGGGGAAGTGTGCGCGTGAAAGAGGACGCTAAAGGCACGCCCCCAGTAGGTATATAGCGCTGGTATGTGCATTGTGCAAAACAACATCGGTTTGGCTAAGGAGCCCCAAAAATGGCACCTACGAAGAGACACGCTTACGAAGCACAGTTTAAACTGCAAGCTATCAGTTACGCAGAAGAACTTGGGAATCGAGCAGCCGCTAGAGAATTCAAGATCAACGAATCCATGATTCGCAAGTGGAGGAAGCAGGAAAACGAGCTTCGACAAGTCAAGAAGACGAAGCGGAGTTTCTGAGGAAACAAGGCGAGGTGGCCCGAGTTGGAAGACCAACTCGAGCAAGGGATGAATGATCAAAGAACAGCCGGGAGGAGCGTCTCTACAGTCACCATTCGACTGAGGGCAATAACGCTTGCAGAATAAATGAAAATCGAACATTTTCAAGGAGGTCCGTCTTGGTGCTTTCGTTTTATGAAACGGCGCCATCTAGCCATCTATCGCCGGGCGAGTTACGCCACCATATGTGAATGGATTGTGGAAGCCTGGGCTAAGGTATCTGCTTTGACTGTTGTCCGAGCTTTCGCGAAAGCCGGCATCATTGCTGAACAGCCCCCCGGCAACAATGACGAGAGGGAACCCTGCATGTTTGATGGAGAACTTGCCCAGCTGTTCATTTCAGATACAGAAGATGAGGACTTTGATGGATTTGTGGATGAGGATTTATCAAAAAAATAACGTGAGTACATTGTTAAATACTTCAATAAAGTACAACCAAACTCAGTTTTGCTCCCGCTGCCTTTTTAAAAACATACGCTAGCATGCATGCTAGTGTATGTTTTAGCGTGTATGCATGCTACCGTAAGTTTTAAGCTAGCGTATGTTTTACCATGCTGGCACCCAATAATACGGTGCGCCTTATGTACGTGTTAAATACAGAAATAGACCCCGTAACTGAGACTGCACCTTTTAATACGGTCCGACGCCTTATGGTCGTGAAAATAAGGTATTTCAAATGTTTCTTTTTTAAAATTTTGATTATAACTGACAACTAATGAAAACCACAAATTAATTATCTCAGAACATTAGATTACTTAAGACTGATACAAAAAAAAAAAAAAAAAAAAAAAAACTTTCTAGAAATGTTGGCCAACTGAAAAGTATGAACATGAGAAGTACGAGCATGTACAGCACTCAATACTTAGTTAGGGCTCCTTTTGCCTGAATTACTGCAGCAATGCTGCGTGGCATGGAGTCGATCAGTCTGTGGCACTGCTCAGGTGTTATGAGAGCCCAGGTTGCTCTGATAGTGGCCTTCAGCGCTTCTGCATTGTTGGGTCTTGCGTATCGCATCTTCCTCTTCACAATACCCCATAGATTTTCTATGGGGTTGAGGTCAGGAGAGTTTGCTGGCCAATCAAGAACAGGGATACCATGGTCCTTAAACCAAGTACTGGTAGCTTTGGCACTGTCTGCAGGTGCCAAGTCCTGTTGGGAAATGAAATCTGCATCTCCATAAAGTTGGTCAGCAGCAGGAAGCATGAAGTGCTCTAAAACGTCCTGGTAGACGGCTGTGTTGACCTTGGACCAACACCAGCACGTCACGGCACCCCAACCCATCACTGACTGTGGAAACCTTACAATCAACCTCAAGCAACGTGGATTCTGTGCCTCTCCTCTCTTCCTCCAGACTCTAGGACCTTGATTTCCAAAGGACATGCAATATTTAATTTCATCAGAGAACATAACTGGACCACTGAGTAGCAGTCCAGTCCTTTTTGTCTCTTTGTGAATCTCCCCCACATTTTTGAATGGGTTTTGTTTCACAATCCTCTCCAGGGTGCGGTTATCCCTATTTAAACTTTTTTTTTATACCATATCTTTTCCTTCCCTTCGTCTCTCTATTAATGTGCTTGGACATAGAGCAATGCCTCTTTAGCAATGACCTTTTGTGTCTTGCCCTCCTTGTGCAAGGTGTCAATGCTTGTCTTTTGGACAACTGTCAGGTCAGGAGTCTTCCCCATGATTGTGTAGCCTACAGAACTAGACTGAGGCCATTTAAAGTCTTTTGCAGTGTTTTAAGTTAAGTAGCTGATTAGAGTGTGGCACCAGGTCTCTTCAATATTGAACCTCTCCACAATATTCTAATTTTCCACGATACTCAATTTTGGGGTTTTCATTAGTTAGTCAGTTATTATCATCAAAATTAAAAGAAAAAAAAACACTTGAAATATGTCAGTCTGTGTGAAATTAATGTATACATTATACAAGTTCCATTTTTTTTTGAATGGAATTACTGAAAATAAACTTTTTATATTCTAATTATTTGACCAGCACCTGTATTATGTCGATTCACTACACACAATTAAATATTTGTGTTATTTAAATCATTTTGATCATTATAACTTACAGCAAATAGAAAACAAAATATTCACATCTTAATCAAAATTATTTTTAACGAAATTAGGTCGGAAGTGGCCCTCTAATCATTTTGTATACTGTAGTATGCTTCACTTTTTGGGTTAACTATTGAAATATAAACACACATATAATCTTTCCCACTTCTATGTGGACAAAATATAAACAAATGTTTCCCTCACACACTCCTTTACTGCTTGCTTTGTCCTTTACGGCACTTACCACCTGTTGACCTGAATCTAGGTTGTTCTGACATCGGGGTCAACAAGCTTTTTGAAACGGAGGGCTAACCTGAACCCATATTCTCGTTTTGTGGCCATCTGAAAAATAAATAAACACCACAAGCCATGTGCAACAGTTCAAACAAGTCATTTCATTAGGCACATATGTGCCCTGTGATTGGCTGGCGACCAGCACAGGGTGTACCACACCTCTCGCCCAAAGTCAGCTGGGATAGGCTCCAGCACATTTGCGACCCTAATGAAGATAAACGGTTCGGAAAAAGGATGCATGATCATCTACACAATGTTTTTCAACACGATATCCATGAAAAAAATCAATATGGTTGCAGTTTGAAGTGTTGTAGAACTGAATCTTATCAAGAGATGCTTTCTAGTGGTTCCAAAAATATTAATAAGCATTCACTTTGTCCACATTTTATTTTACAGCCATAATCCAAAATTTTATAAATTCATCTTTTCCCGTCAAAGTTATACACACAACATGAAACTGTGGAATTTTTGCAAATTTATTAAAAATAAAGCCAAAGTCTTTGCTACTCAGATGCATTGTATTTCCACTGATCGTTCTTGAGATAGATACAGCTTAAATAGACTCCACCGGTGGTAAATTCAGGTGGTCTGTAAAACAACAACAACAACAAATACGTCTCATACGACGGAGGTCCTTGTTTGATGCATTTTTTGTGGTGGTTAGCACATCCGCTGCACAAATCAGAAATTCAAATCTGGGCTCAGGCATTCCTGTATAAAGATTGCATGTTCTCTCCGGGCTTGAGTGCGTTTTCTACAGGTAATCTGGTTTCCTTCCACAGTCCCCAAAAATGGAGGCTACATAAACTGAAGGCTCTAAATTGTACATACGTGTGAATAGCTGGTTGTCTGTAAGTGCCCTGAGATTGACTGGCGACCAATTCAAGGTTTACCTCACCTCTTGCCAAAAGTCAGCTAGGATAGGCTCCATCTTACCCCTAACCCTAATGAGGATACCGAAAATGGATGGATGGATGTTGATTGAATCTGCTCGACCAAGAAGAAACCAGCAATATGTCGCCATTTGGTATCAGCTTGGCAAATAGTATGACAAGATGCTGCTGTCTAGTAATATGTCGAAGAGTCCACCTGCCTGATCATTTATTTCATGATATTCACTCTGGACACATCTGGAAGTGGAACAGACTTGCTCTGTGTCTTCTCAAGTACGGATTTACTCTCTTCATCTTCTTTGTCTTCAAGGTCAACGAAGTCCTCATCATCCTCGTCATCAAAGTCATCATCACTGTCCAAGTTATTTTTGTCTTTCTTTTTGCACATTTTGCTTTTCTGTTTGCTATCCTTGTCCTCTTCTTCTTCTTCTTGGTTCAGATGCAAGTTAACTCTGAAAAAGTGGCAGAGAAACGATCATCACCACCTACTTACATCCTGTCAACAACTTACAGAGCAGGTGTTGCTGAACTGTTGTCGGGGTGGTTGAGTGTCCCTCCAGCGTGTGTGTACTGTATGTGTTGTGTGTGACATAGTTACACATTCGCAGTCCCCCCCCCCAAACACACACACAACAAATAAAAAACACCCAAATGTAATTTACGACTCAAAAAATAATTTCTCTGGGGATGATTGAGCTCGAGGTTAAAATTGTAATGAAGGCCTGGTAAAATAATTATACATTTACATGGTGAGTGTGATTTCCCCACAACAAAATAACATTTACCCTGCAACTCTACCCTGAATCATTATTTACAGTACAGTTTTTTTTATTTTGTTTGTATAGTGTTCAAACTATGCATAATGTTACAGTGGCTTACAATATTTAATATACTTATTAGGAATAAAGCCTCTACACAATTACATTTTTTTTGCCATCAAGTACCCTCCTTTAAAGCAGTGGTGTGAACAGGCAGTCCAGGGCAGCTAAATAGTATGTAATCATCAATATTTGTAGTACTTATGTACTTTATTTATGTTTACTTCCACATTGCCACTTATTTAAATGTTATTTGTGTCTCTGCACATCTGGGTCGTTTCATATGTTCTGTCAGTGTAAGGAGTGCCATATCAGATATATGTCACTTGAAATATACATGTAAATAGACAAAAAATAGTCGTCGCCCCCCCCCCCCCCCCAAAAAACGGGATATGGGCATGAATTATGCTCTTGGAAATACAGCGCAACTCCAGTTGAAGTGATTTAGTGAAAGGAACTTTGGAACCACCTTACTCCATCTATTGTCAAGTCAAGGGAACTGTTGTGAGGCGACTCATGACCACAAGATGGCAGCATTCTCAAAACAATAAACTGCTTACCAAGTAGGACAAATAGTCCTGTTCAAAGAAACGCCCCCAAACATGTTACTTACACCAAATCCATTTTAAAAGGTACAATATCGTTGATATTTTCTATCTAAGGTGTTGTAGACTACTACGAAGACAGATTTCCTCAATTCTCAACAGAAAATATATTTAGATCACACAATCAGCATTTGGTGATAGTTGATGAGTACGTACGGGATGACAATGTCCGCTTTCTTCCCACACTTGCAGCATATTTCCATCTGAAGAGAGCAGGGCTTACAAATGACGTGATAAGCATCCTTCACAGTCTTCTGAGAACACTTGATGCTGAAATAGAAAAACATGTATGTAAATGGTAATTCTATAGTAAAAAAAATTATATTTAGTGTTACAGAGGGGTCCTGGGTCTAAGTCGTTTTGAGATTACGTACAGTGCGTAACGCAAGAATATGTCGTCACCCGGCACCAAGAATCGTCATGCTCAGTTACCGCCGTACTTGTTTTTGCCATTTAACTAGTTAATATGTATGGCCTATAAGTGTTATTCATACAAATATTTACTTTGATTGGGATTATGTTTGTGTTAGGATGTTGGCGTAGATCAATTACACGCAACACAAGGAGGGACGGTTTTTCAACTAATTGTTTTATATTTATGGCCTAGTTTTTGTCATATATATATATACAAATGTACTGTAATTATGACATTTCCAGGTTACGAACAGCATCCAATGAACTAGTTCGCTCGTTTGTTATTGGATAGAAGTGTTTTTCATATAAATATTTACTAGACTTTACACCGATCTGATCGGCCTGATTGGTATCAGCCGATAATTAGCATTTTATGCTGATCAGTCGATCGGCTTTCATGTCATAATTTGCCGATCCGTTCAATGAGGTCATCGATTGGCTCCGCAAAAGACATTTACTGTGCGTCGCCGTCGCGTATGAATCCAGAAACTAATTTATTTTAGCCTTGTTCTGTGTCTTGTGGTGTAGTACTGTCACTATCTGACTGAATAAAGTTTTTTTCAATCTTGTCAGTGAAAAAAACATGTCGTCGGTGTGGGACTATTTTGCGGCATCTCAGACAAACAACTTGCAAGTTATTTGCAGTCTGTGCACAACTGAAGTACGTCATGGGAAACATCATCTAAATGCTTCAACACAACAAATTGGTTCGGCACCTGAAGAATGTACACGAGGAGGAGCATGCCGCATTCAAGTAACGTAGTGTGGAAGAAGAAAAAAAAATAAAAATAAATAAATAAATAAAGGAAAAATATGGACGCCCGTCCATAAAGACGGGACAGTGAGAAAGTTAGAGTAAGGATATCATTAACAGTATTGATTAAAGTGATTTAATTACAGTAAGTTAGCACCCATTATTTTTGTCATGTTGTACGGAAGCATATTGCATTCACTTGGATTAAAAAAATAAAAAAAAAACTCCTTTTTTTCCTGAGTAATTTTTTTGAGGGCTTTGTTTTCTGACTATTTGTTTCTGTTTTTCTGACAAATTTTTTCCCACTTGTTTTTCTGACTAATTTTTTTCAGTTATTGGGACACATCGAACTCACGCGAGAACCTGCGAACTGCAAGTGACTCTTTGCGGAATCCGTAGTAAGCAACATGAGCGGCTTATTCAGTTTGATCAAGTTTTATTTTGATATGGGTTTAAGACACTGGGAGATACTCCTGTCTTTGAGTCACATAGATGGTATTGTTATTAGTTTGTCGACATTACGCAGGCACCTTAATTGAACCGGTAAGGTAAACGTGTATGGGCAGGTTGAAGGTGTACGAGCAGTAATCCGCCATTAGTGAGTCCTCAAAGAGTCACTTGCAGTTTGCAGGTTCTTGTGTGAGTTCGATGTGTCCCGATAACTCAGAAAAAAAATTAGTCCGAAAAACAGGTGGAAAAAAATTTGTCCGAAAAACAGAAAAAAATAGTCAGAAAAACAGGTGGGAAAAAAATGTCAGAAAAACAAAGCCCTAAAAAAAATACTCAGAAAAACATTTTATTTATTTATTTTTTTTTAATCCAAGTGAATGCAATACGCTTCCGTAATGTTGTAATGTTGATTTGACCTAAATTTATGTCAGTGGCCAATCCTTGAATGCCCCCTAGAGGTCATTGATATTTTAACTTTTGTCTAAAGAATACCTTTGAAAATACTCAAGTATACAAGTATATACAATAAATGAACAAGTCATGTAAACAGACATTGCTCCATCTTATGATCGGACCGGTGATCGTTTTATTAAACTTGCTGATCGGTGATCGGCCACAAAAATCCTGATCGGGTAAAGCCTAATATTTACTATAATTATGACTTTACTTCTGTATTAAACACTTTCCGCATTGCATTCACAACAGCATAGTGCACTGTCGACCATCGCATTCGTTGTGTATGTGCTGCTGTGTATGGCGCACTGTTGTGCAAGGTGGGCGCCTGCCACAGCGTGCCAGAATTGAACAGAGCGCTGTGATGATATCTGGCCGCATACAATAGGAGAGAGAGGGGCAGAGTGATTTCAGAGTGACAACAGGAAGCGATAGTGGCAGAGATGTACAGTGAAAACGGCATGGACAAAATGGAGGAAAAAAAATAATGCTGTGTCCCAGTGTCCCGAGCTCTAGGACACAAGACAAATGTCGTACCAAGGCGTGGTAAAGAAGGCAGAGTGATGAACGGCGATCTCCACTACTTTGATGTACCAGGTTGGTTGAAAGGGATAGAAATGTGCGATTTTAATGTTTTTTACAACAAATAATTCATTTGTATCACGTCTACTCCTCCTCATTACAAGCAAAGCCAGGGCTTTAAGTTGTAAAAGTAATAAATATATTGCTGAGCTGCGGCCTCATAAACGTGAAGACTAGATACACCAGCGTGCTACAGCAGCCAGGCTAACTGACGTGCCTACGTGACGGCCATGTTGGGGAGGTCGACGTTCCTGATCATAACTTGCTCATTTTTCAGGTGAGTTTCATAAGGATTACTTTTTTGTCAACGCCAAAATGTGTGCTATCAATACATAATTTTTTTTAAAAAGCACCCAAATTGTATTTTACCTGAGAAAGGTTATCCCCAGTTCAGCTGTTGTGACAGTATGGCAGTGTGCGCACAATGTGCCGGCACACATGGAATGCGGTAACAACTTTTACCCTCCTAGTTTAGCGTCACCGTAGGTACACAGCTCAAAAGGGGCGTGTCATATCTACCTCTTCATATCTATGTGCAGCCTACTTTACGTTCAAACGCATGGGAAAAGGCACCAGGCTACTTCCTGTTCAGTTGCTTAGCAACCAAAGCCAAATATGGCTAAGCTTGTGCCATGGGGTTATAAAAATTCCCACATTGATTCCAGGCAGCACACGCACGCTGCAACATGATTGGCTCCTGTGTCGTGCCTGCTCCGAGAACACCCTAATCCTAACTTTAACCCATCCTAAACCACCTTAAGACTCAACCCTAGCAATAAACCTCACCACAACAAATATCTTTGTTTTTATTTCGTACATATGTGATATGTTTGGGATGATAATCTCGTTTCATCTGCGTCAAATCTGCCCTTCCCGCGAGACGGGAGCCAATCATGTTGCAGCGGGGCGTGTCCTGCCTGGAAACTATGTGGGAATCCAAACAACGCGTCCAGCGCCCTTCCATGAGGTGGGCGCCGGGAAAAGCACGTGCAGTGTGCGTGTAAGTACCTTAAGAAAGGAACTTCGTCGTAGACCAAGGACCACGCTGTACATTACATTTATACTTACCATTTCCGGGGCTGTGTTAGAGTTTTATATTTTTTGTACTTGACTTTCCACTCAAGAACGCCCTTGCAGTGTTGACACAGTCCATCGTGGATCTTGGAATTTGCGTTCTAGATTAAGAACCACATGTTAAAATAAACCCACAAACATTAAATTTTCTACATTGACAAATTAAAAGAAATTAAAAGCGAATTGTACATGCAGTGTCAAGTGTATTGCAGTTCAGAAACAAAAGCTGTACCGATACACGATGGACTGTGACTGACTGGTAAACAAGTCTTACCTTTACTTGTACACTCGCTCCAAATTTGTCGTTTTTAAAGGCGGTGCTGTTTTGGTGCTTTTGGGCTCGCGAACGAGACGCGTTACCCCTCTGTGAGCTCATAGTAGTTAGTTGTTACTAGTTATCACACATGGTACAGTTTTGCTACCGAACTACATACACCCCAATGAAACACTAACCCGGAAGTAGTTGTTGTCTTGCATATTATCACTCGAGAAGTGTTCTGTCGCTTTCCTTTAATGTCTTTTAATTTGAGTCCGTTTCTCTGTAACAATAAAATAGTTTAATAAAATAAAATAATAAAGTATCGAAAGAGCCACACATTTTAAAAAATGTCAGTTTAGCAGTTCCAGTAGTTCCGCCAATAGTAACCGCTGATTGTTTTTTGTGGACGTCAATCAAAATTGCCAGTAACGACACAATTGTGTGGTCTGTTGATCTTTGATGAAATTTGTTTTATTTTAAATTAGTTTTACTATAACGTTAACAAAGCATATTTAAATATAAAATACAAATAATAAAAAAAAAACGTAAGGACGAAGTCACAAATAAGTGACGTTATCCGCCCCCCCCCCCCCCCCCCAAAAAAAAGGCAGTTCTGTAGTAGCAGCAGTTCCGCCAATAGTAATTCTGATTGTTTTTTGTGGATGCCAATCAAATACGTCAGCCACGTTTACTCTCGTTGGATCCGCCTATTTAACGCCCACGAGCTGTACAATTGGTTGGCCCCTGTTGTCAGCGCAGCTACAATTGGTTGACAAAGATGTCAATCACCGCCCTTCATCCGCTCGGAGCCAAGATAAGCAATCTGAGCGGCGATGTCTCATGAGTCAAGTGATACTGCTGTTAACTGCTTGTTAATAACCAACACGGACTGATGCCAAACCGCATATAAGTTTATATTTCAGCCAATATTTTGTGTTCACCCATGTCGCCTTCAAACCGTGTGAAACTTAATGTTAATCGACTTGGTCAACAATTATTCGGGCTTCTATGTTGAGGAAACCGAGCGGAGGGAGGAAAAGGAACCGTCACGGAAGCAGCCTGAAGTGGAAGACGAAGCCTTTTAACACGAGTGACTTCACCACACAACATCGCCTATCAACAACAAAACGACAAACAGCAACGAGGGTCAAATCTGTCGCGGGATAACATTTCCCCATTTTCCTGCCTTCTACAAGAAGATACATTCATTGGCGTGGTCTGAGGACAATATACCAAAGCCAAAGGTGTCGCCTGAAGACTGGAAGGGAAACGGCCGATATCCAGGTAATGTCAGACCGACACCCCCATCTTCTGGTTTTGTTTTATTTTTTAAAAAAAGAGAGAGCGACTCACTAATATATAGCTGTGTCGCTCATTACGATCACTGACGAGTCACTGAAACCTCAACCAACCAGTTTAGAATCAGTTTAAGCTCGCTCACTGCTGCCTTTCCCACCATCTTGGCGTTCCCCCAGCAATGCACCATTAGCAAGGCTCGCTTTTTGGCCCACTTGCCAGTGACACAATAGACTACTGGTAGACTAAATGTGAAAACTAACGTCCTCCCCTCCCCTCCATGTAGTTAGCTGCTGTGCGATGTCGCCGTATCCTTCTCTCGATCAGAGCAGGGGACGTTTATAGGATTCTGCTGATTGAAATAAATGCGCAGGCCACCTCTGTGTAATTAAAATGCACCCCTCACCTTCTATGGAAACCCTCCATTTAAGTGTGCGTAAATAAGCTTTGGTTCAATACTGACTATAATTTGATACGTCTGGCCTATTGGAGCCATCAGGACCTCATTAGTCTTTTAAAGTGACAATTTTCAGGGGAGTATTAGCACCACCAAAAATGGCTTAAGTGGCGAGCACTCGTATCGATTTTTAACATTTTTTTAATTATGTAGTAGTGCCATAGTTAGGCGGAATGTTTCTTTGGGGCTTTATGCTTTGATATCTGTTGTCTCTGTGAAGCTGATGTGATCAATAGCACCTTATTAACTGTGCCATGATTGGCTAAATATATTCTTTGTTCGTTTCCAACGCCCATTCATCCACATTCAACGTAAGATGCAACAACTTAACAAAGAGACCTCAAATATGATGAGGAAATACTCTTAGTGTGTGGTTAAACCAAGATCAACACAGCACACCACACACTAGGGATGCAACGATACTGCTTTTTTTCTTTATTTTTTTCCCCCTCTAGACTGATTACGAGTCCAGGTACAAGAACTTAGATTTGAGTGCTCCCCGATACCAACTACCAATACTGAAGCCCTAGTTGATAATGCTCCTACATCTTGTAATTGCGATTAAAGTGTTTTGTTTTAATTGAGTATTGTTCAAAAACATAACAGTTTCTTAAACATGGCACAAGTTTGGCTCAAATATAAAACGAACGTGTCGTTACTGATATTTTAACATCCAACTGATTTTTTTTTTCCTAAGTCTTGCCACACATTTCATTTAAATGTAGCCTGTAACAAAAGGCATTTCAGTTAGGTGGTGTCACTAGCGGGCACTATGTAAAAGGAGTAGATAAGCAATGATGACGAGATAAGAGATGAAAAAGTCTCATGGAGTTGAATATGGATGCTTCGTTGCCTTTGTGTGTTTACTACAAAAGTGAGTAAATAGAAACATAAGACTGCTGCCCACAAGTTATAAAAGAAAAACTGACAGGACAACTGAAGTATCACACCACTGCTTGCTTCTGTTTACTCGATGCGTTGTGCCGCAGTGGCTTTGTGACAGGAGCGCGACTGGCGTGTCTGGAACCAAGCAGTGCGCAGCGAGCAACAGTGCTTGAGAAACTTGGTACATGTCGGACAGCCCGCCGTCACAACAAGCGGAGGTTATCATCCATTTTGTAGAGCATAATTTGCAGTCGGCTAACCAAGTTTTGCATTAGTATCTCCACACGGCTGACATGGCTCCTGCTTCACCTGGCAAAAAGTTAAATTCAGCCTGATAACTGGTATGTGTGTGTTTCTTGCTTAACCTGAAACATCACACAGTTGGAGAAACACAATGTGGTCCGTAAATGAATTTTGTGACACCGCCTTAAGTTTGTAACCACTACACGGGTGATGTTAAAAGTAGCATTTTAGCGTAATCAATCATCTATTTTATATAGTACTTGTCCTCATTAGGGTCACGGGTGAGCTGGAGCCTATTCCAGCTGACTATGGGCAAGAGGGTAGACCATGGATTGGTCACACTTAACATAATTGTGTGTGTGAGAAGTATGTACACATAAATGGTATTATAAAAATGTACCTTTTGAGACTTTTCCACCATATTTTCCTTGGATTCAGCTTCTGTATAAGCAGTGGGCTGATTATTTGGAGAGTATGCGGGTTTAAAATAGTGGGCTTTATCTGAACAGGTTAGCGAAACGCTGCACGACACCATCAAAACACATTAAACACACATGCAGGCTGGTAGGCAAGGGAGAGAGTGACACCCCCAAAACAAGGGGGTGTGGTGTCTTTGCAAAGGCATCTTGACTGCGCAACTCTCCTTAAACCATTCCCACTTTAAATATTTTCGAAATGACAAACTTATAACTTTCAGGACGACTGTCGACTGATGCCCAAAATTGTTATATTCCAATATTTTCACAATATGTATTTTGGTATTATGGTTGTTGTTTATAACTGTACAGCATCCAACTGTTTTTAATATTTTGGCCTCACCTGAAGCAGTGAACAGTCCTACAGCACTGTAAACTTCAACCAAAATAACAAACATATTGTGAAATTATTACATCTCTGTCAATAAAGCAGCATGTTATGTCTATGAATTCCGTAGGTTGATGCAGTTTGTGTTGTATCTATACCTAATGTTGTGGCCAGTTAATGTAGTTTTGCATTAGATGGCCAGTTTAAAAATGGGTGGCTAACGCCCACATGATTGTGGGACAAGCATTGGCCTGAAGGCATGTGGCAAATGCTGCAGGAAGGCTTTCTCTCCTCTCTGTTACATGCAGTGAAGCACACAAGCAGAAACAACCTAATACTTTCTGCATTGCACTGATGCAAAGTTGACAAAAGGATGGTAAAATCCTTATCTCCTTGTCTTATGTGTGTAACCTAGACAACAGTATGGTGTGTAAGTGATATTACCCATTTGATGAATGGCCCAGCTTTAGCTGCAAAGGGGTTGGCATAGCGGGGAGTAGTATCATCCTTTCCATTCTACTGTACATCAGTGACAAGCTTGACAAAGGCATGTCGTTTCTGCCAACTGCATCATACTGAGTTTAATTACAAAGGGACCTTTTAAACATGACGTCTGAAATGCCCAGCGCCTTGTCGGAAACTATTGTACAATCTCGACCGACCAGATTTGTTGCCAACAAACTGTAGCATTAATCTTTCCTGCAGGCACCCATACTTCTCAAGAGCATCAAATAAGTCAAAAGGTATCCTTAGGTGGGGTACAGGTGCTGGGTGACTGATGCCCTGAGTGCTTGTAAAGCCTTGAGGCAGGCAGGGAAGTTGCTCTGTTTGCAGATGGGATTGTGTCCTTATCAACCTGCTTCAAGAGAGCCATTCATCTCCAAAATGGTGCCCAACCTTCATTTTGTCCCCACAGACATACAGTACATGGATCCGCACACTACCGTGCTGCCTCCATCAGTGAAAATACATTCAATGCTTTTCCTGTCTTTATGAGGGATTGTTTTTCTTACAAAATAAAATTAAGATTTGGAAGGCTTGGAAGGCCCTCTGCGACTGCCTGGCGATCAGTTCAGGGCGTACCCCGCCTCTCGCCCAGAGTCAGCTGGATGGATGACTTAAGCCCAAGTGGGATCCCCCCATATGAATCCTTCCAGGAGTGCATGAAGGCCTGTCAGAGAAGGCTGGGAAAGTGTCTAAGACTCCAGGGGGATTACTTTGAAGGGGAAAACCTTTCTGACCCACATTTTACTTTAAGGGGTCATCAGTCAAGAGTAAATTGATCTGTTTGCATGGTGTTTTCTTGTGACAAATCTGTTCTGTTTTTCAAGGATGAACCACCTATCCTTCAGCGAGCTTTGTTGCCTCTTCTGCTGTCCTCCGTGCCCCAGCAAGATAACAGCCAAGCTGGCCTTCCTGCCCCCAGAGCCCACCTACAGCCTGATGTGCGACGATAGCGGCAGCCGTTGGACTCTGCACTTGTCCGAGCGTGCTGACTGGCAATACTCGTCCCGAGAGAAGGAAGCCGTTGAGTGTTTCATGACTCGTACCTCCCGGGGAAACCGGATTGCGTGCATGTTCGTCCGCTGCTCGCCCAGTGCCCGCTACACACTGTTATTCTCCCACGGAAATGCGGTGGACTTGGGCCAGATGAGCAGCTTCTATATCGGTCTGGGTTCCCGGATCAACTGCAACGTGTTCTCCTACGACTACTCCGGTTATGGCGCCAGTTCTGGGAAACCCTCAGAGAAGAACCTATACGCTGATGTTGATGCGGCTTGGCAGGCCCTCCGCTCACGGTAAGGAGGCTTGAAAGTGATGGATGCAAGTTAGAGTGAACCTCACACATTCATAGTTATTTAGTTGCATGAGATGGGCCATTAGTGAACAATATCACTCAGTATGATAGTGGAAAGTCACTGTAAATGTCAACCAACCACAATAAGCGGCATTACAGTGGTACCTTGACTTACAAGTGACCCGATTTACGATTGTATTTCAAGTCGCCGCGCAGCTGATTTTCTTTTTGAGTTGAAAGTAAAAATTTAAATTATAAGCACTAGATAGTGGCAGCAAACTTCACATGAATCAGATCGCGAACAATTCTTTGAATGCTGCTTCAAGTTGTGTATTGTCACTCCCAGTTGAGATTTACTGTTGAACAATAAACAAAGAGAATTATGCATTAGTTATTTACAAAATCACACAACTTTGTCTTACGAAAGTCCACCAGCTTAATGCTAACGCACAATACAAAAAGTAATAGATGCCGGCCTAACAAAATTAACATTGCGGTAGTTATATAGTTATGAGAACACCAACTGTGCAGCAACACATGTAGAAAGATGCTATATCAATGTTCACAGGCATATAGTATCCTTTGCAAAAAAATGACTAAGATTACTGTTGCTTACTGGGCTGAGAATAGACAGTATTCTACTTTTTTGCCATATGCTGTCTCATTTTGCTTGGTGAGCATGAAATCATGATGCACAAACTGTTCTGTACATTCAATTTAATTGTTATTGCAGTATGTTTTTATAGTGTACAATACTGTAGAGTGCTTTTTCCCCAATTAAAAACACATGACAAAGTGTTCAGTGTTTTTGGAGGGCTAAAACAGATTAATGGCATTTCTATTCATTTCAATGGGGAGATGATTTGAGTTACTGAGTGGTTTGAGTTGCGAGCGTGGTCCCGGAATTCAACTCTTAAGTTAAGGTACCACTATATTTTCTTTTTAATTACACAATTTATACAGGAGGCCATGTACCTAACGTGGTGGCCATTTAATAAAGGATAAACCGTGTAGAGGGCTGGTTGTGGGCACAGTGGTGTTGATGTGGCTGATGAGTGAAATGTGGTTTGTACGATCACGCTGGCTGGTCGTGTTGATGTGAACGTGTGGGTGAGCACCGTATTCTTAAATGTAATGCATGTGTTTGGATAATTGTACTTTGTCATTTTTAAAAGTATGAACCTTGAAACTGGTTTGTGCATTGAAATTGTACGTAGGGTGCAACTAACATAAAAAGGAAATGTTCTTCAGTCTGAGTAAGACATGCATCCCTTAGTGATATCACTAATGAATAAACGCCTTAGGGTGTATTGACTGACATACAGAAACTTTCGAAAAAATTTGAACATCATGGAAAAGTTTATTTATTTCCATAATTCCCTTCAAAAAGTTAAATGTTCATATATTATTATTATATTAAGGGCCCCCAATTTAAACAATTTCAAGTATTTATTTGTTTATTTTTACACAATTTGGGCTTCCAGCTCATAAAACCCACGAAATCAGGAATTAAAAAAATTTGAATACTGTGAGCGGCACGGTGGACGACTGGTTAGAGCGTCAGCCTCACAGTTCTGAGGACCCGGGTTCCATACCCGGCCCCGCCTGTGTGGAGTTTGCATGTTCTCCCCGTGCCTGCGTGGGTTTTCTCCGGGCACTCCGGTTTCCTCCCACATCCCAAAAACATGCATTAATTGGAGACTTTAAATTGCCCGTAGGTGTGACTGTGAGTGCGAATGGTTTGTTTGTTTGTATGTACCCTGCGATTGGCTGTACCCTGCCTCCTGCCTGATGACAGCTGGGATAGGCTCCAGCACGCCCACGACCCTAGTGAGGAGAAGCGGCTCAGAAAATGGATGGATGGATAGAATACTGTGAAGACAGGCCATAAATGTTTGAAACTTGAGTGTCACACACTAATCATCTACTAAACTCAAAGCACCTGCACAGGTTTCCCCAAGTGTCATAAATTGCTTCAGTTTGTTTCAATTGTCTCCGTTGGGTTCAATATGGGGAAGCCTGCAGACTTGACAACTCGTCAGAAAACTATCATTGATACCCTCCGTAGGATGGGTAAGCCAAAAAAAGTTCATAGCTAAGGAGGCTGGCTGTTCACAGAGTGCTGTATCCAAGCATATCAATGGAAAGTCTGGTGGAAGGACAAAATGTGGCAGGAGAAGGTGCGCCAGCAAAAGAGATGACTTGTATAGCTTCAGCGGATTATCAAACAGAGAAGATTCAATAATCTAGCAGAGATCCAGAAAGAGTGGAATAAATATATATATATATATATATATATATATATATATATATTTATATATCAGGTTATAAAATGCCTTCAAATTAGAGTAAAGCAGTATAACTGGATTATTTCTCAACATATCTCCTGGACCCTTTTGTTTGGTCTGCTGCTCAGGCAACCCCTTCTCCGATTGGCTGACATGTTTCATTTGAAAATATCCATCAATCAGCTCGTATGTGCCAAAAGTTTCACAAAGATGGTGGCCACTTGTCACATTGCTACTGTCAGTTAGTTGTGTTGCCATTGGTGTGAGCCGGGGTATTTTATAAATTACCCACACCCCAGTGTGATTTATATGTATATAATACTTCTAGGAGAGTGACAGTGAGGAGTGTACACTGTGAAACTTCACACTTTGTGCTATCCTGCTAACTAGAAATCAAGATTGTGTTGGTATGTGAACTCACATTAGCCTTCATCCCTGTTGTCATATATTTTGTTTCTTATCCACAGTCAGCAAATGTAAATTGGGATTGAGTGTTGATAACGTGTTGTACCGCTGCTCTTAATACAATATGCAACCACCGCTACTGTGTCACCCACAATCTCCTCCTCTGTGTGGTTTGGTTAGTCATGGGAGAAGTTCTTTCACCTGAGCAGGGAGTGGTTCAGTTGTTGAGTCAACAGACTCAAATGTAAAGTCCTAATTGTCATACTAAAGTTTAAAGCCGACTAAAGCATACTGTGGAATGTGCAAAGTGTAACATATGCTCGACTGTGTGTGTGTGTGTGTGTGTGTGTGTGTTTCTGGTGAATAGTATCATTTTCCTTGCCCTCTGTAATGGAGGCATGCCAACAGTCCAACCTGCCAGTCTAATATTCAGTGGTAGCCTAGCAACTGATTTCAAAGGAGCATTCAGAACCAGGCCTTCCCACACTGTGGCCAAGAAAAACAAACAAGAGCAGCTCACTTCCTGGTCCATCAGCGTATAGATCCAAAATTTTCCTCCCTTACTGATCAGATGCTTGGTTGAAATAGCACCCTCTTGTCCTACAAACTAATGGACAAAGGCTACAGGGTCTGGGTGGATAGAAGTCCTAAAGCAGCCTTTTTTTTTTTTTTTTTTTTTATACATTGAGCTTAGAATTATTTTCCTCATGGTCTAACATGTTGGCAAACAAACAAATACACCGTTACTGACCAGTGCACAATGGGATAAGAATGCGGTCCGTGTTGATCGGTCAGTAAAATGGATGACATGCTCTTCTGAGAAATATGTCTGCGCATATGTTCCGGATGTCCTTAAAATATAATTTATTGCTATCCTCGCTCTCACTTGGTTGTAACAATTTTTCACTCCTGGAGAAAAGTGGCAGGCAACCAAGAGTCCGAGTCAAGGAACGAGGGAAGATGTGAGGCGTAAAAGATTGTGTCAAGAGACAAAATTATTGAAGGCTGTGGGGGAGGCCTGTAACCATGGTCGCATGGCTGACTATGGCACAGCAAGGTCTATTCAAGGCTGTATTCAGACAGCACATTGTAGGCTTGTGTGCTCGCCTGGGTTGCTCACAACCTATAACTGCCATGCTGCCAACTTAACACAAGTGCAGCTGCTTTCCTAGATGTGCTTAAAGCCAAGACAGAAAACACTTTGTTTCATCCGTTGTGCTTCCATGCGTGCTGAATACGCCTTGTTGCTTCGTCGTTTTGATTGATGATGTTGGTTTAAAGGGACATACGGTATCCTGTCACTTGATAAGTAGGTGGATCCACCTAACAATAGTGTCACATGGACCTGATTGTGACATCTATGCAGTGAAGGTTTATGCAGTGATACTGGCAAACATCTGATAATCACAAGATAATATTCTTATCACACAACGTCAAAAGGTTCACCATATACAAGGGCAAAACTGTGGAGAATTATGTCACTAATGCCTGAAGGAAAATATCATGAGTACAACGGTCAACGCCCTTTCAGAATTTCTAATGCTCTTGTGCTGTAGAAGCAAAAACGACCACCTTGCAGAAAGCAATCCATTTACATGTCTCCTGGGAAGCGTGTGTATTGACCATCAGTGCTTGAACCAGCAATCTTCATATTGTTTCTTCACAAGCCTTCACAGTGAACTACGGGGATGACTAGGAGTAGGGTCATATAGTCTCAATTACATCATGATCTTTTATGAAATATTGGAGATTGGATATTTAGGAAATATATATATATATATATATATATGTGTGTATATATATAGATTTCCTGAATATCCAATCTCCAATATTTCCTAAAAGATCATGATGTAATTGATGTATATACGTGTATATGTATATACGTGTATATATATGTATATATATATATATACGTGTATATATATATATATATATATATATATATACGTGTATATATATATATATATATACGTGTATATATATATATATATATATATATATATATATATACGTGTATGTATATATATATATATATACGTGTATGTATATATATATATATATATATATACACGTATATACATATACACGTATATACATCAATTACATCATGATCTTTTAGGAAATATTGGAGACACACGTGTGTGTGTGTGTGTGTGTGTGTATATATATATATATATATATATATATATACACGTGTGTGTGTATATATATATACGTGTATATATATATATACGTATACGTGCCCTGCGATTGTTTTGTTTAAAGGGCCCATATTTTGACTATTTAGAGACCTCCATCGAGTGACTCTAACATGGACTTAGTATAAAAGTGTCCATTTCATTAAAAAAAAAAAACACCTTGGTTTTCTCCTACGAGTGTCCAGAAAACATCTGAAACTCAGTAATGCGTGGATGATTTTAATTCATATTTTACACATTTACCGAGACACCATAGAGACAATATTACAACCCAAATACAAGAAAAAGCTGGTTTGGTAAAATATAGGACCTTTAATGGAAATCAAATTTTCACTCACTGGAGAATCAGCAGTGCACTCCTGAGATGAGGGTGCAGTTTTCCATGCCGTATCAGAACCCTCCCCCCCACTTATACGCTCAAAGTCAGCTGACTCAGAAGTGTTTAGTACTTCCTTCTGTGTGTGGCTGCTAATGACTGTCTTAAAGCTACAGCAGTTATGTGTGTATGTGTGTTATCAAGTCTGAATAATATGTTCCAGATCTTATCTTGCACTTTTAGTGAGTGCGTTTCTGACCTGTCATAATCCACTTTACCGCTGTACATGTGAGTCAGATTTGGGTGTTCATGTGTTCTTCGTGAGGTACAAGGCAGAGCCAGGAACATCTGGCCTGTGATGTTAGCAATGACGAACCAAGGATGAGCAGCTTCATTTTGGTTTTCGTTTTACTTTATTCAGTGTTTTGGGGACAGCATTGTCCAGAAATCTACAAACACCAAAAGCAATACCTACTTTACCTCATAATAGCAGCCAGGTCACATGCAGAGCTGTGTAGAAACAGTGAGCCAGTGTTCTCAGGCTGGATTTCGGGTAGTCAGGTGACGAGCTGCTCGCTAGAATGTGTAACGTTTACAATAATCAACTATGAAATGTCTTCTCTTGCCTTACTTTGCCCCCTCACTTTCATTTTCTCTTGCAACCAATCCATTGTTGTTCTGTATTTAGCCTTCTCCGCTCTTCCTTTGACATTTTTGACAGGAGTGCCTTTTCCTTTTTTCTGTTTTAAAGCAATGTTTAACGCTGCTTCCAAAAGCAAGCTGTTTGTTTTTATATCAGATGGCCAATTTGGATGGTCGCCAGCGTGTGCGGCAGAGCAAACATGATTTAACCAAACTCTTCTCGCAGGTATGGCATCCGTCCAGAAACTGTCATTGTGTACGGCCAGAGTATTGGCACCGTGCCTTCTGTGGACCTGGCTTCTCGCTACGAGAGTGCCGCAGTGATCCTGCACTCCCCGCTCACCTCCGGCATGAGGGTGGCCTTCCCTGACACCAAGAAGACTTACTGCTTCGACGCCTTTCCCAAGTGAGTCCACAGATAGATGTGGTGGGGGGAAGACTCTATACCGTAGATCCTCAAATGCAGTGGTGCCTTGACTTAGGAGTTAAATTCGGCCTTTTTGACCAGACTTGTAACTCAAAACACTCATATCACTAATCATCTTTCTCCACTGAGATGAATAGAAATGCCATTAATCTGTTCCACCGGGACAAGCATGAACAAAAAATTATTGTATCTTGTTTTTTTAGAGATGCATGAATGAAAATTCTTGGCCAAAACTGAAAACCGTGAATGAAGAAACCAAGACTGAAAACTGAGCAACCGAAATAAATTAGCCCAATTAATCATCAACTCAACTTTATTGATATTGCACTTTAAAACAACCACTTCTGCACACAAAGTGCTGTACATTATATGCAAATAAAACTTATAAAAACAGGGATGTCCCGATCTAATCTTTGAGATTGGAAATCAGTCCGTTCTCAGCAAAAAACAAGTATCGGAGCGGATTGGACTGGATCTTAAATCTCAGATTTTACCATTCCTTATACAAGCAGTCCTTTCCATGCTCTTCCCCAGCACTTTTATCCAGCAATGCCTAGACGGCATGCAGATCCTATTTGATCACAACAACAGGTTGCTAAGGTGGTAACATAGTAGCAAGGCGTAAGAGTGAATGTTGCTTGTTTAAAGTCATTTGACACTCCAGTTTAAGTTCACTGTAAAACTAAACTCGCATTACAAAAGAATTACACCAGTTGAATGTTCAAATGGATCACAGCCTTAGTTTCTGTCTTAGTTTTGTTCACAAAAATCACTAGCTCAACGCTAACACACAATGAATGAAAAACCATTGATGAACTAACAGAAATTAGCACTGAACGCGTGGCACACATCTCTCAAAATGATGACTTGGTACACAAATGCTGTATAACCACATACAAACAGGCAATATGACAATGCTCTCTAGCATATATTCTTCAAACTGTGAAAAATGAGTTATAATAACAATATTCAATCGGGGGGAGTTATTGCTAAAGAGATAGACCATCAACAGTAAAATCTCTATCCCCTTGGAGCCCCCTTTTTTCTCCCGTTAATAACTCATCCTCCCTTCATAATAACTATTCTTGTCAGAAGTGTAGCTTATTCGCTCCCATGGAGGCAATGATTAGTGACTTAGGCTCCGTCGACACCGGACACAAAGCACCTTTGCGGCTTCGCATTATGTTTAGCCTTGTTTAGGTAGCTGGGGTGGTGTAAAAAAGCGTGCTGTGAACCAAGCGTTCCTCAGTACTACCCGGAGTAGTAGCGGAAAGCAATGAGTTGGGGTGACTATTCAATGTGGATGGATGGGCCTTTCTTTTCTTTTTTAAATTTCTTTTCTTTTTTGTTTTAGCATGCACTATCTGCTGCTTGTTGTTAAGTTCACCACCACCATCTAGTGCTGCTAACTCAAAATTTGTTTTGCAACTCCAGACAAAAAAACTTAAGTCGGATCATTCAAAAGTCGAGGTACCACTGTAGTGGCTTCTGCTTCAATACAGTAAGGGGTGTGCTTCAGTTACTCACAGAGTATCTATTGTCAACAATAAACTCCTCCTTAGAAAATGTTGGTGCTTGTAGGTAGCTCTAGTTACTTTTACATAGCCATGTTTTCATCACAAATTGGTTTGGTTCATGTGGGCATGGTTCAGTTTGCAACACCCTGATTTGGTTAGTGGGTGTGTAGCTCTTGGCAGTTCGGCTTATAGCAGCTGATAGCAGCATGAACTCTGTAAATAGAGTGACATCATAGCAGCAGGACACTGTAAATCAAGAAACACAAACCTTTAAAGCCTTTCTCTGTTGCAACTCACAGCATTATTTTAATACCATTGTTAAGCAATGAATGAACCAGGTGGCTAAGTAACCAATCACCAATTAATAAAGCTTACAGTACTGTGCAAAAGTCTTAGATCACCACTTTATACTGACCCTTTTTCCCAGTAATCAAAATGACTTGTGAAACATTAACTATTAGGACACAGTAGGTATACATGAATTAATATAAAACCAATGTCCACAAAACTTTGTGGAGGAATGGTTCATGGTTGAAAAACTAATTACATTTTAATAACCATGTGAGTCAATATGGTATCATGAGAATTGTCCAAACCACAGAATAATAATGGCACCTCCCGTTTGTTCTTCATCCTTCATGAACCAGGAAGTAGCAAGTAGAGATGCACAAACAAACCAAAATACAATTCTCTTTGAATTGTTTTCACGTTTTATTCATTTTTCAGCCTCGGTGGATGTCTGTGCTTTACTTGGTGGCCTTACAGTTTTATAGTACAGTGGAACCTCGATACAGCGGACTAATAGGGGCGGAGGGTTCATTGAATATTGCCGATTTTCTGTTGCTTTGAAGCACTTTATTTTTTTAAGGCCATATGCACCCATATTACTGTACAGTACACAATTATTGTGTTGTAGTTCTTTTTTTCCGTGGCCTAAAATGCCCAGTACAGTACAACGTTATTGTAAATAAATATTAAAAAAAGCTTGAAAATGTTTGAAAGTTAGACATTTTATCCAAACTGACAGCGCTAGTGTGCTTAGTCATAGTGACATTGTTGACGTACAGTACTCATCATAGACGAGTAGCTTTCATGAGCTGCAAGGAATTAGTGTGGTTCCTAGTTCCAAATCCGTTGCCAAAGGCTGAACGGCTTGACAAAAAAAAACTCTTTCTGTACCAAAGATAGCATCTTCCCAACTCCAACGACTTGTTTTGTATTCCTCAGAGCCATGTGTCTCTCTCTCTCTCTCTCTCTCTCTGTCTCTCTCTCTCTGTCTCTCTCTCTGTCTCTGTCTCTGTCTCTGTGTCTGTGTGCGCGCGCCATATATCTGTGACCCGGAAATATGTCAGTCCCATTCTCTGCCCGCATTGCGCCACAGCGCCAGTAAACAACAGTGGCCAATTCTGGAACTAGCAGACTTTGTCAACGGCATTTGAAGTGACAAGTGGAAACTATTTTTGGACACATTGTTCAGTCCTGATGGTCCGTTTTATCCAATATCCATTATATCGGGGTCCATTTTATCGAGGTTCCACTGTATATGATAATTATGGCATTGCTAAAACTACAAATCAAATGGTGACTTGTGCACAGTACTGTATGTCAAACCTATTTATTTTAAATATCTGGTACATGATGGTGAACTAACTGAAGTCAAATGTGGAACATGTTCGGTTCTCTTCCAGTCACAATTTTCAATTGATCTTCACATGTTTAGGGGTTAGGGCCATTATTAGTGTTTGCCTACCCCATTTTGTGCTCAAGGGCTGCATTTTATTTTTTATCATGGATAGATGGGGCAGGTTATTCGTAGATGAGGTAAAAAAAAAAAAAAAAAAAAAACTTGAATGTTTATATGAAATATTTAAAATAATGATTTAAAAAAAATAATAATGACCCCAGAGAGAGGCAAACACTGAAAAAGTTCATTTTAATAATATAATTATTTATTATCCTTTTTTATTTTTTATTACATTTAATTAACATTTAATTATCTAATAATATAAAAGGTTAAATATACACAATTGTTTTTTTTTATTTTACTCATATTGTCTATTTAAAGAAGTAAACTATTACTAGTTATTTAATGAGCTAAATGAGTAAATGAATATTTTTAGTAACCAATTTTAGGAGAAAACTGCTAAATTAATGCAATAAATATTAAAGGACTCTCGATAATGGGTGACAGTAAAGATCTGAGCATCAGTGTAGGTCCCGCGGACCATATTTTGCCCAACCCAGTACTACCATATTGATTGAAATGAATATCTCTGGTCAAAAGTGTAATTAGAAGATGGTCCTTGTCAGCGCTCTATCAGCCGGCTTTGTCAGGTGGTGGTCTTCAAACTTAATTTTTGTCAAAATCTCCATGACTTGTCGAGTTACCAATGCTGTGCTCTGTAAATGTTCGTCAAAAGTCAAAATTACTTTTCTTCCTCTTCAAAGTATTGACAAGATTTCAAAGGTGACCTCACCGGTCCTGGTGATCCATGGCACGGATGATGAAGTCATCGACTTCTCCCACGGTCTGGCACTGTACGAGCGCTGCCAGCACCCTGTGGAGCCGCTGTGGGTAGAAGGGGCAGGCCACAATGACGTGGAACTCTACGGACAGTACCTGGAGAGACTCAAGCAGTTTGTCACACACGAGTTGGTCAACTTGTAGAGGAAGAAAAATCTGTGGAGATAAGATTGGTGGTTGATTTTGTTCTAACTTATTATTATCATGGCTATTTTTCCCTAGGATGCAGGCGCTGTATGCCTCTGTGGAAGTGTTTATGGTAGAATTTTGATGATAAACCACCTCTCCTACTTTGGAGCTCCAGTTCAGGCCCCTCCGGTCCACTGCAACTGTGAACTTTGAACAATTCATGAACTAAAACCCTATGGTTTTAGCTTCTGTGTTTGGACTTCTTATTTTTTTTTATTTTTTATATGTAAACATGTTGCACAATTGCACGTTGTAACAGTATGTGAATGCAAGACAGAGAAAAAGACATACTGTGTGAAGAACAGCCTGTGTATGAGTGTGTATGTGACTTTTTTGCTGCCTTTTACAAAGGATGCGGTCTTCACCTATTATCGGAGACTTCTGACCAGGCCACGAGGATGCTGATGTTCTCACTCACAGCCTTGATCCAAACTGGACTGCACTCTCCAATCCAACTGATGTTGAATTATTTTTTTTCTATTATCATTGCAGTATGTATATATTATACATGATATTTGCACATATCAGCTGTCACTGAAGAACCGTGAGACAAACTGCTGTGCAGGTGTTGCCAAATGTTTAGTATAATATATATCGCAGAGATGGACTCGCAGAGATTATCTCCACACCTTATTGCATTGCCTCTTCTGATCTTGTAAATTTATCATGCAATGTTGTTACTCTCAGATTAGCGTTACTATGCAGCAGTTAGTTTCAAAGGTGATATTTCTTTTTAAAAGAACATGTCAAGAAGTCTCCTCATTCTGACAGTTTCTTTTCAATTTTTCATTTTAGGATGTTAAAGAATCCATATCTGTAGCTCATATTAAAGAATTTCTTGTATAAATGATATAACTATAACAAATTTACTTTGTCATTTTGAATATGATAAAAATGTATATCACTAATGCCCATCTAGGCCTAGAGTGTTGCCTAGAGTCTTATTATTTTCAGTTGAGAAATATTTAAAAATGAAGAGGTTTTGTTTTCTTTAGTATATCTGAAAAGAGATTGAATGAACACCACTCCTACTAACTCACCATCTATGTGCATGGACAATAACTTATGTCATAGCTCAGCATTAAAAGGCCCTTTTTTTCCCCCCTTTAGTTTCACGCTCTTGTCTGCATGCCATTTCTGGGTCCATTGTTGATGGTTTACTTGCCCTTTTATTGCTGAGCAAAGCCAAACAAGCTATTTCAATGCACTAATGACTCCATTTACTATCAGAGCTGAGATAAGCAAATGTCAATGTTCACACAATGCCAGTCCCTTGTATTTTTTTTGGCCTACAAGGCTGAAGTTATGTATGACGGTGGACCAGGTTGAAGCTATGGGTGCTAGTGTAACTTGTCACAGCGACTGATTGATCAAGGAAACGGCGTCCGTGTGTTTTCTTTCACAAGAGTACGGTTCATTTCTGTCTTGGTAAGATTACACTTTCATTTTGTGCACTTTCCAAATAGTATATTATGCTTGTACTTTTTGTTCCTCTTAAAAAAACATTGCCATCATCTGTCATACTACGTTCATACTTGAAGGTACAGTCCTCATTGTTTTGTACTGCTCAGCTGGACTCTTGGCATCTCTAATTCAGTTGTTTTTTTTGTTTTTTTTTTACCGCATATTTCGATACAAATGGAACTCAAACTGTAATAACAATATTAACTTTAATAACTGAATAGCAAAAATAAAATGGTAATTTGGAAGAACTCAGTTTGTGTCTGACCTTTTTGATTTAAATGTTAGATTGGCCTTATTCTGTTGAATCAAATAAAAGAAATGCAGTACGGTAATCGACCCCCTTAGGAAGCTTATACTGTATTATAATTGCCGAAGATGAACCAAAGGACTACTTTTGTCAAAATGAAGCTCCTCAACTCACTTCAACAGTTTATTGGCACCAAGAAGCCAAATTGTGATCTGCATTAATTTCAGTAAACACTTCAGATTAACTAGTGACAGAAATGTGAAGCATGAGGTTGGGGTTCCAAAATAGGGTTTTCAAGCCAATTGTTAGGGTTTCACCCAGTGTGGTCCAAAAATTATTTATTGCAAATGTATCTTTGTCCATCTTTCGATGCCAATGTCGTATAGTGACAGAAGAATTACATGCGCTTCCACGAAATGGCAACCTATGTATCCACTTTTCATGACATTTTTGTTTGGTGGTATAATGTGAGATTATTTGATAAATATGTGCCTTGGCTCAATAAATTTAGGGAAACAATGTTGTAAACTAGAGTGTAGATTCGTAGCCAGGGGCAGAATTACCGTTAGGCAAACACAAGCAATTGCCTGTGGCCCCAAACGTCTCTTAAAAACTGATGTAAGTTTTCTTTTATTGAAAGCATATGACTATATTCACAGGCTTTAAAACATCAAAATATCTGATCGTCTCATGATCACTTTGAGGGCTCCCCTTCTCATGCAATGTCAAGTCAAATTTATTTGTCTAGCCCTTAATCACAAAACTCTTTGCCCCCCACTCGAGCAAGGAAATTTGGGGGAGGAGGGGACTATGAGAAGGGACCGCGGATAGGGGCATCCCCCTTCCAGGATGACCAGGCTGCAATGGATGTCAAGTAGCACCATTTATCACATAGTCTGGTGCTGTACAATGTTCATTACGATGGCAAGATGCTGTACAATGTTCATTAAGTGGGCATAAGTGTCATTTTAAAGAGAAAAGGCACCGCAGGGTAGATGCCTTCGGTGGTTCTGCCTCAGGACCTGGCCCGGTCGGTCAGCGAAGAATCCTCCATGAGGACTCCAGGGGAAGTCGTCCACCTTAGATCTTGTTTCCATTGTTCGGTGCAGAACCAAAAGAGCAACAGCCTCAGATTCGGTCAACATCACCTAGCCCTCTCTCTGAGCAGGAGGAGGTGGGGGGTGTAGGACAAATGGCAGTACAACAGGCCTACATGTACTTTAACTAAATGCAAAGAGTAGAAATCAGTCTTAAATCGCGATTTAAACATTTGCCATGATCTAGCAGCTCTAATAACATCTTACTTAACCACTTACTTACATCTTACTATGCATATGCAGACTTGATTCAGGAAGAGGGTAGCAAAACAAAGTTACAAACTTGTTGGCGCATTATGAGAAAAATGAAGTGGTGTTAACCCAGTGGAGTGGAGAGGGTGAGAGGAAAACCATTTTTCTCAAAATCAAAAGTGTCAAAGGTTTCAACCTTTTTCATGGTGACACCGAATGTGCATAAGCGACAACAGCGAGAGTCAGACGCTCTTGCCAGTTGTGGTTGCACCGCTGTCAGTGTCAGTCAAGGAGGATGTAGTAGAGATGACATGGAGAGTGACATGATTGATGCTTTTAATCACAAAAATGCAAGTATTAAAGCAGTCAAAAAAGTAAACTATATTTAATGTTGATTAATGCTCTTAGCATCAGCGCTCATCCTCACTAGGTTCGCGGGTGTGCTGGAGCCTATTCCAGGTGATTTTGGGCAAGAGGTGGGGTACTGGACTGGTTGCCAGCCAATCACAGGCCACATATAGACAAAAGACCATTCACACTCACATTCACACCTAAGGACCATTTAGAATATTTCACGAACCTCAAATGCTTGTTTTGGAATGTTGGAGAGAGAGGGACCGGCGTACCCTGAGAAAACCCATGCAAGCATGGCGAGAATATGCAAACCCCACACAGGAAGTCTGAAGCCTAGATTCAAATCCCCAAACCTCAGAACTGTGAGGCACATGTGCCAACCACTCATTCAGCATGCCCCCATCTTCTTATCAAAGCATCTTCTTAAAGTAAAAGCATTGAGAGGATTTACTCGTTAGATGTGAGTAAAATAAGGATTTTAAGGTTTTTTATCAAGTTTAGGAAAAATCCACATTTTAGTTGATGGTAAACATTAGTATTCAAAATCTTTATATTAAATAAACGGATGTGGAGGGCCCCATGACGAGACTTTCCTTGGACCCCTCAAATGACTCAATACTCCCCTGTTCGTAGCAGGCCCAAGATAATGTCCTATTGTATTTTCTCCAGCAGGTGGCAGTGTGGCATTGCCTTCAAAGCCCCACCCCTCCACCCAGAGACGTTCATGGACTCGGGAGACGAATTACGTGGCTATTTAAAAAGAAGAAGAACCAAAGAAACAATAATTTCAGCACATACACAGCCGTCATTATACGGTATAACTTTTCAACTTTCACATAAAGTACAGTATGTCAACTGTGTGGTGTAAAATATTAACATAATTAGCGAGTTCATATCTTCTCCGACGATCGTTGAACGTATCGTCACTTCCTGCACCTCTCCATTCCTCCTTTCGGCGGCTGAGGGGGTTGACCGTTGGATGGGGAGGGCGGACGACTGCCCCTCAACAGGCATAAAAAACGACCATGTGTAGAAAAGGTGTAGATAAAAGGCACGCGGAGAGCCCACGGCGAGGGTGAATCTATTTCGTCCGTCTCAACAGTTGGCTTTCGGAGCGAATGGACAAGAGCGGGAGCAGCACAGCCCGACCACCACCGAAGGTAACGCACGAGCCGCTCCGGGAGAGGCTTCACATTGTGTCAGCTTGTGTCATATGGTGCGCGGGGTAGGAAGAACCAGATGCTTCGCTGTCTCTTGACTGACGTCTACGAGAAAGGGAAAGTCTCTTAGCCCTCCCCGTTGTTGTCTGTGCGTGTCATCCTTTCTTTTTCAGCCAACTGTCCAAAGCTACCAAATACTAACATTATCTAAGTTCCTCTTCTTGTGGTGACATTAGTGACTCAAATTACGAAGATGTGGTGAAATCAAGACCGTTAATCAGATTATTTGTACTGCTGCTTAATCATAAATGGAGCCGCCTCTCATCTGAGCTTCTGTAAGCGATGAAGACATTTGCCAAGAATGAGCCGAGCACTGTACTGTGCACGGATCAGTAAACTGTCTTTGATGTTGCAGATTATTTTAGTGTTTATCCATTTGACGACTGTGCAAGATAACTTATGACTCAGCTCAGCTGTACTTGTGTTTTAACACAAGGAGTTTGGAAGTAAAAACATTTGTTTTTTTTGAAAGACTGAGGAATGTGTGAGGGTCTGTCCCACACATCTGTTTGATATTCAGTAGCAGGAAATCCACGAGGTGTTTGTGTGTGTGGGTGTGCATTGTGCTCAGTGTCATGTCCAAGGCGATGAATACTGAGATATGTTGAGTCTTTCACCTCAACAGGAGCAGTTCAGCCTGTTTTCACTGTCAGGAATGTGTACAGTAACTCCCAACTCAACTTTATCTAGAGCACTTTAACAATAACCACAGCTGTAACAAAGTGCTGTACATAAAACCGATAATAATAATACAATAATAAGTAACTAAATAAAATATTATTTTCTAATGAAAATACACACGAGCTCCCTTTACATTGGCATTTCATCATACAAGAGGTGCAGAGTTTTATTCCCTCTTGTTGCACATGTTGTGTGAAGCTGTTAGTAGATGAGAGAGTGGAGCAAGACTGAAGTCTCACGACCAGTGTGAGGGCGCCGGGATCACAGCGATCTACACCAAGATTGTAATCTCGCAATCACAGTGTGCATTACATCAGTCAAGTTTGCTAGAAGCTGAGAGCTGCGCTACAAACAAACAACTGCACTTTTCTAACATGCACTTTTCTAACAGCTGATCAGTTAATCTGTTGGTGAGTCACACACATATAGAAGGAATGTTCCAAATCTCCCGACCCATTGAGTCAGTTTTGATCAGTTTGGACTTCTTTTTTTTTCTTTGCCTCCTGTGTTTTTTTATTTTCATTTATGAGCTCTTTTAGTGTCTTCCTCACTGTTTCAGTCTGACTTCTTTTTCTCTCCCCTTCTTTCACCATACATTGACATATTGCTTGCATGGGGTCCTCAGTTTGCATGGTTGCAGACAGCACAGTGAACGAGTTTGCACTAGTTAGAAGGTTTTAAACGATTAATTGAATAACTTGCACAATTCGATTACAAAAAAGTCAAAGCAAAATCTCTGCCTTGAAGCTTCATAGTAATAATTTTTCCACACGGACTTATGTTACTGCAGACTCACACACACCACTCTGTGTATGAATAATTTGGTGCGATGGTGGCGAACCAGGAGGAACGACTGTATAAAAGACAGAGAAGATGCAAAGTTTGAGATCATTCCACAATTAAAAAAAAGTGCAATGTGTATCTTGCAAAGCAGAACTAATGTACCACAAAAGCACATCTAAGAACACCAACACAAGGTATTGATGTTATCATATTTAATCTAGCCTAGTACCAGCACTAGTTGGAACGGATTGTAATGCCCCCACAAGTGGTCAAGAATAGACACAACCGCCGGTGCACTTTTAATTGTTTTGTTGAGCAAACGGTAACAAAATAAACACATAGTAAGCACATTCACACATGAGCTGCTACAGCCACAACAAACGCCAAGGTGCTCAACGGCACGCAAACAGGAAAACGGTTAGCCATTTAACAGCCAGCCGCTAAACTGAGCTCACAACAGCCAACTATACACTCTCATTTGCTGACCCCCACGTCACTCACCGGGCGAGGCCCCAGCTTTTTAAAACCTTTGAATGTCAAAGTCACAGATACTGTAGTGTGAAATGTGAGGATGGTGACAATAAGTGGACAACAATAATACCTGCACTTCACATGCACATTTTGTTATTTAATAAATGCACAATCATGTTTTATAATCCAATTACTCAATGTGATAATTGGTATAATAATAATAATAATAATACTCTAAAAAACATTATAAAATTATTTGATAGCAGCAGCCCGAGGCATATGAATACTTTGCCATGGCAAGAAGACATGTATACTTACTGCCGTATTTATTGTTATTCATTTTATCGTTTTATAGTTATGGTTTAAAAGTGTTTTTCATATTTACTGAAATGATGACAACTTCTGTGTTACTGTAGATTGGTGATAGCCTACCACTACATTGCTGTCGTAGGAATGGAAATCCATGAAAAACTGAGTACTTTGTGTATTACTAACTTGAGTCACTCTTTTATTCCGACTAATAAATATCAATCTGATGGGATCATTCAGTGCACACACAAAAATGTGACTCAAATTAAGTTTGCAAGCAACACTATTGCAAAAATGTTCCATGCTTTTTTTTTTCTCTTTGGCACACTTTTCTAAATTTTTCCAAAGCGCCTCATTGACTCATTTGTTGAGACATTGTTGAATGACTATTGTTTGTCTGACCCTCATTCGCCATCCCTCTGTTTTTCCCCCCCTTTCAGATAGCAGCAGGCATCAGCAGACGTAACTACCATGCCGACAAGTGATGGTCCGAGCCGCTTCCCGGTCTTTGCGGCCCCCCCCAAAGGCAACCACCAGCGCTCCCCAGGCTACGTCCCTGGGCGGGTGGCTCCGGTCCGGTCACCCCCGCCGGCCAAAGCGCCACCGCCACCACCAATCAAACCTCATGGCCTGCCTTCGCAGCGACAAGCCACTTTCAGCTTGTCAGAGGAGAACCAGCGCCGGGAGCGCGCGCATAGCCTCCGGCTGAGAAAGAACACGATCATCTGCTTCGGAGTGTCCATTGGGGCGTTCTTCCTCAGCCTCATACTTGTACTTAGTCTCACTAGTGGTGACATTTTAGACGGTAAGTGATATATGTCCTTTGAAGCAGTGGTTCTCAAACTTTTTAAATAAAGTACCACCTCTAAAAATACTTACTTTAAATTTAATGCCAGCCTTCCCAGTTAACCTGGATATTTGACTTCTAAAGCCGTCAATGGCAGTGAATGTGTTAACTCTCAGTCCCACCATACTGAACAACATTAAAATACAGTTTCATAGTAGACCTAGGTGTTCATCAGGAACGAGACAGAGGCTTTATTCCTAAAAGTATATTTAGTATTATTGTAAGCCATTTTAACATTATGAATCGAACCTACAACCTTCAGGTTAGGAGACAACCACGCTACCATCTGAGCCATGCCTTAATGAGTTCATGTACAGGCTTATCCTTTATGCTGAATCCTTTTGGATTTCTTACTGGTCATCTTTGCAGAGAACTGTCCCGATCACAACCCCTCCCTGAGTAACTGGAACCCAGGCCACCAGCCGGAGAAGGCCATGGTTGTCAGGAGGGGAGATTTTTTTCGATTGGACTCTTCGGCTACTTTCCGCTCACTTGCCATCCAATCAGGAGGTAAGAAATCTAGCAAACGTAACATGCATGTATACTTATAAACAGTATTTATTCACTTATTAGGGTTACTATTATTATTTGCAGGGTATTTAAGTAATACCTAATGAAGTAGCATGTTTGAGGCATTGTGTGACATGCCAGTACTGGTACTTTCTTTGTCAAACGCCATTAATTTATTGCATCTGTTGACAAGTTTTCTATATTGCTCCCTCCTTGTGTGGCTTCTCTGTAGGGGGCTCAAGTCTGCAGAACATCTGACACAAATTCCCACTCATTAGAAATGAAATGACAAATGATAGTTACGTACGTAAGGGTTAGTCGCTCTTTCTTTCGACTTCAATGACTCCAAAACCGTTGTCTTAACTCCGTGTAGAGTTCCAGGACGGGGACTTCTGGCGTCTTTTCGTGTTGGAATTGCGTATCATGGTTGGATTGTCTTTTGTCCATTTTGTGTTCGGGATTCACAGAGGAATCCAAAACAACCCCATAACCTCAGATCTAAACGTCAGCTTCACGCTGTTGCTGCTGCAGTCGCTGTTTGCTTGAGTAGCCATTGTGTACCACACACACACACAGCGCCTCACAGTGGCCAGGAGGTGAACCGAATCAGTAGATTTGCAGAATACATTTTAAATTGCGAAACGAAAAGTTACAATGCATTGATGAACCGATATTTTTACCCACCCCTACTTATTGGACAACTTAAGTACACAGTACAATCTATCTGTAACCAACAAATCTGCCTTTACGAGACACTCTGCAATTCTGATTGGCACCGTAAAACATTTTGAAAAATTGTATGGAATTTAACATATTCACTAGGGATGGGTGTAGTAAATAGGCAGAATGGCAATTTCTTTCTGAATGTTCTGGAGTTCTGTTTGCAAGTGACATATTGTCATATTGAACAAAATGCTGCCAGAACCCCTTGTGCCATAACAGAGGTCTCTCTCTCTCTCTCTCTCTCTCTCTCTCTCTCTCTCTCTCTCTTTCGCTCTCTCGCTATCTTGCTCTCGCACACTGGACTACTTTTATCCAGATTTGTATTAGATATAATTTTGCATGTATACTGAATGTTGTGACTGTTAGTGCTGTCGTTTAGTTAAACTCCACATTCCAATTTACTGTCTTCTCACAGGTCGTGTAGTCTTTGCAGACAACACTGACGGCTCTAAGAACATATCCTTAAGAACACGACATATCCTCATTGAAAATGGCGGCGGCCTTCACATCGGCGGGCCCAAATGTCGCTACCGTTCCCACGCTGCCATCGCCCTCACGGGGCGCTCTGACAGCAAAGACAGCAATATACCCGGTCTTGGCGGGAAGTTTATCGGTGTCATGAGTGGTGGAACTCTGGAGCTCCATGGCACAGAGAGAGTCTCCTGGTCTCTGTTAACCAAAAGCGTGCCTGCCTCTGGCCTAACCACGGGAGGCGACGCCTTCCAGCGCAACTTCAGCAGAGGCATCAACCTGCGCGTGGTGGATCAGGACACAGCAGACATCCTACTCAGGGAACGTTACGACACCCACGAATCCCGCAATGACAGTCGCAGGCTCACCCAGCTGCTCCGGTCCCTGCCGGCGGGTCGCATAGTCACACTCGCCGTCGGAGACTCTGCCGTCAAAAGTCTTCTGGACGAAACCAAGAAGGCCCTTGAAGAGACGCTTGGCAGCAGTCATGTCTACAATCTCAAGTACAGGTGAGGAAGCCTGTTGTACTTGTACTTAATTGGCTGTGGGGGAATTACCATCACAGCTAATTCATTCCATTGTCGTGGATATGTCAACTGGAATCCAACTGATTACTGCCACTGATGAATATATTTAAGTATGTTTTTCAATTGGTAGACATGAAAGAGGGTCTCGCCCAAGTACTCGAAGAGTTTACCTTTTGCTGTGCCTTACCCGCCCACAGTCTCAACTTTGCTACAGCGATCCGTTTTCTTGCTCACCTCAGTTTCCTCTCTGTTAAAATTTGTCGAGTTACCGTGACCAAGCGCCTCATGCCCAAAATAAGGGCAGGGAAGCCTTCATTCATATTTGTATTTGTCTGTTTGCGTGTCTCCAGCCGACCGATGCGTTCAGTGCGGAATGGTTTTAACAGTTTCAGGTGGTACAAATTTGGAATGTTAGTTTTCCTTGTGAGCAATCAAGTAGCTGTCTATCCAGAAGCAGAAAAAGAAGCAGGTGGGAAAGGCTCAGCTTGGAAAAAATAACACGTCGACCTTCAGTGCCACATGAAAAACATTTGTGATGTGCTTTTGTTGTGTGTCATTGGGAGGGTTTTGTTTTTTATTGGTCCTTTGGGACTGAAATGAGTTTGTTTGAACTACTACATTGAAGCCCCCTCTCACCTTTTGAGACCCCTTCACATAGACTACCAGTAACATGTCTTTGTTACATAGGTCTTTACTGTCTAGAATAATGCGCTCTCTTACATTCCCATTTGGGATTCTACCTTGAATCGTTCCATGGTATTTCTCTTCCTGTTTTCTCTGGATTTGTGCTCTCTGCCAGGAAAGGAAGCACACACCGGATAACAAGGTGATGGTCCTAATGTTTCCAGCATTTGTACAAAAAAAAGACTCTTCAGGAAATGTAGTGTCTATCACAACTATTTCTTCAAGACAAAAATGTTTTCACAGAATGTTGAATTGCTCGATTGGGCCTTGTGTGTCTACACCACTGATTTCCAACCTTTATGGAGCCAATGCACATATTTTACAATGGAAAAATCCCACGGCAGACCAACAAACAAAAATCTCACAAAAAGTGGATACATTAATTACTGTATGTACTTTGCCATCTAATAGAAGAGCATTTATTTGATTCTTTATTTGTCTGTCACTATGCCTCACTGACATAAATAGATGAATAAAGATACATTATTTCTTGGAAATATATAATTTTCTCAACAATTAAGTCCATCCATCCATTTTCTTTACCGCTTCTCCTCACTAGGGTCATAGGTATGCTGGAGCCTATCCCAGCTATCATCGGGCAGGAGGCGGGGTACACCGTGAACTGGTTGCCAGCCAATCGCAGTCAACAATTAAGTACAATTTTATAATTTCCCACAGCACACCTGAAGAGTGCTCACGGCACACTAATGTGCTCTGGCACACTGGTTGAGAATCACTGGTCTATACTGCACCCATGAACATACAGTAAAAGTTTCTTCCAATGCGAGCTCTGGATTTATTTCTAGCCGGGTCCGGCTCGGTCCTTGCTTGGTAGACAAGTCGAGCACTAAGCCAGATTCTCAAGTGTCACGTTTCACCTCAGGGTACCAAGCCAGCACAGAGGTCTTCACAGAAATCCACTCAAATCCACAACACAGTGCTTCAAGTGGTTCAGATGATAGAGCCCCATGTGTGTGTGTACACAACTGCCTTCGTGCACACTCTTCTAATCTTTCACTATTTATTGGAGGGATTTAGTCTTAGCTCTCTGTGGATTTGCCTGATAGGAGACATACAGCTGACATATATTAGCTAGTGTGCAGTTCAATGTCTCACTCAATTTGAAACATGCTGTATTTCAGGTGTTAAATCCATAGAACTGAGGGGGACAATGAACACTTGCACAAAAAGTAGGGGACTGTTATGGCAACACGTCAGACACATGCTAACGTTAACACAATCAACTATCCAGCTTGTGCAGCAGCATTCTCCAAGTGACTGGAGGGTCGTCACGGTGTGTCAGTTATTAATGTGCCTGACTTTAGAGCCATTTCAACAAAATAATGGACTTCAGCTCAGTATTCCAACATAAGATTGCTGAAAAATATTTACAAAACCTGTATGTTTGGAACAAAAAATGTTTTGGAAACTGAAGCGGACCATTCATTAGTAGATCCTTTGTATTTAATGTTTTTGTGTCTCAGGAGAGCACTTACACACTGTCACACACCCAGCAATAATGACGTTGTTTAAAGGCTGTGAAGATCAAGCGGTGGCCGAGGCTGAAGGGAAAAGTGCGCCTTTACGCTCTCCCTGTGCTTCCTGCTTGTGCTTTTGTCAGTTTTCGCACTGGGTGCAAGGTGAAAGGTTATTTCCCCCCCCGGACCCCCACACACATAACAGAAGAGTGTGGTTCCCCAGATGGATCCGGTTTGTGTATCCACTGGGCGCACTGTACCACTTTCATCTTTAAAAAGATAATTTTACTATTATGTGAAGGTTACTACTGTGGAGTGTATACCTTTTTTTTTTATGGAGAACTTGGAATGGAATCAAATCTGAATTTGAATAGTTCAGGGACAGTTCTCTAGCGGGTGGTTCTGTTAAGCCGTGTTTGCGAGTTATGACATATTATCTCCGTAAATTCCAAAGTCTTAAAACTCATTTGGAATCAGGACAAAAATAAAATAATTATGACATTTGAAATTAAGGACAGGGCCATAACACAAGGCCAATGCCTTTCAGCATCCACACACATTGGGCTCAACCACTCAGAGGATTTCATCTTTGTGTATTTTAAACAATTATCCAACGAACTTTCAATTTTGAACTTCGAATTTGACAGTTACCATCAATCTATTACACTCTCTTTCACTAAAAATAATTCCAGCATTCTTTTAAATAATCTTTTAATTATTGTGTGACACAGTGGATCTAAGGTTAAACACACTCTCAGCTCTGGAATTTTCAAATCATTGTAAATCAGGGAACTCATGTAAAGGATAATAATCTGTTGCACAGATTGAGCATTGCGAACTGTCATACATTTATGTCAAGTGTTAAAAGAGGGTAACCACCGGCTGGTAGTAACAAAAACAACACTCTGTTTTTACTTTTATGGAAAAGGACGTGTGACAAATGCAATGGTGGACATTTTGTTGTGTTATCTTTCTTGTTGACCTATTGTTGATTTAGCCTTAACAATTGACCCGTTCACCAATTTGCATAAAATAACTGCGGGGGACTCGAGGCAGACAGCAAGTATCTGATGTCAAAAATGTGCTGTTACAGTCCCCTCCAAAAGTATTGGAACAGCAAGGTCAATTCCTTTGTTTTTCTTGTATACTGCAGACATTTGGGTTTCAGATCAAAAGATGAATATGAGACAAAAGTTCAAAATTCCCGCTTATATTTCATGGTATTTAAATCTATGTGTTGAACAACTCAGGACAGAGCACCTTTTGTTTGAAGCCACCCACTTTTCAAGTGAACAAAAGTATTGGAACATATGACTGATGGGTGTTTATAGTTGCTCAGGTGTTGCCTATTGGATTGATTGCTTAAACATTAGATAGTGCTTGTTTTTGGCTTTGGGTTTCACCTATGAAAACTGCATTTGCTGTCAAGCAAAAATAAAGACCAGAAAGCTGTGGACTGTATGTGGCTTAGTATTATTGTCAGCTTTTTGTTGACATAGCCACATTGTACTCAACAGCCAGGACTCAAATGTGTGTACCACTTTCCTACATTCAAAAAGTAAATTTTTTGTCGTCATACATGATGACATGACATTTCTTCTAAAACAGAATCAAGCAATTCATCCTCCTCTCCCTTACCTCTGCAGGCAGGCATGGGCTTTGGTCTCCGTGGTGGGCGGTGGTAACACGTCATGCTCGGAGGATGTCAGGGAACATGAGAACCATGACACTGGAGGGAGAGCTCTGGCGAGACGAAATTTCACCACCGTCAATGGTGTGCACTTCTCGGTCACCGCCTACAGCGAGTGGAAGAATGGTGAGGAAAGCTTAATGGTACAATCTGTATACATTTTGTAATGTCCTCTTTGCCAATATATAATACGCAATTACCACTGGTGCCTTCATTAAAAATTTAATTTTAAGTTTTAAATCCTGATTGTAACTTGTAATAGCTATTTTTAAGATTGCTGCAGCTTGCTTTAGGCAAAAATCAAACAAACATACTTCATTTAGCTGCACATGAGTCAAGCTATTAGGCTCAGTTTTATTCATAAAGTAGTGCAGTTGTACAACACTAAACTTCATCTTGTAATACTAATAATAAGCATATTGTTGAATTAAAACTATAATAGTTTAAAAAAACTGAAAATTATCTCTGTAAAGGCAGAATTTTGGATACAGCTCTTCCACACGATTTTATATTATTAAACAAGTGTACCCAATGTTGTTGCCGATTGACCTTTAAAATCTTGAAAATGTATCTTCTACAGTGGATATAAAAAGTCTCCACAACCCTGTTCAAGTGCCACGTTTTGGGGATATTACAACATGAGACAGGATAAATCATTTCAAAACGTTTTCACCCATTAATGTGACCTATACCCTTTGAAAGTAGATTGAAAACCAATGTTGAACCTTTTGGCCATAATTCCAAAAGGTATGTTTGGTGTGAACACAACACTGCTCATCACCAAAACAACACCAGACCAAGAGTGAAGCATGGCGGTGAGAGCATCATGCTTTGGGGCTGTTTTTCTTCAACTTGAAAACAAATGTCAGGAAAAGCCTACTAGAACTTCTGAACTCTGGTATTCATCAGAGGTACTTTAAATTTTGACAGGTGTGTGCTGACTCCCATTTAACATGAGTTTGATTGTGAGTGGTTAATTCCACCACATCCCCTGTTATAAGAGGGTGTGCACACTTGTGCAACCACATTATCTCAGTTGTTTTGTACTTCACCTCGAAAAGATGTGAATAAGGGGTGTGTAAACTTTTAAAATCTATTTTAGGTCATAGAATTGTCTTAGAATAAGATGTAGAAACTCTCATACACCTTATATAATACTACACTATACACATCGTGACATGTAATATACAGTATAGTGATGATAAATATTGCTTACGGGCCTTGTGAGCTTGCACTTATAAGTGGTGTTGGATTTTTCGTCATTATTGTGTAAGCAGGTACAAAGGTGACAAATGAGGTGTATCACATGACTGATTTGTCATCTGAGCATTAGGTAACATAGATTAGGGTTAGGGTTCTTTGTGACCATATCATTATGACAAATACCAGGCTTTTAAATTGTTAAACATTACCTTAGAGCTGTTTATTCAGGGCGGCTGTACATCCATACCTTGACAAACCTCTTTCATAGTTGACTCAATTCTACAGGCAGGTGTGCTTTCTGTTTTACCCCCTTTTGGTGATGTTGCCCAGAAAATGTCACATGATAAATTCCCCTAATTCCTTTTTTAATTAAAAGTTCATTGTTTTCACCTCCCAGGTTTCCCCATCTCAGGATTCCAGGTGGATGCGGTGGACCAGGTGGTGCTGAATCTCCAGGATGAAGTGCAGCAGACCTGGCACCCTGGCAATCAAATTGTTGTTGCTAGTACAGATTATTCCATGCATCAAGCTGAAGAGTTTACCCTTCTACCCTGCCCTCATTGTACCACTAGACAGGTCCGAATACAAGGTGAGCCAGCATGGTATCCACAGAGACAGAATGTTTTTACGAAGCCTAGACGTGGTAGGAATATTGTTTGGTTTTATTGTTTGTCACATGTAGACAAAAAAAAACATTGACACTCACATTCATACCTGTGGGCAATTTAGTCTTCAGTTAATCTAACATTCATGTTTTTGGAATGTGGAAGGAAGTCGGCGTACATTTGACCCCCGCATATTCTTGCTTCAGTTTCCACAGATTCAAAATAAGAGCAAGTAAATACAAAAAAAAGTATTAGGTGCTCAAATAAAGTGCTTACCTTCAGAATTATTCTTTAAAAACACCTAACAAAATACAGATATTTCATGTTTTGATCATATGGGTATAAGCAAAATCATGCATTGTAAAAATGCATTACACATAGGTAAGAAGGGTTTTCCAGAATTTTGAGGTCAACTTTGGGGGTGTGTATTAAACTATTATATACGAGAAATTACGGTACTGCACCGTGCTGCTTGACCTTCAAGTTAAAAATTTTTTGTTGACTTTTAATGATTTGTATGTACTTCATACATACTCTGGTTTAAGGCAGTATCTGTCCCGAAAAGTCTTTGTCTTTCTGGTTAAACCCTAATGCTCTGACCCAAAAGTCTTTGTCCATCCTACTATCAGGTATATTTCCTTATGTCATTACTCCATTGTCAGCAAAGGCCAACTCCCTTCCTGCAGAAAAGGATGCGATAAAGCGTGGGTCTTGACTTTTGAGTCCCTGTTAAATCCCAACAGCTGCTCTGGGTTATCATTGTCAGCAGCACCCTGTGGACACGAGCACTTTAAAAGCTGATGTATGTTTTAATAAGCGTCTCACCAGTTTTCTCTTCCAACTGTATATTATTTTAGTGGGTTGAGTGTGAGGTGCGGCTGCGACTAAGCATATTTCTGTGGTGGGAAGTAAATAATTAATTTAACTATTTGAAATACTGTACTTTTGGTTAGTAGAAAGGAACATCCACATTGGAACACAATCCGTTACGTGATGCTGGTGGTTCACTATAATTTGTTCCCATGGGAAACAATGTAAAGTGAATGAATTTGCTTCAGGCTGCTATCAGGAAATCTGTATTAACTGTCCAGGTGATGTTTTAAGTAACTTTCTAACATTCTTAATTGTCATACAAGTATAAAGAGAAGTTAACTGCAGTATAATACAATTAAAACAAAGTAAAACTACTCACCCGTTGAAGACCCAGACAGGCATGTAACGCAGTGGGAAAAGGAAGGTGTTTGCCAATAAGCTTCTCTGGTCAGGTCATTTCCATGCTGTATATTAGCAAATATGGTTTCAGATACATGCTATTTACATTACATAAAATCAACTTGTATATGCATTGGAAATTTAAGGCTACATTTCCACGATATTCCTGGCACCCGTGGCAGTACTTCAATTCGGCCCACGGTTGACCACAGATGCCAGTACATTCCCTCCCGGCTTGTCAAATTCTGATAAGCTCCCTCACGTTTCTCACATTCTGTCAAGGCTTTCTATGGATGAAACATGGACACCAAGCAGCTTTAGAGCACGTTTGTGGCCCCGGCAAAGTGGAATGAAGTTCCCTTGCTGGACCCCGCCCCAGGGTCTGAGTCAGCGCAGAGGGGCATATTGTGTCACCCAATAAATGTTTGACAATATTGGTTTTCTCTCGACTATTTCACTTACTTATCCATTTCTTGTACCAAAATGCATAATTAACTGCTTTGAAGTTCCATTTCTAACTTACAACTGTTCTCGCTTTGGTCCAATTATGTGCCTTACTTCTCCATTTGTATCCAGCTGGTGAATCATCCAATGCTGACTACATGTGTGTGCTGTACAGGAAAGCCTCTTTATAACCATGTTGGTGAGATCATTGATGGAGTGGACATGCGCGCTGAGGTAGCCCTGCTCTCCAGGAACATTCTCATCTACGGAGAAATGGAAAACTCTTGCTACGGAAACAACTTGTGTCAGTTCTACAGCCACGACACCTATGGAGGTCACATCAAGGTGTGTAACTCTATAGCTCAGAGGACATGCTTTGCATCCCAAAGTGCTAATGTGGGTCTGCAGGCTTCAGCTTGACATTACATTCTCAGGTTACTGTGTTGTGACCAATCTACATATTTTTCCATTCTGCATAGTAAAACTCTGTGTGTTCTATTTTTACTTTCTGTGCTAAATGAGTGGCGTTATTCATGGTCCCTGCTCTGATTTTTATGTAAACAACTGCTGTCTTTCTAACACCAATTTCCACACTTTCATTGCCATTTTACACCTTTTTCTCACGTGATCTTTAGATTATCATTTTCCATATTCCATGTTGAAATATACACAAGGCAGCTCCTCATCTCAATGTTTTCACTTTATGCATCTGGGTTAAGAAGGATACTCTAAATATTTTCATGATTTAAGCTTAATGTTATATTTCCATTGTTTGAAAAGTTTTCAAATGGCTTAAAATTACAACTCAATTTCCTCCAAATTTACTGAGTAATTAGGCGATAACGCGTTTTAATTTAATTTCTCATCTGCAATGACAAAGTAAAATTTTGTGGAACACAAACAATGTACAGTGATAAAGAATACATTTTAGTACATAGGTAAGCCTCAGGCGGCACGGTGAACGACTAGTTAGCACATCTGCCGCACAGTTCTGAGGACTGGGGGGCAAATCCCGGCCCTGCCTGTATGGAGTTTGCATGTTCTCCCCGTGCCTGCGTGGGTTTTCTCCGGGCACTCCGGTTTCCTCCCACATCCCAAAAACATGCATGGTAGGTTAATTGACAACTCTAAATTGCCCATAGGTGTGAATGTGAGTGCGGATGGTTGTTTGTATGTGCCCTGCGATTGGCTGGCAACCTGTTCAGGGTGTACCCCTGCCCGATGATAGCTGGGTCTGTTGATTGAAGACTCTAACTTGCCCGTAGGTGTGAATGTGTGCGCGAATGGTTGTTTGTTTATATGTGCCCTGCGATTGGCTGGCGACCAGTTCAGGGCGTACCCCGCCTCTCGCCCGAAGATTGCTGGGATAGGCTCCAGCACGCCTTGTGGGGATAAGCGGAATGGAAAATGAATGAATGAAAGGTAAGCCTCAAATTATTCATATCCTGGTCACCTTTTAACTGAAACTGAAACAATAAATTGGCAAAAGTTACAGATATTAGTGAAAAATATAATTTTTATTGTGTACGTCTGAAAATATTTTGCACCGTTCTTGCATAACCGTAAGCATTCATTGCAGTCAACTATAACCTTGTATATGAATGTACAATAACATTAGTGTATGAATAAATTTTATTCAGATATAGACCTTTGTGTCTATGAAAATAAAAATCGTAACATATCTTAGTCGTTCTCATGCAAGTTCCAGTTAAAAGATAGTAGTACTCCAAATACAAATCACTAACTCAGAATGTATGTATGAATTATTTGGAACTGAACTCTTTATATACTTTATAAAAATGTGTATTCTCTGTATTTTGCTTGAAAATCTTGAAAGTTGGATTTTAAAATGGCTTGAAATTGTGCTTTTCATTATAAGGCCTTGTTTTGCTGATATTGTTCTTTTGTCTTCTGTATGTTTGTTTGACAGAGTTAGTAGGACCAAGTTGGTGTTTAAATAGCTGCTTGAGGAGCAAGAAACTACGCTATGAATGGAATCAATGTTTAGGGCAAAGTATAATGTTAAAGGACAAAAAAATGAGAACAGCGAAATGTAAAGTTTATGCAATTGTGAATCTGTGTCAGTGTAAAACTGAGAGCACGAGCTGTCATGTACACTGAGTTACAGTTTGCTTGAAGGCTTCACCAATTCGCCCTCAACAAAATCCAGACCATGTGGATTATGCAGTACACACACCTACGCACACACACACACACACACACACACACACACACACACACAGAGAGAGAGAGAGAGAGACCTCCTAGAGAGTTTGTTTGCACTTCATTATTAGATACTGTATGTGTGGTTATTGGTTTTGTGCTTTGTTGTCTCTGTAATATTGAAAATTATCCTTCACAAAGCCAACGTGTTCTACTTTTGTAATACACAAACATCTTATTCCCCCCCCTGCTCTCTTCCAATATGTCAGATTATTGGAAACTTCTCCTCGGTGCATCTGTCCTACGTAGAGCTGAAGAACATGGGCCAGCAGAGAGAGAAGAGTCGCTACCCGATCCATTTCCACATGTGTGGTGACGTGGACCAGAAGGGAGGCTACTGGGAGCCCACTTATGTGGACGGACTCTCCATCCACCACTCTTTCTCTCGGTGTGTCACCATCCATGCCACCAATGGCTTGCTGGTTAGTAATTCTATACAACATCTGAAAAAGGGGAAACAGATGATGATAAATTGTCTATTTAGACACTTGGTGAGACTGGTTGCTGAAATCACCCCTTAGTCCAGAGTCCTTATCAATTACAACTTCCATATTTGGATGACTAATTTCCACTTATTTTCTTCTGACATGTCCTCCTTTGGTCCCCTAAGTCTGTTCTTCAAACATTTCTGTCCAGCTCGATTTCTCTAACATAAACTGGCCAGTCCTGCTACATCTAGACAAGGTTTACTTGGTGACTAAGGGTAACTAAGGTTCTAATGGGATCTAATACAATGGTTTAAAACTGCACTGTGTCACAATGAAAGGTGTATCAGTATTTTATACTGTTCCTCTTATGTGTAGCCAAAAGGTGTAACCGACCCGTCTACGCTACTCTCACTGCAATCACAATAGTAAATATTTTGTCACTCAAGATTGAGCATTCCTATTTTTATTATGAAGCGCTTGTAGCGTATAGGACCTTACCAGATGTGTGCAGGTGTATCTTGAGAATGATTCGTGATTAATCATTTCCAGAAAGTCTGACTAAAACTGAATCATACGAAGTCCAAAGCAATACTTCCCTTTGGAAATAATGTAAATCCAATTAATCCATTCCAAACAGCTTAAAATAGTCACCAAAAATAAATTTTATAGAGAATAACTATAGCTTTACATACACACTGTGTGAATTACATGTAAAAGACTAATGAAGCAGATAAATCAACATTTAACATAACCTTTACCTTTGTTGAAGACTCTTGATGACGTAGACAGCAAGGAGGGGAGAGAAGTGCGCCATTTTCCGAGTTCTTTCTTGAATTCAATAGTGTTTCTCGCCTTCTTTATCAAATCACTGGCCCTCTGAACTTTCTGTCGTATTGTATAAAATTCAGGCTTTCAAAATTAAAGCATGCTAGTGTAATAACAGTTCCAACACACTTTATTTGGCCCTATGGGGGCTTATTTAGCAGTGCGACTGTTAAATAAGACACCGTGTACCGCAAGAAAGTGTGGTGAAACTGTTATTATATTCTGTGCTTTTATTTTGAAGGTCTGACTTTTGAAAGGATGTGTTACGCAGATGTTGCTTGCGTGTTGCAGAACAGATGGCAGGGTTTATGCTTCGACTTGTTAATAAAAGCTTGGATTGTAGAGTACGCCTGTTTTGAGCCTTTCATACACAATTTACGAAATGCTTTGGATGAACGGGCATCGATTCCGGGAACTGAATAGCCAAGTCACAAGGTTTTTTTTGTACAAAATGTATGAAAACCGGTACAAAATTTAGACACAAAAAAAATTCCAAAACTAGGGCATAAAAAAACAGAGGTTGCACCGTACGTATAGTTTTATACATACTTAACATATACATACTTCTAAATCTCATGTACTAAAACACATTTTGATTGACATCAAGTGTTCAAGGTTGTTTGTTGACAATGTGACTGATCCTGTCTTGACGTCAATGGGTCATCATCGTATTTGACTTTTGTCCCTGAGGCTCTTGCATTGACATCATTTTTCCTTTCAGCCTCAAGGAAATGGGAAGTACAACGGTATTTAGTACACATAATGCCAATATGAACACTTTCCCATGTCCAACTCATCCATGGAGGTTTCCTGTCAACACTCTTCCGCTGGCAATTGCCAGGCAATTTCCCTCAGCGCTAATCAGTAAACTACTTTGTTTGAACCACACCGTCATCTGTGACGGTTTCCCACCATTCTGTTTGCGCAAAAGAGGAAGCCAGACACAATTAGTGATGCACTGAAACACCTCTATATGAACCTTGAACAAGATAATCGTGGATAATGACTTCCTGAAAAGACAGGAAACTTAAGGCTTTGGATTCTTTATCCGCAACCTAGCTTTAGATGGATTTAGCAATAGAAAAGGGCCCTATTATTTGGTATTAAATAAATGAGGCACAGTATGAAAGTATGAAATAGCTCATCCCACTACTCCCCTTCTTGTTTTACACTATTTGAAATAACCTATTTTCCAATGATGAGTGTTTTATCTTTGTCGGCTTCAAGTATGAATTTGGTATACAATGAATGGGCTATGTTCCCGACCAGGTTAAGAACACAGTGGGCTATGACACTCTGGGTCACTGCTTCTTCCTGGAGGATGGCATCGAGCAGCGGAACACTTTCTACCGCAACCTGGGCCTGCTGACTCGACCCGGTACTCTGCTGCCCACTGACCGCAATGACACCCTCTGCCTCAGCATTAAGGACAAAGTCTACAAGGGCTACACTCCCTCCCCCAGCACAGAGTGCAAGTAAGCCATTTACTGTACATTACATGCCTGGCAATAGAAAAAAATTCATGACTAATTGACACCCACACAAAAAGGATTTAAATTTTCTTTTGATCCTAAATGACGGTGGCAAAGCATTTTTTTCCTCTGAGACAAAGCCTGACCAAATGAAGCTCCTCCCCTAAGTTTAACATACAGTGGGTGCTTGGCAGCATTATACCACCAGAATAGCGGCAAACAATTTTTTTTTATATGAGACATGAGTTTTTCAGGAAATAACAGAGAATACGTGAATTTGCAAAAGCCCAGCTTCGAATATGCGGGGGATTCATGACTGGTCTGATGAAGTAACGCAGCTGCAGTAGCGTCAGTAAATACGAGATCATCGTAGTGCAACATCCGCAAATTAGTTAAATTAAGATACAACAGTAAGTCAACCAATGCCCCATTCTACCCTGAGAGTGCCCGATCTCGTCCTATCTCGGAAGCTAAGCAGGGTCGGTACCGCTTAGTACTTAGATGGAGACCACCTAGGAATACCAGGTGCTGGGGGTTGGGCAGTAGGCCAGTCACATGTTCCTGTAAAATACTACGGATTACAGGAACTGCAGTTGCGGCCTAATGTGCCTCATGGCACTGAGAGCTCAACACACACACAAAAAAAGTAAACCATTGACAACAGTACAGGGGAGCCAACATTTAATATATTTTCCTGCTATCCTGGGGCTGTAAGACAAGGAACTATGGTGGACCAACCAATTTTTATGTTCCTTTTATTCCATTAAAGAAGTGCTACCTTTGTTTATGCTCCACACCCCTAGAAAACGCATTTGAAGATGAAGATAGTGAATTGATACAAAATTGTATTATTGGTATTCATTTTTTAAGCAGAGCCATTGGTAATGTAGTGGTTCACTTAGCTAACTTTTTTGTGTAGCTGACTGCAATTGACTGTAAGACAAGAAACTATGTTGGACCAACCAATTTTCATGTTCCTTCTATTCCATTAAAGAAGTGCTACCTTTGTTTATGCTCCACACCCCTAGAAAACACATTTGAAGATGAAGATGGTGAATTGATACAAAATTGTATTATTGGTAGTCATTTATTAAGCACAGCCATTGGTAATGTAGTGGTTCATTTAGCTAACTTTTTTGTATAGCTGACTGCAATTGACTGGCGGCCATTCAAAAGACTGCAGTGTGACTAGATCTACACTTTAAAGGTCCCATATTTTGGGTATTTAGACCTCTATAGAGTGACTCTCTAAAATCGACTAAGTATAAAAGTGTCAATTTCATGAAAAAAAACCACCTTGGTTTTGTCATGCGAGTATTCAGAAAAGGCCCCTCTGACACCTACTTCTGTTTGAAGCGGTTTTGTATCCGCCTTGTCTATATTTGGCTAAGACCGCCCCCTTTCCTCTGATTGGTTGCTTCCATGTAGAAGACCCGCTTGTGATAGCGCACGTATTTGTTATGTTGACAGCGTTGGCTCGGGATCGTAGAGGGAGGCGGAGATCTTTGCTAGTGACATAGAAAAGCTCAAGAAATTATTATGACCTGATTTCAGGCCTCACGCCAGAAAAACGTCTGGGAAATACAGTTAGTTTGTTTTCATCCACTAGGAAAGCTCAGAGAGCCAGAACAGCTTTTTTTATTTTACACACAGAATCTTGGCAAGCATTAAAATTGCTCAAATATTCATTTTAAGATTAAAATAGTAATATAAAAGATGTGCATGTGTGAACTTAATTGTTGAGTCAGTGAGTCACTGTGGGAAGACATGGTGTGGACGTGCTTTGATCGACAACAGAGGGTCCAATTCCATGTGAGAGACTGCTTTTATCGGTGAAATAACACCCACTCCTCTAGACGGGATGTTTTCCTGTCACAGTCAAAGAAGTGCAACTGTGAGAGAACCTCCGACGTCTGGTTCCAGCAGTATGTGTGTGTGTGTGTTTTGGCAGGGTTGTGTCTGTCCAAGGTTTATGTTGGAGAGCTAGATTATTGGGGAATGTTTGAGAAAGATCACTGATTTCATAGTCTGGTCATCTCCCATATGCCTAGGTATTGCCGTCTTAATATTCTTCGTGTCGTGATTGTTTTCCAGGGCGGTTTCAACCTTCTGGATCGCTAACCCCAACAACAATCTTATCAGCAATGCCGCTGCTGGTTCTCAGGTAATTACATCAAGAACCCTCTGGAAATGAAAAGATCCCTGTGGTGAATCATTTCATGCGTATAACAAATTGATCCGTCAATAAAATAGGACTTAAGAGTCTTTATTCGGATTAGGTGTAATTACATAGTTGAGAGCTTTAATATACTAAAATAAAAAGCAGAGGTGGCTCATGGGGGGTCTACATGCGGAGGGGTATGTAATGGTTTTCCAGGCAGGGGATATTTTCTGTACATTGTAACTGATCAAGCACCATATTTAATCTAAAATACCGTATCTAGTGATTCTCCCTTCTTCCAGTGGTTATCTTTGTGGTTGACTGAATCTGTCGAACCCCTGAAGCATGATAGATACCAGCTACAAACATTTGTGTTGTCATCATCTCTGTGTGTTCCAGGATGCTGGCATATGGTTTGTGTTCCACAGCTCCTCGACAGGAGACTCTCACGGCTTGGTACCAGAGACGAAAGCGGAACTCACCCCTCTGGGGATTTTCTACAACAACCGCGTTCACTCCAACTTCAAGGTAGCGCAAGGAAGACATTCTACATTAATAAGTGGGTCAATATCATAAGTGCCTTTGTTGCCCTCATGAGAATCACTCAGTCAGTCTGAAAATGTAGCGGAATAATGAAACTCTGAGGTCTCGTTATCAGTAGCCAAACATTTGCACACAGACCAGTACAATAATAAGGCTCTTAAAATGTTTCCTTCATTTTATGAAATTGTTTTCCATTAGACAGTGGATGGATGGATGGATGGATCAAAAAAACGTTTTACAAACTCTAATTCCGATGAATTTGGGACATTGGGTAAAATGCAAATAAAAACATAATACAATGATTTGCAAATCCTTTTCAGTTCACCGGTATATTCAATTGAATACAATCCAAAGACAAGAAGATATTTAATTTTCAAACTGATGAACTTCATTGTTTCTGTTTTTTTTGTTTGTTTGTTTAGTTTTTTTGCTATTTGGAACATTCCACAGGTGAACAGATTAATTGGAAACAGATGAGTGTCATGATTGGGTATAAAAGGAGCCTGCCCGAAAGGCTCAGTTGTTCACAAGTAAGGATTGGGCGAGGTGAACTTTGTGAACAACTGCATGAACAAATTATCCTACAGTTTAAGAACAATGTTTCTCAATGTACAATTGCGAGGAATTTAGGGAATTCCATTATCTACAGTCCATAATATCATCAAAAGATTCAGAGAATCTGGAGAAATCCAAGGCTGAAAACCAACATTGAATACCCGTGACTTTATATCCCCCAGGCAGCACTGTAATAAAACCTGGCATCATTGTGTAAAGGATATTGCCATGTGGGCTCAGGAAAACTTCAGAAAACCTTTGTCAGTTAACACAGTTTGCCGCTATTTGCTACATCTACAAATGCAAGTTAAAACTCTACCATGCAGCGAAAGACATATATTAACAACACCCATAAACTCATCTGAGACAGAGCTCATCTGAGATGTTCAAGCTTTTTGGCATTAAATTCAAAATGAGTGAATATTTGCATGAAAAAATAAAAAGTTTATCAGTTTGAACACTGTCTTGTCTTTGTAGTGTATTCAAGTGAATATAGATTGATTGATAGATTTTTAAATCATTGTTTTTATTTACTATTTACACAACGCCCCTACTTCATTCTATTGGGGTTTGTACATGCTTTAACTGTCCACAACAAATTACTTGATAGTCATTTTGATACGTATATTCAAATTTTATAATTATATTAAAAATTTTTCACATATCCCTGAAATGGCTATCTTGTCATTTTGAGGTAACTGCCCCTCTAAGAAACCCGTTGATGTTTTTTTTTCAGTTACATTACGAGCAGCATATTGTCTTTTATTCGATGGAAGCTGAAACAGTGGATAGTTGCAGAATTAATATTTACACATATGTTTAATATTTTTCATCATATTATTTGTGCAATTAGAAGTTGTCAAGCTAACATTTCCACACTGTCATAGTGAAATATCAGTTGATATAAATAAAGTTTCAGAAATGTGAATTATATTTGTGAAACAGTACATATAGTCAGCTTGCTAATTCAACCATATTGCTAAGTGGAGTTCCATCATGGGCTCATAAAATTCGAAAACACCCTGTGAGCAAACTCACATTTTGCTGTTTGCATTTACATTTTGCGCTGGCAGTTAAATTAAAAGTGTGACACTAATATGAAATCCTAACAGCTACTTAATACAATGAATATGAATTTCAATGGAAAATCTCAACTTTTTGGGGTCAAAGGGGGACATTGTAAAGGCACCTTATGGAGATATTGACCCGTGTTGTTTGTCATTTGTTTTTTATTGAATACAATATTTTACAAGCAGCACATATGACCAACTGCTGACTGGCGTGGTTGTTACACACGCATGCACGCGCACACACACGAAACTGGCTGTAGAACAAGCCTCTCTGTTGTGTAATGACAGCGGTCGTCAGGTGAACTGTGAGTTCTTTGTCCACCCTGCGAGAGAGTGAGAGAGAGAGAGAGAGAGGGAGCGACTATACTTTGTTTTAGCCACAGGATTGACACACAGCTTATTTTCACATACCCAACACACACATTCAGATACAGTTAAACCATATAAAATGATCTTATTAGGTATGTGTATATATATATATATATATATATATATATATATATATATATATATATATATATATATATATATATATATATATATATTAGGCTTTACACGATCAGGATTTTTGGGGCCGATCACCAATCAGCGAGTTGAAAAAAATGATAACCGGGCACCGATCCGATCACAAGATGGAGGAATGTGTCTATTTAAATGACCTGTTCATTTACTGTATATACTTCTGTACTTAATTGGTCAAAAAATTATATTTACAATAAAGAATGTATCTTTGTTCATCTATTTATGCCAGTGAGGCATAGTGACAGACAGAACAAATGATAAATGGTCTTCTATTAGATGGCAGGAAGTACATACAGTCATTAATGTATCCACTTTTTGGGACATTTTTGTTTGTTGAAGGTCCGTGAGATTTTTCAATTGTAAAATATGTTCCTTGGCTCCATGAAGGTTGGAAATCACTGCTCTAGTCAGATCGTGTATTCTAATCAGTCAGGTCAAACCAACATTACATGACAGAAATAATGGGTGCTAACTTACTGTAATTAAATTACTTTATTTTTAATTAAATTACTTCACCCACACCGAAACTTTAGACCATGATTCTACAGAACGGCGGCATGTTTACGTCCAACCGTTCGTGGTACCACTAGCTTGCTAGTTTTCTTGCCTGCTTGCGAGTCGTATCGTATTAAAAGTACGTAAACATACCTCAAGCAAGCCTTAAACGAACGTCCTCTCCTGTCCTGAGCACTGGTGGCCACCAACACACATTTTTCCCCATTTTGTCCTTATAATACAAAGTCGGCGCACTCCATTCTTGTTGTTGTCACCACGGTAACCAGTGTATCCATTCGCATTTGAGTTGACAAGATAAATCCCAATGATCGTAAAAAACGGGATGCTGTGGTATCGGAACACAATATTTTTTGCACCAGTCTGACAGTGCAATCGTGAAAGAGCAAATTTGTCTTGTCGTCTGATCCGGGCATTACATGTTGTCTGTCTTACTATTGAACTGGGATCGTTGCATGTATTTGTCAGTAATTGCCATCGTCTCTTTATCGTGCAGGCTGGGCTGTTCATTGATAAAGGAGTAAAAACCTCCAATGCAAGTGCTGCAGACCCTAGAGAATACCTGTGTCTGGACAATAATGCCAGGTGTGTTATGTTTGTTTTTCAACATTAAAAATAGTCTGAATGCCTCTGCGATTGTACAATTCAGACAAATATGCCTCTAAATTCGCACAAAGCCATGCATGATGTCATGTGAGACGTCTGAGCTTTTCGCTTTTTCTTTTTGAGATTCAACACATCTTTTGCAAAGGATGTCAGCATACCAGCTCGTTCAGTTTAGTGTGTATAAAAACTCTTGAGTGCATGCTTAGCTTTTTCTTTGACTTTTTTTGCAAGAGCAGGAGAAGCAGACTCACATTGCGAGTCGTGTCATATGAGTTTTTTGTTTTGTTTTGTTTTTTTACATTTTTCAGTGGTTAACCTATTTTTGCTCTTGTATGACGATTAAAAACATTGTTACTTAACTTAAAACATTGTCTGTGCAACTTTTAAAGGATTTATAATGATGACCGTTTGACCCTAGAACAGATTAAAAAAAAAAAAAAAAAAAGATTCAAACAATTTGGAAGTAAACGAGCATCCTGAAGCATATTGTGTTTGACCATAGTGGTTCCACCGTACAATGACATGTTGTTGATCATTTTTATTACCTTTTTTAATGGTTTTCTTCCTAAATATAAATTTTTCACCTACTTGATTTTGACTGAATGCCAGAAGTTATTTATTGCTCTCTCCAAAGCAGCATATTTTCTACGCTATGGCTATATGGATGATATTACTACAGAGTTGCATTTTGGTGGCGGTCCAGACAGGTTTGTGTTGACAGAAATAACAATCTTCCACACATAGTGTCCTCTCTTCCCAAACTCACCCTCGGCTCCACGGAAAAATCCTACACATCCACTGGGACTGTTGGCCACGTTGAGTTTGGGCTGGAATTGGAAATGTTAAAATGTGTGCTCAGTATTAATGTTACACGCAAAAGAGAGTGCGGTTTGTGACACGAGGAAGAAGATTAAAAATGAGAGCTTGAGCAACATTGAGCACAGTAACATGCCAAGTACTGTAATCCATATTTGGATGTTTTTATGGTGCCCGCAGCCTTCACCAATCAGAACAATAATATGCTGAAAATAAGAGTCAGACTGAAAGACAAAGGGCCCTTCTTTTCTTGATGACTGCTATTTTGGCCAAAACTCATAATCTTGCTTGGCAGTCCATTCAGAATCTATGAATATCTTGACCAAACCACCTTAAGTGAAAAAACATGTCCTTTCGTGCCACCCACAAAGCTGCCTATTGTTACGGAACCTTCGTATTTTGTTACGGAAATCACTGAACGTTCACTCATTGCGGCCGTAACACTGATTGTTCCGGATATTCGAAAGAAAAAAACACAGCATCTGACGTTACCGTCGTGTCCACATTGAACAGCTGCCTGGTGCACGCTATTTTATTACGCCAAGTCGCGGAGGTGAAAGTTCTCTTTGCGTCTCGTGTTAACGCATTGTAAGTCACTGATCATCGCCTCCATGGTAGCGAATAAGCTGCACTTCTTACCATGCTTCTTAAGAAAGTGTCATGAAAGGAGGATGAGGAGTAGATACGCGTAGATGATGTCAAAGCCATGCTAATTGCTAAGCAATCATCACAAGCAGTCGAAAACATCGAAATAAGTGATTTGGTGAAACAATACACATAATTTTGCATTGTGTCAGGAGCAATTGTGGATATAGGAAACATTCATTCATTCATTCGTTTTCCGTACCGCTTATCTTGACTAGGGTCGTGGGCGTGCTGGCGCCTATCCCAGCTGACTCTGGGCAAGAGGCAGGGTACACCCTGAACTGGTCGCCAGCCAATTGCAGGGCACATATAAACAAACAACCATTCACACTCACATTCACACCTATCGGCAATTTAGAGTCGTCAATTAACCTCACATGCATGTTTTTGGGATGTGGGTGGAAACTGGAGTACCCTGAGAAAACCCGGGGAGAACATTCAAACTCCACACAGGCGAGGCCGGATTTGAACCCGGGTCCTCAGAACTGTGAGGCAGATGTGCTAACCAGTTGTCCATCGTGCCGCCTATAGGAAATATAAATGTGTAATATAAATAGCATGCAAGAGAAGATGTAATTACATTGCTTCTTCTGCGCGTGCACAAAGTACATTGCACAGATAGAAACCAGAATTATTGTCCATACATAAACTGTCCAATTGTCTATCAACAGTGTTATTTGTTTGTTTGCAAAATAGTGCTGAGTTTTAGTTTTGACATTTGAGATCTGATTAATCTGCTTTAATAGATGCGTGTTTTTTGTTTGTTACTAGGGTTGAAAACAGAATTGGCAAAGGTGAATGATTCCATAGACAGATATTTTTGATGATGGAATCTCGAAATCTCATACACAGTGGATACGGAAAGTATTCAGACCCCCTTAAATTTTTCACTCTTTGTTATATTGCAGGCGTTTGCTAAAATCATTTGTTAAGTTTTTTCCCCCTCATTAATGTACACACAGCACCCCATATTGACAGAAAAAAACGGAATTGTTTAATTTTTTTAAGATTTATTAAAAAAGAAAAACAGAAATATCACACAGCCATAAGTATTCAGACCCTTTGCTAAGTATTAGTAGATACAGCCAAGAGTCTTTTTACACCTGGATTTGGGGATCCTCTGCCATTTCTCCTTGCAGATCCAGTCCAGTTCTGTCAGGTTGGATGGTGAATGTTGGTGGACAGCCATTTTCAGGTCTTGCCAGAGATGTTCAATTGGGTTTAAGTCAGGGCTCTGTCTGGACCATTCAAGAACGGAGTTGTTCTGAAGCCACTCCTTTGTGATTTTAGCTGTGTGGTTAGGGTCATTGTCTTGTTGGAAGGTGAATCTTCAGCCCAGTCTGAGTTCTTGAGCACTCTGGAGAAGGTTTTCGTCCAGGATAGCCCTGTACTTGGCCGCATTCATCTTTCCTTCGATTGCAACCAGTCGTTCTGTCCCTGCAGCTGAAAAGCACCCCCACAGCATGATGCTGCCACCACCATGCTTCACTGTTGGGACTGTATTGGACAGGTGATGAGCAGCGCCTGGTTTTCTCCACACATACCGCTTAGAATTAAGGCCAAAACTTTCTATCTTGGTCTCATCATTCTCACCATCTTGGAGTCCTTCAGGTGTTTTTTTTAGCAATCTCCATGCGGGCTTCCATGTGTCTTGCACTGAGGAGAGTCTTCCGTCGAGCCACTCTGCCATAAAGTCCCGACTGGTGGAGGGCTACAGTGATGGTGGACTTTCTAGAACTTTCGCCCATCTCCCGACTGCATCCCTGGAGCTCGGTCACAGTGATCTTTGGGTTCTTCTTTACCTCTCTCACCAAGGCTCTTCTCCCCCGATTGCTCAGTCTGGCCGGACGGCCTGCTCTAGGAAGGGCTCTGGTCGTCCCAAACGTCTTCCATTTAAGGATTATGGAGGCCACTGTGCTGTTAGGAACTTTAAGTGCAGCAGAAATTGTTTTGTAACCTTGGCCAGATCTGTGCCTTGGCACAATTCTGTTTCTGAGCTCTTCAGGCAGTTCCTTTGACCTCATGATTCTCATTTGCTATGACATGCACTGTGAGGTGTAAGGTCTTAAATAGAAAGGTGTGTGGCTTTCCTAATCAAGTCTAATCAGTATAATCAAACACAGCTGGACTCCAATGAAGGTGTCGAACCATCTCAAGGATGATCAGTTGAAATGGACAGCGCCCGAGTTAAATATACGAGTGTCACAGCAAAGGGTTCGAAAACTTATGGCTGTGAAATATTTCAGTTTTTCTTTTTTAATAAATCTTTAAAAAATTCAACAATTCTGTTTTTTCTGGTCACTGATGGTGTAGTGGTACACTCGCCTGACTTTGGTGCAGGCAGCGTGGGTTTAGTTCCCACTCAGTGACGGTGTGAATGTGGGTGCGAATGGTTGTCCGTGTCTATATGTGCCCTGCGACTGACTGGCGACCAGTTCAGGGTGTAGTCTGCCTTTCGCCTGAAGTCAGCTGGGATAGGCTCCAGCGCCCCGCGACCCTAACCAGGATAAGCGGTGTTGAAAATGGATGGATGGATGTTTTTTTCTGTCAATATGGGGTGCTGTGTGTACATTAACGAGGGGAAAAAAAGAACGTAAATGATTTTAGCAAATGGCTGCAATATAACAAAGAGTGAAAGATTTAAGGGGGTCTGAATACTTTACGTACCCACTGTATTTTGATTCAGGCTGCAACTGCAACCACTACAAGGTTGATGTAATAAAAACGTTAAAATGACAAATATTGAAGCCATAATTTATTAACGATTATGATTATGACTGTCCCACAGTAATGTTCTTGACAAAATTGTGAAAATATGGAAATTCAGAGGAATTTGGACATATTGTTCTGGAAGTGAATTTTCACTGGTTGGCAGCTCTACACCCACAGTGCACAGCAAAGGAGGCTTGCAGACAGACGTGTTCACGATTCATAAGGACCTATACTCGAATTCTATAAACCCAATTATGCGTGTCCATTTATATAGCGCAGTTATTAGTCATTATCTGAGCATGTTAGTATTTCTTAAGCTGCAAGGGCTGTAAATCTGTTCCCAAATTTACATTATATGTAAAGCGCCTACTACTGGAGTATTTAAGAAAAACCTCCTTGTAATGCAAATATAGAGGAATTCCGTTCCTACAAAGCACTTTACTCTATACAGGGGTGTCAAACTCATTTTTGTGGCGGGCATATCGTAGTTATGGTTTCCCTCAGAGGGCCGTTATGACTGTGGAACCATATAAATATGAATTAGAGGTGCAACAATTAATCGATTAATTGAGTACTAATCAGTTGTCAAATTAATCAAGGTATTTTGAGAATCAATTAATCATTCAGAGATTTTGTTTAATTTAAAATTGTTAAAATCATCATAATTTCAGCCTCTCAACAGTAAATATTCTCCAGTTTCTGTTGCTTTCTCCATGAAAGCAGACTGATTTGATTTGTGTTGAATCAAAATAACACATTTGCAAACATCTGCTTTTACTTTGGAAAAGAGTGGTTAACATTTTTGCCGCTATTCTTTTGGATGTTATGAACCAAACCAGAATTTGAATCAGAATCAGTTTATGTTGGTGCGTTTCATGCGCTGTCAATTTAAAATAATATCCTTTTTTTGGATTAAGGGATGTAAATTACAGTGTTTTTTTAATCCGATTCATCATCATTAATTGAAAAACATAATTGACAGATGAATCGATGAATAAAATAATCTAGCATAATATTACTAGCAGCCCTACCTTAAATGTATAATCACCTCATTATTATAAATACCATAATTTCTCGTGTATAATGCTCATAAGTTTACATACCCTGACAGAATTTGAGAAATATTTTTTTTTTAACCACAACTGAGGACTGAACAACAGCCATCATAAATTTTTTTATGGTTATGTTTTGTTCAATGATAATGCTTTTCTGAAATGACAGTTGACGGTTTGCGCACTTGACAGTTTAATTTGAATCCCATTAAAATCTGTTTCGCCTGGCCTTTCATGTTTTCTTTAAAGAATTGTACCCATCTTACAAATTCTGCCTGGGTAATCAAACAAGAGCACAACTGTGTGTTTTCTCATTTACTAAATAAAAGTAGGGCTGTGAATTTCAAAATAAGAGCAAGTAAATAAAAAAGAAAGTGTTACATGTTCAAATAAAGTGCTTAACTTCAGAATAATTCTTTGAAAAAAACAACGATAATACTTGGTTTTGATCATATGGGTAAAAGCAAAATCATGCATTGTAAAAATGCATTATACATAGGAAGAAGGGTTTTCCAAAATTTTGAGGTCAACTTTGTGGGTGCGTATTATACATGGATGCGCATTATACACAAGAAATTACTGTACACAACAAATTGATGGATAACTAATTTTGAAATCAGAAGCTAATGAAGCCTCACAGTTCTGAGGTGCGGGGTTCAATCGCCGTCCCCGCCTGTGTGGAGTTTGCATGTTCTCCCCGTGCCTGCGTGGGTTTTCTCCGGGCACTCCGGTTTCCTCCCACATCCCAAAAACATCCATTAATTGGAGACTCTAAATTGCCCGTAGGCATGACTGTGAGTGCGAATGGTTGTTTGTTTCGATGTGCCCTGCGATTGGCTGGCGACCAGTTCAGGGTGTACCCCGCCTCCTGCCCGATGACAGCTGGGATAGGCTCCAGCACGCCCGCGACCCTGGTGAGGAGAAGCGGCTCAGAAAATGGATGGATGGATGGATGGACTGCTAACGAAAAAGGCTTGCGGTTGTCAATGTTATTAAACGTTAAGACAATTTGCAATTTTGTTATTTTAGCAACAAATATGAAGTCGACGCACAGCATTTGCTTTTGCGGGCCACAAAAAATTATGTGGTGGGCCAGATCTGGCCAGTTTGACACCTGTGGTCTATCACTAACCTTCGCTAACGCAGAGACATAAATTCACTTCTGGGCCACAAATAAAACAGTCAAATTTAAAACAGCAAGTACAGTGGTAACGTAGTGTTCGTAACCTTGAAATATTGTATGCCGGGACCGTTGCAAACTGAGGACCTCTTGTACAGCCGTTTGAGGGGGTTGATAAAGGCAGATGAAGGTTGAAAAGAAATGTCAGAGGAGGGATGGTAACAGCAGTGTCTACTTCACTTGTCAGATTCCGACCTCACCAGAATGCAGATGCGAGCCGACCTCGAGTGGCGGCGGTCATTGACACCCTGGTCTCATTCAAGAACAACGACATGGGGGCGTGGATACGAGGCGGTGACATCGTCATCCAGAATTCTGGGTGAGACAAAGAAATATTGATACATTTCGAAACACTCAGTATTTGTGGAATACCAAAAACAGACATATATCAAGTCATTTGTTTTGTCTTTGCGAACAGCTTTGCAGACAATGGAGTGGGATTATCCTTTGCCAGGTGCGTACATATGGGAACGCTTAGCTCATATCAGGCTTCATGCAGCTGTTTTATTCACTTTCTCACCACGAACACGATCAGATTCGTCTTTTGAATTTCTAGACCAGTGACTCTCAAAGAATGGTAGTTGTATTACTTCCTCTAATGGTATGCAGAATAATCACTGAATTAAATGTTCAAACTGTATACAAAGCTCAACTTAAATGCTTTTTTTTTCATCCAGAACAGTTCATTTGTTATATACTGTTCAGTTGTATTAAATTTTTAAGTGATGTACAATACATCCATCCATTCATCCATTTTCTGACCCGCTTATCCTCACTGAGGTCGCAGGCATGCTGGAGCCTATCCCAGCTATCATCGGGCAGGCGTACACCCTGAACAGGTTGCCGACCAATCGCAGGGCACATACAAACAAACAACCATCCGCACTCACATTCACACCTATGGGCAATTTAGAGTTGTCAATTAACCTACCATGCATGTTTTTGGGATGTGGGAGGAAACCGGAGCGCCCGGAGAAAACCCACGCAGGCACGGGGAGAACATGCAAACTCCACACAGGCGGGGCCGGGGATTGAACCCTGGTCCTCAGAACTGTGAGGCAGACGCTCTAACCAGTCTTCCACCGTGCCGCCTGTACAATGCATTTGCAGTTAATTTTTTAGAATATTTTGTTTTCAAAAATTTATTAAGGTGCATTTTTTTTTCTAACTTTTATGTGCAATGCATTTTAATAGAATCATTATTCAAGTACAGTTTTGTATTATTCTATATTTAAAAGAATTGTGAGGTCTAAATGGTACATATTTCACGAACAAGGTGATTTACTAAGAAGTTGATTTGATGTATTTTTTGCTCACGAAAACAAAATTGGCAGTCATTTCCAATAATATCTCTCTGTTTTGGAACAATTGGTAAATAACTAATTACACTTGGAACGCCCCTTTTCCATCGCCAGAATCGACACACCCCCATGTCTTGGTGTGACGTCAGTGGCAGAAGTAGAGACCAAATTCACTGTATAGCCAGTATGGAAAAAGGAATGTTCTATACTATTAAGTGGAAGCATTTAGTTATATTTTATATGTCGTCACTGTCGGACGGAATCCGCCCACCTGCAAAATGACAACTTTTCAGGAAAAAAAACAAAATAAAAAACCATCTTACTTATATTTCCAAACACCGCTTAGTTTAGGTTGGTGTTATTCCTTATATTGCTCTTATATACTGTTGCAGTCTCACATGAACACAATAGTGAGCACCCCAAAATTATGTCAAGTTGCTAATTTAATATGCTGAAAAATCACAAATGTTTTAGGGTGTTATCGATTTAAAATGGAACAAAAATGGCGCCGGGTACCAGACGTCCTCGTTACAAGCCTCGCTCAAGCCAAGTAATCATGAATCGTTGTATTTGCACGCTCATATGAACACAAAAGCTAGCACCCCCAAATTATGTTCAATCGCAAATTTGTTAGGCGGAAAAAAAAAATCTTTTTTTTTTTTTGCTATGTCATTAATTAAAATGGCGGCACGGTGGCCAACTGGTTAGAGCGTCAGCCTCACAGTTCTGAGGATCCGGGTTCAATCCCTGGCCCCACCTGTGTGGAGTTTGCATGTTCTCCCCGTGCCTGCGTGGGTTTTCTCCGGGTACTCCGGTTTCCTCCCACATCCCAAAAACATGCATTAATTGGAGACTCTAAATTGCCCGTAGGCATGACTGTGAGTGCGAATGGTTGTTTGTTCGTATGTGCCCTGCGATTGGCTGGCAACTAGTTCAGGGTGTACCCCGCCTCCTGCCCGATGACAGCTGGGATAGGCTCCAGCACGCCCGCGACCCTAGTGAGGAGAAGCGGCTCAGAAAATGGATGGATGGATTAATTAAAATGTTAGGTGCACATGCACATTAAAGTCCACCTGTGTCACACGATGCCACTGCTGTACAGGAAGCCTATAAAAGCAAACGCTTGTGTCATGTCATTCATCCAAAGTCTTTTCAAAGATCATTGAAGCAGTAGTGATGCAATCAATACAACATTGTGCTGAAACCCGTGCATATAAATAGAACTTAATCGGCAAGCACTGACCTCATGTGGGATAATGTGGCTTCTTCTTTCTTTCTACTTGCCAATGTTCACAGCTTTAGAGAGTTCCGTTAAGCAGTGTTTAAGTTTATACTGTGCATAATGTTACAGTGACTTTCAGAAGTATTAAACATACTTTTTAAGAAATACAAACCTGTCTTGTTTTTGTCGAACATTTGGGCAGACTACACTGGATTTTAATGTTGGTTGTTATGGGGTACTTGGAGAGCTAATATTTTTTTTTAGGTGGTACTTGGTGTAAAACGTTTCAGAACCGTTTCAGGAAAGCCATACTTGAGTTTTGTATTTTATTTCTTACCTTGCTCTTGTTGCAGTGACGGCAGCTACCCAAAGGACGAGGGCTCCAGTCAGGAGGTGACACAGTCTCTGTTTGTGGGAGAAAGTCGAAACCGGGGCACCAATGGAGGACAGAATAAATACTGGGGATTAGGAGGGACCGATGGGAAGATGAGAACTCTCCCTAGAAACAGGTGAGAGAAGTTGTAGTCAATAAGAAAAAAAACTTAGGTCGAGGGAAGGAATATGTGTGTCAACAACAAGTGGTAGACATTGCCACAGCTGTTCGTGTATTGCGTGAGGTTGTGAAAGCAAGTTCTTTGCTGATTTCCTCTTCTTTTTTTCAGTGTAGAATTCCTAATAAGGTTGATGTCACTGTTTCCTCCATGATTCCTGGAAGGGAACTTAAGGACATCTAAATTATAAACCCATTACTCGTAAAACTCAATATTAATTTAATGTTACTTCTGTCAAGTTATGTATATCATTCCTATTGACCTCTCTTTTACTGCATGTCCACTGAGAACTTTGATTTTGTTTTGTCCTTTTAGCTAGTTAACATGGTAAGTCACAAATATTAACTTTCTCTATAATACAGTTGTGTCTGGTCAGTGTGTGGTGAACAACAAGAAGTTACACTTCGGGGAACTGTTAATAATGTAATTGCCTAATTCATTCATTCACTTTTCATACCGCTAATCCTCACTAGGGTCGCGGGCGTGCTGGAGCCCATCCCAGCTATGCTTGGGCGAGAGGCAGGGTACACCCTGAACTGGTCGCAAGCCAATCGCAGGGCACATATAAACAAACAACCATTCGCACTCACATTCACACCTATGGACAATTTTGAGTCTTCAATGAACCTACCATGCATGTTTTTGGGATGTGGGAGGAAACCGGAGTACCCGGGGAAAACCCACGCAGGCACAGGTAGAACATGCAAACTCCACACAGGCTAGGCCGGATTTGAACTCGGGTCCTCAGAACTGTGTGCTAACCAGTTTTCCACCGTGTCGCCAATTGCCTAATGATCCCTTTTATTAATGTGTAATTAACTGTAATTAATTTTACATACCCTCCCAAAAAAATGGATGTTTGAGGACCCAAAGGGATATTGGTAGTAGCAGTATACATATGCAATACGTATAGACAATATAAGTATGCAAGACGAAGCTTTGTGTTTGCTTAAAGACACAAGGTGTAATTCTCTTTTATTTTGTGTTAGTTTTACTGTAAACTTCAACTCTGAGTGTCAGTGAACAGCTTGCTGCAAGCACACGTTGACTTGTTTTGAAGAACTGTTTGCAATCTGCCAAACTGCACACCACACACTCAGGGAGAACAATATAGTATAGTATATGACGGCCTGGTATCGGGTGTATTGGAGCGTTTTTAGGAGTACGAGTACAGATGTACAGTTTGAATTGAATGTAATTAAGGTTCACGTTTAAATTTTTTACCCAAAAAATCTGAATATTATTGTAATATTTATTTTTAATTTGCTATTTTTTATTATTTATTTTCCCCAAACTGAGAATGCTAAGATCCCACATTCCAAAAACATGCATGGAAGGTTAATTGAAGACTCTAAATTGCCCATTGGTGTGAAAGTGAGTGCAAATGGTTGTTTGTTTATATGTACCCTGCGATTGGCTGGCGACCAGTCCAGGGTGTACCCCGCCTCTCGCCCAGAGTCAACTGGGATAGGCTACAGCATGCCCATGACCCTAGTGAAGGTAATCGGTATGGAAAATAAATGAATGAATGTATTGTTTTAGGTTGTTTTTAATTGTAAAATGACATGTATTTACTGATATCAAAGAATTGATTTTCCCCATCCTTCTCCACCATAGGACATTCCCAATCCGGGGCTTCCAGATCTACGACGGCCCGCTGCGGCTGACCCGCAGCACCTTCCGTGGTTTTATCCCCACGCCAGAGCGTTACACCAGCGCAGTGGGCTTCAGCCTGAAAAACACCTGGCAGCTCACCCCGCGAAACAACATGTCCCATCTCCACTTCCACTCCACTGTAAGAACATGTTCATCCACTTTTACATTTAGTCCACCATCCAACCACCATCCATATGCCGTCCTCAGGTGGGTCTGCGGTCGTTCTTTGGTCGTCCAGGGCAGTGGTTTGAGGAGAACGACCTAGATGGAGACAAGAACTCAATCTTCCATGATGTGGACGGTTCAGTGACAGGTTCCAAGGACACTTATGTGGGCAGGGCTGACAATTTTCTAATCCAACATCCTAGCTGTGTTAACAAGCCACTGTGGAATGGAGTGATTTGTAGTGGCCGCTACTCACAGGTACAGCAGAGGCCACTCCTGCATTGTAAAATGTGTGTGCCGTTATATAATGTACATTCTTTCTCACTCTTCTTCAGGTGTACATCCAGACACAAGGTGCTCCCAGTCTCACTCTGTCCATCAACAGAGACGAGTACCCCGCTGCTCCTCTCGTTTTGAGGGGCATTAACAGCCAGGGGGCGCCGTCGCAGCAGTATCAGCCTGTGTTGATGATGAGCAAGAGCTACACTCTGCACTGGAGCGGACCCGCGCCCAGAGAAGTTGTCCTCTCCCTCATTAACTTTGACAAGTGAGCCTACAAACGTGTGTGAGATATAAATGCAATAGCTGTATCTTCAGGTTTTAAAAGTAATAATCAATTAGGGGTACCACTCTACAAAAAGTGTAGTAATAGTGAATAATTGTAAAAAAATATATTACGAATGTCAGTGTAAATTGTTTAGTAGTCATCCATGAACAGTTGTAAATGAGATGACACCTGATTTACTAAGATTCCAAATAGGAGGTGCTAAGTTGTGTGTTCACTCTAACAGATTGCACATGCTGTTGGTGGGTGTGTTTTGAGTGATCTTTTACTTACTAAGATTACGATCCTTCACTAAGATACCAAATAGCAGGCGCTAAGTTGCGTGTTCACGCACTCCAACATATACTGTAGCTTGTGTTGTTGGTAACAGGTGTGAAAGTGGTGGAGATAACCGTACTGAAAAGATTTTTCACCTTAGGTAGCACTGATGGTGTTCATCATGGAACATTTAGGAGAGTAGCGCAAGGCAGAAATTAAGTGTGAAGTGATGGAATAGGAAGTGTCTTGTCCTGAGTCCATGGGAATTAGATGTACTGTAGCTGCCCATCCTGCATAATATTGGGTTCAAAACTCGAGACGCCACACCCGAAAGACTGCTCTTGGAGAGGCCAGCACCAGTTATCACAATACACACAAATGAACTACACTCAAGGAAATGCAAAATTGAAAGAATTTTTTTCATAGGTGGTATGGCACGACTTCTTCTTGTGACTGGCTCAAGGTCAGCCCTTAGATCATTCAGAAGCTCCAAATCTGTATTACTGGATAGATGATATTTTGTCATAATTTCTGTTTCTGGTGTTTAAAAAATGTTTACATCAGTAGAAATTATCCATAGTCCCCGTCACCTTTCATTTTGCCTGCGTGTCCGCCATGCCACAGTAAGACAGACATCAATATAGAGTAATTAATGAGGTACGAGGCTTTATAACAAACAAAAGAGTTTAGCAATACCGCTAATTAAATGTGGGCTCACTCACTGTGGCAAGCAGGAGCTCATTGACTGTTCTTGCCTAATAACTTACAGCAGTGTATTTAACATTTAGCATTTTGTTAAGTTAACAAACCATTTAATAATGAATGTATAATAGGCAGTCTGTGGATACTTAATTCTGAAGTTGGATTTTCCAAAATTAAGACATAAATCATCCTTACAAATGATAATGGTGCTAACTTCAACCACTGTAAAAAAATTTCATTTGATATTTTATGCAGATTATCTTGAATATAAACACACCCTTTCTTCAAATATTGAGACATATATGTAACCCACTCGTTTATTGGTGAGGTCTTGAATTTGATTGAGCAAGCTTTGAAAAGATCTTAATTTTGACTTAAACCTGCAGATACCCTGCATAAACAATTTGTAAACAAGTAAGTTTTTTTTGTCAAAAATGTAACGTAAATATTATGAAAGGAAGCTCGGTGAGCGGGTTGTGCGCACGTTTGCCTCACAGTCGAAGAGGTTCTGGGTTTGAATCTCAGCTCAGGTCTTTCTGTGTAGAGTTATCTTATTTGCCCCACGCTTGCGTGGGTTTTCTCTAAGTACTCCGGCTTCCTCTGACATCCCCAAAATGTCTATATTGTCCATAGATATGAACGCAAATGGGCGGCACGGTGGACGACTGGTTAGAGCGTCAGCCTCACGGTTCTGAGGTGCGGGGTTCGATCCCCGGCCCCGCCTGTGTGGAGTTGGCATGTTCTCCCCGTGCCTGCGTGGGTTTTCTCCGGGCACTCCGGTTTCCTCCCACATCCCCAAAACATGCATTAATTGGAGACTCTAAATTGCCCGTAGGTGTGACTGTGAGTGCAAATGGTTGTTTGTTTGTATGTGCCCTGCGATTGGCTGGCAACCAGTTCAGGGTGTACCCCGCCTCCTGCCCGATGATAGCACGCCCGCGACCCTAGTGAGGAGAAGCGGATCAGAAAATGGATGGATGGATGGATGAACGCAAATGTTTGTCTGTATGTGTCCTGTGATTGGCTGGCGACCAGTCTGGGGTGTACCCTGCCTCTGGCCCAAAGTCAGCTGGGATAGCCCGCAGCTCACCCATGACCCTAATACGGACAACCGCAAAAGCAAATGGATGGAAATGAAACTTAGGGAAAGTAACAATCCAAATTTGTAATTATCATATGCGACCGCCATTACATTTTTAATCTCATGCACCCCATGGTGGGCCTTGAGCACCCACACGTAATGAGTTTGTTTTTGTGTCGATAATGAAAGTTTGCTGGGGAAAAAAACACCGTGGGGAATTTTTTCATAAACGTGTAATTATTATACAGGATCAACATTCACCTTTTAATGTCACATACCCCCTGGAGGACTCTTGAGCACCCTCAGGGGTACATGCATCACACATTGGTAATTTTTGAACTAAATTGGAAATATCAAGCTCACAAATGTTCTTGTGAATAAATGGCCTTAAAGAGAGAAGCTCAAACATCTTACAGTAAGCTTTGGCAGAAGAGTGTCTGTTATAACTGCAAAAACAGAACAACTCCATGTTTTCACTTCCCGTAAACAGTTACCCAACCAAAGCACATATGAGATCTCATGCCACACCACTGAATGAAAATGTCACAAAAAGTATATACAGTATACTGCAATAGTGATGATCTTGTCCCGTTATACCTTCAACTGAACACAAAAGTTAATAGTCTGTTGTCTGAATGCCAACCGGTGGACACACATGTACATTTTACCGTATGCCATCTAGTGGAAGCGCATATTTTTCTTCAAGTGAAATTGGATAATTTTAGAGCGTCAGCAGGGTTCAATCCCCGGCCCCGCCTGTGTGAAGTTTGCATGTTCTCCCCGTGCCTGCGTGGGTTTTCTCCAGGCACTCCGGTTTCTTCCCACATCCCAAAAACATGCATTAATTGGAGACTCTCAATTGCCCGTAGGTGTGAATGTGAGTGCGAATGGTTGTTTGTTTGTATGTGCCCTGCGATTGGCTGGCAACCAGTTCAGGGTGTACCCCGCCTCCTGCCCGATGATAGCTGGGATAGGCTCCAGCACCCCCGCGACCCTAGTAAGGAGAAGTGGCTCAGAAAATGGATGGATAATTTCCTGGCACAGTGGTTCTGAATTACTCGTGTAGATATCACAGCGCGGCACGGTGGCCGACTGGTTAGAGCGTCAGCCTCACAGTTCTGAGGACCCGGGTTCAATCCCCGGCCCCGCCTGTGTGGAGTTTGCATGTTCTCCCCGTGCCTGCGTGGGTTTTCTCCGGGCACTCCGGTTTCCTCCCACGTCCCAAAAACATGCATTAATTGGAGACTCTAAATTGCCCGTAGGTGTGACTGTGCGTGCGAATGGTTGTTTGTTTGTATGTGCCCTGTGATTGGCTGGCAACCAGTTCAGGGTGTACCCCGCCTCCTGCCCGATGATAGCTGGGCTAGGCTCCAGCACGCCCGCGACCCTAGTGAGGAGAAGCGGCTCAGAAAATGGATGGATGGATGGATATCACAGCCAGGTGCCCCATACAGTGTGCGTCCAGTTTAAAAGCTGACCCATGTTTCTTTTCCATTAGAGACGACTGGGTGCTATTTGGACTGTGCTACCCACCAGACGCCACCTTCCTGATCATGGCCGACATCAACGACAGGCAGAGCAACACTTTTGATGACATTACCGACTACGGGCCCGTGTTCTCTCTTGCTGACTTGGAGTCGAGACCATTAGATAGGAAGTACTACTTTGACCAAAATGTCGGGTGAGAGAAGCCATCTATCTTACTCACATCAACCTAACATGCGAGTACAGTAAAGTTTAGCCTATAAGCTGCAACTCCCCCCCACCCCCAGCTTTATTTCTTACTGCTTAAACAAATATAATGTGCATATTAGACCAAATTTTATAGTAATTACAAGCAAACTTTATGAACGGTGACATTTTGTTCCCACCAGCTTGCTGTGGCTGTACCTGCGAGCCCGCCACGACCGTGACGGTCACAGCTACTGCTCGGTCAAAGGCTGCGAGAGAGTCAAAGTGACGGCCACTACGTCCTCCCAGCAGACGTGCAACTGCACCAGCAAGGCCTACCCCAAGTACGCCAAAACTCCGTTGGCTGTCCTGCCTATGCCGGCCCCAGACACACAACCCTGCAAGGACTGTGGAGCCAAACAGGTTGGTTTCAAACTCACCTGCAATAGGTGAAAATCTGTGATAGAGATACCAAATAAAAATGTTTAATAGGCTTACACACACAGTTCTACCTGCCAAATAGGATCTAAACCAGTCAAGCGCACTACCACTAATACCCACCAGGTGCTGCGAACGATCCAGAAGGATACTGTGGTCCACAGTATCAAATGCTGCAGTCAGGTCCAATACCACAAAACAAACATAATCCCTGAGTCATTAGCCAGGAGGATGTTATTAAAAACTCTTAAAAGGGCTGACTCGGTGATATACAGCCTCTTAAAACCTGACTAGAAGACCTCCATAACCTTATCTTGATCCAGAAACAACTTCAACTGGGTGTCACCCACTTTGTCCAGGATATTTGAAATAAAAGGCAGTTTAAGAAATGTGTCTAAAATTCGCAATGACACCACGATCAAGACCAGATTTCTTGAGCTGGGGTTGCACCACAGCATGTTTACAAGTTTGGGGGACAACACCAGACAGATCGCTATTTATAATGGCTAAAACATAGTGCCCTATAATCGGGAGTATACGCAGGGGAATACTCGAGGTAATGCAAAACATGGCTCACTGGAAATTATAAGAATTTAGGGCAGCTGTAAACTAAAAAATTACAAAAACTAAATTACTTAATTGAACAGTCACAAAACAAAGCACAAATGCAGAGTTAATCCTTTGATGCTGGCCGAAATGAAGTCCAGTGAGGTGCGCTGACGGCTTGTGTGAAATGCTGACGTCACACTTAGCAAATTTTTCCTCAAAATATTGATTCATAGCTTATACTTATTTTATTGCATTTAATCACTATCACACATTTATATTTATTCAATACTGTGCCGTATTTATTTGAATGTAAAATGCTGTATTAAAAGAAAAGCAAAACTGCACATTCCCATGATGGTAACACTAACATGATTTTCATTCTTTGTGCTGGAAGTGTTGCCCCCCTCCGTGACTTTTTGTTTATTTTTCCTCAGCGTGTGTTTACCAGCGAGCCGTGGATGTCCTACCTCCAGACCCAAGTCAAGTCTCTAAGTGTGAAGGAGCAGCAAAGAGGAGACAACCTGTCCTTTATCGCTGTGAGCAACATGTGACACACATCACACTTTAGCCACCCACTAATTGGGATGGAAAGTTTCTGGTAAAGTTCCACGGGAAGTTCAGCTGGGGAATTTTGGAAGTAAGAAGTGTCAATAGAAACATTTTATTTTGTCATAAGGGGACATCCATGCAAAATAATGTAATTTATAAGCATGACATTTCAACAGATTTATTTAGAAGTATTTTTTCTTCAGCAATTCGTTCATTGAAAAATAAAATCATGAATGTTGAGTTAAATATTACTCATCTCCAAACCCATTCAAAGATTTACAAAAGGCACCCCACCCAGACTAAAATACCAAAAATGTGAAATTTAAATTTAAAAAAAAAAGCATTTTAACTCAAACTAAAGCCTAGTCTGGTTGTTTTAGTGGGGATTACGCTAAAATATATTTCCCATTTTAATTCCCATTTCCTATTTTTAATAATTTTTTGGCACATTCCCATAATTTTCTGAGTCAGTATTACCATACAGTGCCTTTGAGACTTCCCCATTTCACCCAAAAGAGTTGAAATTTTCCATTGAACTTCATCCATCCATCCATCCATTTTCCTGACCGCTTATTCTCACAAGGGTCGTGGGCACGCTGGAGCCTATGCCAGCAATCTTCGGGCGAGAGGCGAGGTACGCCCTGAACTGGTCGCCAGCCAATCGCAGGGCACATATAAACAAACAACCATTTGCACTCACATTCACACCTACGAGCAATTTAGAGTCTTCAATTAACCTACCCTACATGTTTTTGGGATGTGGGAGGAAGCCGCAGTGCCCGGAGAAAACCCACCCAGGCACGGGGAGAACATGCAAACTACACACAGGCGGGGCCGGGATTTGAACCCCGGACCCCAGAACTGTGAGGCAGATGTGCATCAGCATTGCTGAGTTTGCGTCTCAGGATTTTGTCCTTGGGGTGGACCAGCTTTTGTCTGAGGGTGTTGGTAGGTTTGAAATGCATTGGTTTGTACAGTATATGAGTTGATATATCACCATTGAAGAGTGGACATATTAAGCTTGCCAACATACAACTACACACATAAAATGATGAAAACTACAAAACATTAGTGTAAATACTTACTTTGCAGATATCCACTGTTTCAGCCTCCATTAAAGAAAGACAATGTTGGTTGTGATGTCACTGTAAACATCAGAGGGTTTTTCTAAAAAGGCAGATACCCCAAAGTGGGTGGACAGGAATTTCATGGACACATGCAAAATGTTCATTATGAGTTTGAAAATGGACTGTGACTGGTCAAAATAACTCGTTTTGTCAAATAACGATGCGGATAATAAAAGCATTATTTTGTATTGTTTAACCACTTATTACACACACTTTATTGAGCAAAGCAGTATGCGGAACATGCCAAAATCATGAAAATCAAATGGAAAAAAATCTATATAAAATGAAGATAACACATTTAAAAAAACTCACCATTGTACTGGTAGGTGTGCAAATGTTTGCACACTTATGAGAACACTAAAGGCACTCTCTGGTATTGACCCATCTGTTTTTCTGTCTGTCAGGTAAATGACGTGATGATGCCCTTCACTCAGCCCGGCTATCTTGTGGTCTCCGTGGACGCCTGTTCTGGCAAAGTCACAAAGAAGGTCTCATTTGCCAAGATGGACGCCAAGATGAAGCAGCACCTAATGACCGGAATACCAAAAAGGCAAGTGCGGAAACCTAATGTTGACTTTTGTCGGCAGCAATGTTTCTCTTATTTCACTCGGTTCTCGTCTTGGTGAACAGGTCCATTGTGCTGATGGCAACACGAGGTCAGCCAGAGGGTCTGCCTGATGTAGCGCCATATCTCATTCCCTTCGGCTTGGCCAAGGCGGCGGATTTGCACAACAAAGGTTTGTGTTGATGACTACTACTATGACTAATACCCCTGTGTGGTGGCATGACAAAACCCAAAAGACAAATGTGCCTCTCCCCACAGAGAGTGTGGCACTGTGGGCTTTCCAGGGAAGCACCTCCCCCCCTCCGTGGGTGAGTCTCCAGGCTGGCCAAAGGGACGACATCCCTGGCCCGCAGGAGCGCTTCTTGCCGCTCGCTCTCAAAGCGTACGGCTGTCCGCCACCGGCGGTCCAGCAGACGCGTAGAGACCTGGAACTTCTCGACCAAGCCATAGGACTCTAGTGAACCAATGTGAACTAGACGAACACACACAACTGGCTGATGAATGTGAACTGCTGAACTTTAATTTATTAACAATGGCATATATGTTGTGTTCAGGATGGTGTGTGTGTGTGTGTGTGTGTGTGTGTGTGTGTGTGAGTATGGGCCGATAATTCAAAGCACTTTTATTTAAAAACATAACAAGCCAAAGTCACCAAATGGACCTTTGTGAAATAAGGCTGGAAAAAACAAACAAGCAATGATGTTCTTTTATGGTTAAATAAATGAAAAGCCGAATCTCATCAGAGGGAAGGGCACGGTGCATTGGTGACGAACACAAAAACAATTGAAAACCTTTTGGACAGGGAGCAAGACTGGAACAAGGCGTACTTGCGTATAAATCAATTCAAAACACCTTTGCGACCCAAATGTGTATTCAACAATGCCGACAGGGGTTAGGCGTGCCAAAACAACAAGCCATATTCACATGCATATTTCAGCCATTCTTGTGCAGCTAGTTTCATCTGCTTTCGCCTTATTTTAATATACATTTTGGATTTGTTTAACTGGAAAACCTCCTGACATTACAGTGCAGCCGTATGAGAAGATAAGCACCTTTTGAGTGGTTGCCCATATGGAGGTGTTTCAAGTGCAGGACACGTGAGCGAGGGATATACAAAATACAATAAGCCTTATCAAATATAATAGAGTGGAATGTAAAGACATTCCCAGGGCTATACAGTAGTTTGTTAAATATAATTTAGCAGCCGTGCTTTGCGTTGCGCGTGCCCGTTTGAGTGTGAGAGGCCTTTTGGATGTGAGCAGGGCTCCCCCACTGCGCATTGATACGTGTCAATGTGTGACTGACTCGAAGTGAATGTGTGAATATAGAACTATTTGTGGCCTTGTAACCACTGCTGTTTAAAAAGGGCAAATCCATGGAGATAAAGTCAGTTGTTTTTAAAAATTGTAATTATACTGGATTGTCATTCTGTAAATGTACTCGGCAAACTGGTTGTCTATAGTGTGTTTTTGTTTCAACATGGATACCTGGCATTTGTTATGTTACTGAAATAAACACTTATGCTTTGTCGTGAAGTGCTGCTTCTGTGACTGAACCTGTAACGATCTAATGAAGTAGAAGTAGTCTGATCCAAAAACCTGCATGCAAGGAGACACTTCAAATGTGAAGGCTGCTTTAATACGTATCTGCCTATTTCGCCTTAGGCATACTGTATATACTGTATACACATGAACAGGCAGTTATCATCTGCCTCATGCAACTGATGACCCGACAACCACAGACATCTTGCTTTGTCTCACAGCAAATTGATAATACAGTATCAGAGAGAGAGAAAGGAACAAGATCTTATCGTCACACTAAAACAAAAGATAATATGAGCTTTTATTTAACATAGAATACATTTTGTGCAAAAGCATATGTTTTTCTAACAGTCATCATCATAAAACCTCTAGCAAACATACATGCAATTTATATAGTCACATTTTTACATTTGTAATTGTAATAAAACTAAACTCAAATGACTCATCCTTCGATGAAACATACATTGAACATACTTTACATTGTTATACTAGTGTATAGATAAATTAATCCCCGTATAGTGAAAGTTGAAGGAAACACATTTTTTTTACACAATTCATAGCAGTTCCTAGGTGTCTTAAAAACAAGTTGTCAAAATAGCACAAGGTGCTAGAATTACAGGACACTCCACTCCTTGTATGTACTGTATTTCTTTAATTCCTGCGACTAAGTGGGTACATTTGTAAGTAATTTGAGCCAAGCTCATCATTGGAGGTATGAAGGTATGGGGTACTTGTGAAGGCTGCTGATCGCAGCATTTGATATTTAAGGCAAAAATCTGATATCGAGTCAGTCCTCCTTGCCAGCAGTTGGCGCTACACTACGGTAGTTGGACACATCGGCGAAACGTCTTTGTTCACTATTATGTATCACTGTGCTAATAAAAATTTTAGGTATTAAAAGTACTAGTGCTATCGGTACTTGTTGTCGGAGAGTACTCAAGAGTGAATACACGTACTTGTAATATCCGTCTGGAAAAAAAAGTGGTATCGAACATGCCTAACCATGGCATATTTGTTAGGTGGTGTACCGTGAGAGTTTTCTTATCTAGTAAAGTATACACTATGTGCCTTGGCTCAGTAAAAGGTGGAACACTGATTGGAAATTGGTTTTTATTAATTTTCTATTATATTCATGTATTTTTTAAATTCATTTATTCTAAATGAATTACAAATATTAGGAAAATAGGCGACACGTTGGCCAACTGGTTAGAACGTCAGCCTCACAGTTCTGAGGACCCGGGTTCAATCCCCGGCCCCGCCTGTGTGGAGTTTGCATGTTCTCCCCGTGCCTGTGTGGGTTTTCTCCGGGCACTCCGGTTTCCTCCCACATCCCAAAAACATGCATTAATTGGAGACTCTAAAATTGCCCGTAGCCATGACTGTGAGTGCGAATGGTTGTTTGTTTGTTTGTATGTGCCCTGCAATTGGCTGGCAACCAGTTCAGGGTGTACCCCGCCTCCTGCCCGATGACAGCTGGGATAGGCTCCAGCATGCCCGCGACCCTAGTGAGGAGAAGCGGCTCAGAAAATGGATGGATTAAGGAAATAAACACATTTTCATATACATTACAATTAACCATTTAAATCACGGGTCACTGATGGTGTGTTCAGTGACGGTGTGAATGTGCGAGTTGCCCGTGTCTACATGTGCCCTGCGGGTGACTGGCGACCAGTTCAGGGTGCAGTCTGCCTTTCGCCCGAAGTCAGCAGGCATAAACTGGCATAGACACCCCATGACCACATGGGGGCAGCCTAGCATTTCTAGCATTGGTTAAAAACGACTGAGTTTCAACATTCCATCCCATTAAGACCCCTTGAGTGGATGGCTGGGTGAATTAAATTGTTTTTTGTTTGTTTGTTTTTGTTTTTTTTTACTGAGTAAATCCCATTTAAAACGTAAAAATGGCTTATCTAAAAAAATAAAAAATAAATACACAATAGTATGCTGCATTGCCACGTTGGGCCTCACATCGTGCGGCTTGAAAGACAGGCACATCATTCACATTATTGTGGAAAAAGAAAAACTGAAAAAAATGTGTTTTCACATCAACATATTTTTTCCCTCACTTTGATGCTTGTGTT